>NW_027288787.1:0-300000 GCF_037038585.1 Patagioenas fasciata | reverse complement strand
AAGCGCGAACGTCTTGGCGTTCAAGCACATGGCAGAAACAAGGTGTGAACAGATGAGCTGCTGCTATTTTCTCCGTTCGGCATGCTTCGTTGTAGCTCTCTTGCCGGTCGCCGGCTTAGCGGCTTGCTTTGCGCGACTAGCTCTGGGGAGAGAAGGAGATAGCGCCGGAAACCTCGCCTTTTGCCTTCTTCGGCGCTGGAACCTGGTTGCTGCGCCTTCTCTTTGTCCATGTGCACACACACGATTCCTCAGCGAAAACCATGCAGAAACCTTTCCACGAGCACCCAGGGATGTGCACCCAGCACCACGTGCACGCACACGCAGCTAGAGAAAACACCTACCTTTTCACACACTGATGCCTAAGCAAACGCGTGGCCACACACACGCACACATCCGCAAGCGCGCCTACTCCCATCTATTGAGAGAAAGACGGACGAGCTCTTTGGTTGCTCTTCACAGGCTTGTCCCTGATCTATAGCTGAGGGCAAACACTTGTGTGCTTGTGGGAGAGCCTGTGTCTTTCCTGGAAGCGTTTGGGAGTTTTGCTCAGACGCGTGTTTCCTCAAGTTCAAGAATCAAGATCTAGGATACCTGCAGACAGGTGCCTGTTTGTGTGGAGACAGTCTGTTTGAAACTGTGTTCCTCAGCGCCCGCTCTTTCTCCCCGTCGCTCCACACGCCTGGGAGTCCCTTTCTTTCTCTCCACAAGCACGTGTGTTGACTTCGTCGCACATGTGCATCTGCACAAGCGTTGAGCTCAGCAGAGCGTGTCTCTTGACACTTGATGTGCGTTGGCTGTGTCTGCCTGCTCCAGTGAAGAGAGAAACGGGAAATCATCTTGGTAGAGGCAACAAAGCAAAAGCGAGGCAGGATTGACATCTGCTCAACAGAGACGGATTCCCTGCGCTGACACAGTTCACAGTTACACGAGAAGCAATCTGAGCGGTCCGTCGACCGGAGACGTGTTTCCCAAGAGGTCGTTTAGCGAGTGAACAGCAGTGTGCGCGACTTTCAGGAGTGTGCCTGGAAAGTGCCAGAATCACCAGGAGCATCTGTGCAAAAGCTGCTGCCTCTGTGACCGCATTGAGGCACGTTCGCGTGTCTGCGAGTATATAGACGGCTCTTTCGCGTTCACTCCGAGGGAAACGGTCCGCTATTGCTTCTGTGCGCACAGACGCGATTCCCTTGTCTCTTGCGAACACAGGGAACTCTGTGCATCCAAATCTACAGGCTAAGGACGCGTCTGCATATGTTTTGGTGAACAATCGAGTGTGCGTGTTCTGACAGCTGCCTCTATGCAGACGTCTCCACAGAGCCACTTCTGAATGCCCCGCAGCCCAGGACTGAATGGATACACTAACAAGTGCACCGGTGTGAGCAACCACATATGCAGAAGGACGTCTTTCATCTCACAGAAGCGCGAACGTCTTGGCGTTCAAGCACATGGCAGAAACAAGGTGTGAACAGATGAGCTGCTGCTATTTTCTCCGTTCGGCATGCTTCGTTGTAGCTCTCTTGCCGGTCGCCGGCTTAGCGGCTTGCTTTGCGCGACTAGCTCTGGGGAGAGAAAGAGATAGCGCCGGAAACCTCGCCTTTTGCCTTCTTCGGCGCTGGAACCTGGTTGCTGCGCCTTCTCTTTGTCCATGTGCACACACACGATTCCTCAGCGAAAACCATGCAGAAACCTTTCCACGAGCACCCAGGGATGTGCACCCAGCACCACGTGCACGCACACGCAGCTAGAGAAAAGCACCTACCTTTTCACACACTGATGCCTAAGCAAACGCGTGGCCACACACACGCACACATCCGCAAGCGCGCCTACTCCCATCTATTGAGGGAAAGACGGACGAGCTCTTTGGTTGCTCTTCACAGGCTTGTCCCTGATCTATAGCTGAGGGCAAACACTTGTGTGCTTGTGGGAGAGCCTGTGTCTTTCCTGGAAGCGTTTGGGAGTTTTGCTCAGACGCGTGTTTCCTCAAGTTCAAGAATCAAGATCTAGGATACCTGCAGACAGGTGCCTGTTTGTGTGGAGACAGTCTGTTTGAAACTGTGTTCCTCAGCGCCCGCTCTTTCTCCCCGTCGCTCCACACGCCTGGGAGTCCCTTTCTTTCTCTCCACAAGCACGTGTGTTGACTTCGTCGCACATGTGCATCTGCACAAGCGTTGAGCTCAGCAGAGCGTGTCTCTTGACACTTGATGTGCGTTGGCTGTGTCTGCCTGCTCCAGTGAAGAGAGAAACGGGAAATCATCTTGGTAGAGGCAACAAAGCAAAAGCGAGGCAGGATTGACATCTGCTCAACAGAGACGGATTCCCTGCGCTGACACAGTTCACAGTTACACGAGAAGCAATCTGAGCGGTCCGTCGACCGGAGACGTGTTTCCCAAGAGGTCGTTTAGCGAGTGAACAGCAGTGTGCGCGACTTTCAGGAGTGTGCCTGGAAAGTGCCAGAATCACCAGGAGCATCTGTGCAAAAGCTGCTGCCTCTGTGACCGCATTGAGGCACGTTCGCGTGTCTGCGAGTATATAGACGGCTCTTTCGCGTTCACTCCGAGGGAAACGGTCCGCTATTGCTTCTGTGCGCACAGACGCGATTCCCTTGTCTCTTGCGAACACAGGGAACTCTGTGCATCCAAATCTACAGGCTAAGGACGCGTCTGCATATGTTTTGGTGAACAATCGAGTGTGCGTGTTCTGACAGCTGCCTCTATGCAGACGTCTCCACAGAGCCACTTCTGAATGCCCCGCAGCCCAGGACTGAATGGATACACTAACAAGTGCACCGGTGTGAGCAACCACATATGCAGAAGGACGTCTTTCATCTCACAGAAGCGCGAACGTCTTGGCGTTCAAGCACATGGCAGAAACAAGGTGTGAACAGATGAGCTGCTGCTATTTTCTCCGTTCGGCATGCTTCGTTGTAGCTCTCTTGCCGGTCGCCGGCTTAGCGGCTTGCTTTGCGCGACTAGCTCTGGGGAGAGAAGGAGATAGCGCCGGAAACCTCGCCTTTTGCCTTCTTCGGCGCTGGAACCTGGTTGCTGCGCCTTCTCTTTGTCCATGTGCACACACACGATTCCTCAGCGAAAACCATGCAGAAACCTTTCCACGAGCACCCAGGGATGTGCACCCAGCACCACGTGCACGCACACGCAGCTAGAGAAAAGCACCTACCTTTTCACACACTGATGCCTAAGCAAACGCGTGGCCACACACACGCACACATCCGCAAGCGCGCCTACTCCCATCTATTGAGGGAAAGACGGACGAGCTCTTTGGTTGCTCTTCACAGGCTTGTCCCTGATCTATAGCTGAGGGCAAACACTTGTGTGCTTGTGGGAGAGCCTGTGTCTTTCCTGGAAGCGTTTGGGAGTTTTGCTCAGACGCGTGTTTCCTCAAGTTCAAGAATCAAGATCTAGGATACCTGCAGACAGGTGCCTGTTTGTGTGGAGACAGTCTGTTTGAAACTGTGTTCCTCAGCGCCCGCTCTTTCTCCCCGTCGCTCCACACGCCTGGGAGTCCCTTTCTTTCTCTCCACAAGCACGTGTGTTGACTTCGTCGCACATGTGCATCTGCACAAGCGTTGAGCTCAGCAGAGCGTGTCTCTTGACACTTGATGTGCGTTGGCTGTGTCTGCCTGCTCCAGTGAAGAGAGAAACGGGAAATCATCTTGGTAGAGGCAACAAAGCAAAAGCGAGGCAGGATTGACATCTGCTCAACAGAGACGGATTCCCTGCGCTGACACAGTTCACAGTTACACGAGAAGCAATCTGAGCGGTCCGTCGACCGGAGACGTGTTTCCCAAGAGGTCGTTTAGCGAGTGAACAGCAGTGTGCGTGACTTTCAGGAGTGTGCCTGGAAAGTGCCAGAATCACCAGGAGCATCTGTGCAAAAGCTGCTGCCTCTGTGACCGCATTGAGGCACGTTCGCGTGTCTGCGAGTATATAGACGGCTCTTTCGCGTTCACTCCGAGGGAAACGGTCCGCTATTGCTTCTGTGCGCACAGACGCGATTCCCTTGTCTCTTGCGAACACAGGGAACTCTGTGCATCCAAATCTACAGGCTAAGGACGCGTCTGCATATGTTTTGGTGAACAATCGAGTGTGCGTGTTCTGACAGCTGCCTCTATGCAGACGTCTCCACAGAGCCACTTCTGAATGCCCCGCAGCCCAGGACTGAATGGATACACTAACAAGTGCACCGGTGTGAGCAACCACATATGCAGAAGGACGTCTTTCATCTCACAGAAGCGCGAACGTCTTGGCGTTCAAGCACATGGCAGAAACAAGGTGTGAACAGATGAGCTGCTGCTATTTTCTCCGTTCGGCATGCTTCGTTGTAGCTCTCTTGCCGGTCGCCGGCTTAGCGGCTTGCTTTGCGCGACTAGCTCTGGGGAGAGAAGGAGATAGCGCCGGAAACCTCGCCTTTTGCCTTCTTCGGCGCTGGAACCTGGTTGCTGCGCCTTCTCTTTGTCCATGTGCACACACACGATTCCTCAGCGAAAACCATGCAGAAACCTTTCCACGAGCACCCAGGGATGTGCACCCAGCACCACGTGCACGCACACGCAGCTAGAGAAAAGCACCTACCTTTTCACACACTGATGCCTAAGCAAACGCGTGGCCACACACACGCACACATCCGCAAGCGCGCCTACTCCCATCTATTGAGGGAAAGACGGACGAGCTCTTTGGTTGCTCTTCACAGGCTTGTCCCTGATCTATAGCTGAGGGCAAACACTTGTGTGCTTGTGGGAGAGCCTGTGTCTTTCCTGGAAGCGTTTGGGAGTTTTGCTCAGACGCGTGTTTCCTCAAGTTCAAGAATCAAGATCTAGGATACCTGCAGACAGGTGCCTGTTTGTGTGGAGACAGTCTGTTTGAAACTGTGTTCCTCAGCGCCCGCTCTTTCTCCCCGTCGCTCCACACGCCTGGGAGTCCCTTTCTTTCTCTCCACAAGCACGTGTGTTGACTTCGTCGCACATGTGCATCTGCACAAGCGTTGAGCTCAGCAGAGCGTGTCTCTTGACACTTGATGTGCGTTGGCTGTGTCTGCCTGCTCCAGTGAAGAGAGAAACGGGAAATCATCTTGGTAGAGGCAACAAAGCAAAAGCGAGGCAGGATTGACATCTGCTCAACAGAGACGGATTCCCTGCGCTGACACAGTTCACAGTTACACGAGAAGCAATCTGAGCGGTCCGTCGACCGGAGACGTGTTTCCCAAGAGGTCGTTTAGCGAGTGAACAGCAGTGTGCGCGACTTTCAGGAGTGTGCCTGGAAAGTGCCAGAATCACCAGGAGCATCTGTGCAAAAGCTGCTGCCTCTGTGACCGCATTGAGGCACGTTCGCGTGTCTGCGAGTATATAGACGGCTCTTTCGCGTTCACTCCGAGGGAAACGGTCCGCTATTGCTTCTGTGCGCACAGACGCGATTCCCTTGTCTCTTGCGAACACAGGGAACTCTGTGCATCCAAATCTACAGGCTAAGGACGCGTCTGCATATGTTTTGGTGAACAATCGAGTGTGCGTGTTCTGACAGCTGCCTCTATGCAGACGTCTCCACAGAGCCACTTCTGAATGCCCCGCAGCCCAGGACTGAATGGATACACTAACAAGTGCACCGGTGTGAGCAACCACATATGCAGAAGGACGTCTTTCATCTCACAGAAGCGCGAACGTCTTGGCGTTCAAGCACATGGCAGAAACAAGGTGTGAACAGATGAGCTGCTGCTATTTTCTCCGTTCGGCATGCTTCGTTGTAGCTCTCTTGCCGGTCGCCGGCTTAGCGGCTTGCTTTGCGCGACTAGCTCTGGGGAGAGAAGGAGATAGCGCCGGAAACCTCGCCTTTTGCCTTCTTCGGCGCTGGAACCTGGTTGCTGCGCCTTCTCTTTGTCCATGTGCACACACACGATTCCTCAGCGAAAACCATGCAGAAACCTTTCCACGAGCACCCAGGGATGTGCACCCAGCACCACGTGCACGCACACGCAGCTAGAGAAAAGCACCTACCTTTTCACACACTGAAGCCTAAGCAAACGCGTGGCCACACACACGCACACATCCGCAAGCGCGCCTACTCCCATCTATTGAGGGAAAGACGGACGAGCAACGTCCTGACAGGCTTGAGGGGAAAAACGTCCGTTGACGGTTGGCGTACTGCACGCCCGCCTACGGGGCTGCAGGGGAATCCACATTTGGAAGGTACCTGAAGATGTGTGCCTGTTCTTGGAGCTCCGCTAGTAGGGTAGCAAAGACACTCGTAGGCAGTACTGAATGCTGCTCCGTGCTACTTCTCCTCCGCTGGCAAATGCTTCACAGTCGCCCTAGGAAAGACGTTTAACAATCGATCTCCAAGAGGAACGAAACACATGATGCCATAAGGCGAAAGAATAGCAGGGCATCTCTTCACAGGCTTGTCCCTGATCTATAGCTGAGGGCAAACACTTGTGTGCTTGTGGGAGAGCCTGTGTCTTTCCTGGAAGCGTTTGGGAGTTTTGCTCAGACGCGTGTTTCCTCAAGTTCAAGAATCAAGATGTAGGATACCTGCAGACAGGTGCCTGTTTGTGTGGAGACAGTCTGTTTGAAACTGTGTTCCTCAGCGCCCGCTCTTTCTCCCCGTCGCTCCACACGCCTGGGAGTCCCTTTCTTTCTCTCCACAAGCACGTGTGTTGACTTCGTCGCACATGTGCATCTGCACAAGCGTTGAGCTCAGCAGAGCGTGTCTCTTGACACTTGATGTGCGTTGGCTGTGTCTGCCTGCTCCAGTGAAGAGAGAAACGGGAAATCATCTTGGTAGAGGCAACAAAGCAAAAGCGAGGCAGGATTGACATCTGCTCAACAGAGACGGATTCCCTGCGCTGACACAGTTCACAGTTACACGAGAAGCAATCTGAGCGGTCCGTCGACCGGAGACGTGTTTCCCAAGAGGTCGTTTAGCGAGTGAACAGCAGTGTGCGCGACTTTCAGGAGTGTGCCTGGAAAGTGCCAGAATCACCAGGAGCATCTGTGCAAAAGCTGCTGCCTCTGTGACCGCATTGAGGCACGTTCGCGTGTCTGCGAGTATATAGACGGCTCTTTCGCGTTCACTCCGAGGGAAACGGTCCGCTATTGCTTCTGTGCGCACAGACGCGATTCCCTTGTCTCTTGCGAACACAGGGAACTCTGTGCATCCAAATCTACAGGCTAAGGACGCGTCTGCATATGTTTTGGTGAACAATCGAGTGTGCGTGTTCTGACAGCTGCCTCTATGCAGACGTCTCCACAGAGCCACTTCTGAATGCCCCGCAGCCCAGGACTGAATGGATACACTAACAAGTGCACCGGTGTGAGCAACCACATATGCAGAAGGACGTCTTTCATCTCACAGAAGCGCGAACGTCTTGGCGTTCAAGCACATGGCAGAAACAAGGTGTGAACAGATGAGCTGCTGCTATTTTCTCCGTTCGGCATGCTTCGTTGTAGCTCTCTTGCCGGTCGCCGGCTTAGCGGCTTGCTTTGCGCGACTAGCTCTGGGGAGAGAAGGAGATAGCGCCGGAAACCTCGCCTTTTGCCTTCTTCGGCGCTGGAACCTGGTTGCTGCGCCTTCTCTTTGTCCATGTGCACACACACGATTCCTCAGCGAAAACCATGCAGAAACCTTTCCACGAGCACCCAGGGATGTGCACCCAGCACCACGTGCACGCACACGCAGCTAGAGAAAAGCACCTACCTTTTCACACACTGATGCCTAAGCAAACGCGTGGCCACACACACGCACACATCCGCAAGCGCGCCTACTCCCATCTATTGAGGGAAAGACGGACGAGCTCTTTGGTTGCTCTTCACAGGCTTGTCCCTGATCTATAACTGAGGGCAAACACTTGTGTGCTTGTGGGAGAGCCTGTGTCTTTCCTGGAAGCGTTTGGGAGTTTTGCTCAGACGCGTGTTTCCTCAAGTTCAAGAATCAAGATCTAGGATACCTGCAGACAGGTGCCTGTTTGTGTGGAGACAGTCTGTTTGAAACTGTGTTCCTCAGCGCCCGCTCTTTCTCCCCGTCGCTCCACACGCCTGGGAGTCCCTTTCTTTCTCTCCACAAGCACGTGTGTTGACTTCGTCGCACATGTGCATCTGCACAAGCGTTGAGCTCAGCAGAGCGTGTCTCTTGACACTTGATGTGCGTTGGCTGTGTCTGCCTGCTCCAGTGAAGAGAGAAACGGGAAATCATCTTGGTAGAGGCAACAAAGCAAAAGCGAGGCAGGATTGACATCTGCTCAACAGAGACGGATTCCCTGCGCTGACACAGTTCACAGTTACACGAGAAGCAATCTGAGCGGTCCGTCGACCGGAGACGTGTTTCCCAAGAGGTCGTTTAGCGAGTGAACAGCAGTGTGCGCGACTTTCAGGAGTGTGCCTGGAAAGTGCCAGAATCACCAGGAGCATCTGTGCAAAAGCTGCTGCCTCTGTGACCGCATTGAGGCACGTTCGCGTGTCTGCGAGTATATAGACGGCTCTTTCGCGTTCACTCCGAGGGAAACGGTCCGCTATTGCTTCTGTGCGCACAGACGCGATTCCCTTGTCTCTTGCGAACACAGGGAACTCTGTGCATCCAAATCTACAGGCTAAGGACGCGTCTGCATATGTTTTGGTGAACAATCGAGTGTGCGTGTTCTGACAGCTGCCTCTATGCAGACGTCTCCACAGAGCCACTTCTGAATGCCCCGCAGCCCAGGACTGAATGGATACACTAACAAGTGCACCGGTGTGAGCAACCACATATGCAGAAGGACGTCTTTCATCTCACAGAAGCGCGAACGTCTTGGCGTTCAAGCACATGGCAGAAACAAGGTGTGAACAGATGAGCTGCTGCTATTTTCTCCGTTCGGCATGCTTCGTTGTAGCTCTCTTGCCGGTCGCCGGCTTAGCGGCTTGCTTTGCGCGACTAGCTCTGGGGAGAGAAGGAGATAGCGCCGGAAACCTCGCCTTTTGCCTTCTTCGGCGCTGGAACCTGGTTGCTGCGCCTTCTCTTTGTCCATGTGCACACACACGATTCCTCAGCGAAAACCATGCAGAAACCTTTCCACGAGCACCCAGGGATGTGCACCCAGCACCACGTGCACGCACACGCAGCTAGAGAAAAGCACCTACCTTTTCACACACTGATGCCTAAGCAAACGCGTGGCCACACACACGCACACATCCGCAAGCGCGCCTACTCCCATCTATTGAGGGAAAGACGGACGAGCAACGTCCTGACAGGCTTGAGGGGAAAAACGTCCGTTGACGGTTGGCGTACTGCACGCCCGCCTACGGGGCTGCAGGGGAATCCACATTTGGAAGGTACCTGAAGATGTGTGCCTGTTCTTGGAGCTCCGCTAGTAGGGTAGCAAAGACACTCGTAGGCAGTACTGAATGCTGCTCCGTGCTACTTCTCCTCCGCTGGCAAATGCTTCACAGTCGCCCTAGGAAAGACGTTTAACAATCGATCTCCAAGAGGAACGAAACACATGATGCCATAAGGCGAAAGAATAGCAGGGCATCTCTTCACAGGCTTGTCCCTGATCTATAGCTGAGGGCAAACACTTGTGTGCTTGTGGGAGAGCCTGTGTCTTTCCTGGAAGCGTTTGGGAGTTTTGCTCAGACGCGTGTTTCCTCAAGTTCAAGAATCAAGATCTAGGATACCTGCAGACAGGTGCCTGTTTGTGTGGAGACAGTCTGTTTGAAACTGTGTTCCTCAGCGCCCGCTCTTTCTCCCCGTCGCTCCACACGCCTGGGAGTCCCTTTCTTTCTCTCCACAAGCACGTGTGTTGACTTCGTCGCACATGTGCATCTGCACAAGCGTTGAGCTCAGCAGAGCGTGTCTCTTGACACTTGATGTGCGTTGGCTGTGTCTGCCTGCTCCAGTGAAGAGAGAAACGGGAAATCATCTTGGTAGAGGCAACAAAGCAAAAGCGAGGCAGGATTGACATCTGCTCAACAGAGACGGATTCCCTGCGCTGACACAGTTCACAGTTACACGAGAAGCAATCTGAGCGGTCCGTCGACCGGAGACGTGTTTCCCAAGAGGTCGTTTAGCGAGTGAACAGCAGTGTGCGCGACTTTCAGGAGTGTGCCTGGAAAGTGCCAGAATCACCAGGAGCATCTGTGCAAAAGCTGCTGCCTCTGTGACCGCATTGAGGCACGTTCGCGTGTCTGCGAGTATATAGACGGCTCTTTCGCGTTCACTCCGAGGGAAACGGTCCGCTATTGCTTCTGTGCGCACAGACGCGATTCCCTTGTCTCTTGCGAACACAGGGAACTCTGTGCATCCAAATCTACAGGCTAAGGACGCGTCTGCATATGTTTTGGTGAACAATCGAGTGTGCGTGTTCTGACAGCTGCCTCTATGCAGACGTCTCCACAGAGCCACTTCTGAATGCCCCGCAGCCCAGGACTGAATGGATACACTAACAAGTGCACCGGTGTGAGCAACCACATATGCAGAAGGACGTCTTTCATCTCACAGAAGCGCGAACGTCTTGGCGTTCAAGCACATGGCAGAAACAAGGTGTGAACAGATGAGCTGCTGCTATTTTCTCCGTTCGGCATGCTTCGTTGTAGCTCTCTTGCCGGTCGCCGGCTTAGCGGCTTGCTTTGCGCGACTAGCTCTGGGGAGAGAAGGAGATAGCGCCGGAAACCTCGCCTTTTGCCTTCTTCGGCGCTGGAACCTGGTTGCTGCGCCTTCTCTTTGTCCATGTGCACACACACGATTCCTCAGCGAAAACCATGCAGAAACCTTTCCACGAGCACCCAGGGATGTGCACCCAGCACCACGTGCACGCACACGCAGCTAGAGAAAAGCACCTACCTTTTCACACACTGAAGCCTAAGCAAACGCGTGGCCACACACACGCACACATCCGCAAGCGCGCCTACTCCCATCTATTGAGGGAAAGACGGACGAGCAACGTCCTGACAGGCTTGAGGGGAAAAACGTCCGTTGACGGTTGGCGTACTGCACGCTCGCCTACGGGGCTGCAGGGGAATCCACATTTGGAAGGTACCTGAAGATGTGTGCCTGTTCTTGGAGCTCCGCTAGTAGGGTAGCAAAGACACTCGTAGGCAGTACTGAATGCTGCTCCGTGCTACTTCTCCTCCGCTGGCAAATGCTTCACAGTCGCCCTAGGAAAGACGTTTAACAATCGATCTCCAAGAGGAACGAAACACATGATGCCATAAGGCGAAAGAATAGCAGGGCATCTCTTCACAGGCTTGTCCCTGATCTATAGCTGAGGGCAAACACTTGTGTGCTTGTGGGAGAGCCTGTGTCTTTCCTGGAAGCGTTTGGGAGTTTTGCTCAGACGCGTGTTTCCTCAAGTTCAAGAATCAAGATCTAGGATACCTGCAGACAGGTGCCTGTTTGTGTGGAGACAGTCTGTTTGAAACTGTGTTCCTCAGCGCCCGCTCTTTCTCCCCGTCGCTCCACACGCCTGGGAGTCCCTTTCTTTCTCTCCACAAGCACGTGTGTTGACTTCGTCGCACATGTGCATCTGCACAAGCGTTGAGCTCAGCAGAGCGTGTCTCTTGACACTTGATGTGCGTTGGCTGTGTCTGCCTGCTCCAGTGAAGAGAGAAACGGGAAATCATCTTGGTAGAGGCAACAAAGCAAAAGCGAGGCAGGATTGACATCTGCTCAACAGAGACGGATTCCCTGCGCTGACACAGTTCACAGTTACACGAGAAGCAATCTGAGCGGTCCGTCGACCGGAGACGTGTTTCCCAAGAGGTCGTTTAGCGAGTGAACAGCAGTGTGCGCGACTTTCAGGAGTGTGCCTGGAAAGTGCCAGAATCACCAGGAGCATCTGTGCAAAAGCTGCTGCCTCTGTGACCGCATTGAGGCACGTTCGCGTGTCTGCGAGTATATAGACGGCTCTTTCGCGTTCACTCCGAGGGAAACGGTCCGCTATTGCTTCTGTGCGCACAGACGCGATTCCCTTGTCTCTTGCGAACACAGGGAACTCTGTGCATCCAAATCTACAGGCTAAGGACGCGTCTGCATATGTTTTGGTGAACAATCGAGTGTGCGTGTTCTGACAGCTGCCTCTATGCAGACGTCTCCACAGAGCCACTTCTGAATGCCCCGCAGCCCAGGACTGAATGGATACACTAACAAGTGCACCGGTGTGAGCAACCACATATGCAGAAGGACGTCTTTCATCTCACAGAAGCGCGAACGTCTTGGCGTTCAAGCACATGGCAGAAACAAGGTGTGAACAGATGAGCTGCTGCTATTTTCTCCGTTCGGCATGCTTCGTTGTAGCTCTCTTGCCGGTCGCCGGCTTAGCGGCTTGCTTTGCGCGACTAGCTCTGGGGAGAGAAGGAGATAGCGCCGGAAACCTCGCCTTTTGCCTTCTTCGGCGCTGGAACCTGGTTGCTGCGCCTTCTCTTTGTCCATGTGCACACACACGATTCCTCAGCGAAAACCATGCAGAAACCTTTCCACGAGCACCCAGGGATGTGCACCCAGCACCACGTGCACGCACACGCAGCTAGAGAAAAGCACCTACCTTTTCACACACTGATGCCTAAGCAAACGCGTGGCCACACACACGCACACATCCGCAAGCGCGCCTACTCCCATCTATTGAGGGAAAGACGGACGAGCAACGTCCTGACAGGCTTGAGGGGAAAAACGTCCGTTGACGGTTGGCGTACTGCACGCCCGCCTACGGGGCTGCAGGGGAATCCACATTTGGAAGGTACCTGAAGATGTGTGCCTGTTCTTGGAGCTCCGCTAGTAGGGTAGCAAAGACACTCGTAGGCAGTACTGAATGCTGCTCCGTGCTACTTCTCCTCCGCTGGCAAATGCTTCACAGTCGCCCTAGGAAAGACGTTTAACAATCGATCTCCAAGAGGAACGAAACACATGATGCCATAAGGCGAAAGAATAGCAGGGCATCTCTTCACAGGCTTGTCCCTGATCTATAGCTGAGGGCAAACACTTGTGTGCTTGTGGGAGAGCCTGTGTCTTTCCTGGAAGCGTTTGGGAGTTTTGCTCAGACGCGTGTTTCCTCAAGTTCAAGAATCAAGATCTAGGATACCTGCAGACAGGTGCCTGTTTGTGTGGAGACAGTCTGTTTGAAACTGTGTTCCTCAGCGCCCGCTCTTTCTCCCCGTCGCTCCACACGCCTGGGAGTCCCTTTCTTTCTCTCCACAAGCACGTGTGTTGACTTCGTCGCACATGTGCATCTGCACAAGCGTTGAGCTCAGCAGAGCGTGTCTCTTGACACTTGATGTGCGTTGGCTGTGTCTGCCTGCTCCAGTGAAGAGAGAAACGGGAAATCATCTTGGTAGAGGCAACAAAGCAAAAGCGAGGCAGGATTGACATCTGCTCAACAGAGACGGATTCCCTGCGCTGACACAGTTCACAGTTACACGAGAAGCAATCTGAGCGGTCCGTCGACCGGAGACGTGTTTCCCAAGAGGTCGTTTAGCGAGTGAACAGCAGTGTGCGCGACTTTCAGGAGTGTGCCTGGAAAGTGCCAGAATCACCAGGAGCATCTGTGCAAAAGCTGCTGCCTCTGTGACCGCATTGAGGCACGTTCGCGTGTCTGCGAGTATATAGACGGCTCTTTCGCGTTCACTCCGAGGGAAACGGTCCGCTATTGCTTCTGTGCGCACAGACGCGATTCCCTTGTCTCTTGCGAACACAGGGAACTCTGTGCATCCAAATCTACAGGCTAAGGACGCGTCTGCATATGTTTTGGTGAACAATCGAGTGTGCGTGTTCTGACAGCTGCCTCTATGCAGACGTCTCCACAGAGCCACTTCTGAATGCCCCGCAGCCCAGGACTGAATGGATACACTAACAAGTGCACCGGTGTGAGCAACCACATATGCAGAAGGACGTCTTTCATCTCACAGAAGCGCGAACGTCTTGGCGTTCAAGCACATGGCAGAAACAAGGTGTGAACAGATGAGCTGCTGCTATTTTCTCCGTTCGGCATGCTTCGTTGTAGCTCTCTTGCCGGTCGCCGGCTTAGCGGCTTGCTTTGCGCGACTAGCTCTGGGGAGAGAAGGAGATAGCGCCGGAAACCTCGCCTTTTGCCTTCTTCGGCGCTGGAACCTGGTTGCTGCGCCTTCTCTTTGTCCATGTGCACACACACGATTCCTCAGCGAAAACCATGCAGAAACCTTTCCACGAGCACCCAGGGATGTGCACCCAGCACCACGTGCACGCACACGCAGCTAGAGAAAAGCACCTACCTTTTCACACACTGAAGCCTAAGCAAACGCGTGGCCACACACACGCACACATCCGCAAGCGCGCCTACTCCCATCTATTGAGGGAAAGACGGACGAGCAACGTCCTGACAGGCTTGAGGGGAAAAACGTCCGTTGACGGTTGGCGTACTGCACGCTCGCCTACGGGGCTGCAGGGGAATCCACATTTGGAAGGTACCTGAAGATGTGTGCCTGTTCTTGGAGCTCCGCTAGTAGGGTAGCAAAGACACTCGTAGGCAGTACTGAATGCTGCTCCGTGCTACTTCTCCTCCGCTGGCAAATGCTTCACAGTCGCCCTAGGAAAGACGTTTAACAATCGATCTCCAAGAGGAACGAAACACATGATGCCATAAGGCGAAAGAATAGCAGGGCATCTCTTCACAGGCTTGTCCCTGATCTATAGCTGAGGGCAAACACTTGTGTGCTTGTGGGAGAGCCTGTGTCTTTCCTGGAAGCGTTTGGGAGTTTTGCTCAGACGCGTGTTTCCTCAAGTTCAAGAATCAAGATCTAGGATACCTGCAGACAGGTGCCTGTTTGTGTGGAGACAGTCTGTTTGAAACTGTGTTCCTCAGCGCCCGCTCTTTCTCCCCGTCGCTCCACACGCCTGGGAGTCCCTTTCTTTCTCTCCACAAGCACGTGTGTTGACTTCGTCGCACATGTGCATCTGCACAAGCGTTGAGCTCAGCAGAGCGTGTCTCTTGACACTTGATGTGCGTTGGCTGTGTCTGCCTGCTCCAGTGAAGAGAGAAACGGGAAATCATCTTGGTAGAGGCAACAAAGCAAAAGCGAGGCAGGATTGACATCTGCTCAACAGAGACGGATTCCCTGCGCTGACACAGTTCACAGTTACACGAGAAGCAATCTGAGCGGTCCGTCGACCGGAGACGTGTTTCCCAAGAGGTCGTTTAGCGAGTGAACAGCAGTGTGCGCGACTTTCAGGAGTGTGCCTGGAAAGTGCCAGAATCACCAGGAGCATCTGTGCAAAAGCTGCTGCCTCTGTGACCGCATTGAGGCACGTTCGCGTGTCTGCGAGTATATAGACGGCTCTTTCGCGTTCACTCCGAGGGAAACGGTCCGCTATTGCTTCTGTGCGCACAGACGCGATTCCCTTGTCTCTTGCGAACACAGGGAACTCTGTGCATCCAAATCTACAGGCTAAGGACGCGTCTGCATATGTTTTGGTGAACAATCGAGTGTGCGTGTTCTGACAGCTGCCTCTATGCAGACGTCTCCACAGAGCCACTTCTGAATGCCCCGCAGCCCAGGACTGAATGGATACACTAACAAGTGCACCGGTGTGAGCAACCACATATGCAGAAGGACGTCTTTCATCTCACAGAAGCGCGAACGTCTTGGCGTTCAAGCACATGGCAGAAACAAGGTGTGAACAGATGAGCTGCTGCTATTTTCTCCGTTCGGCATGCTTCGTTGTAGCTCTCTTGCCGGTCGCCGGCTTAGCGGCTTGCTTTGCGCGACTAGCTCTGGGGAGAGAAGGAGATAGCGCCGGAAACCTCGCCTTTTGCCTTCTTCGGCGCTGGAACCTGGTTGCTGCGCCTTCTCTTTGTCCATGTGCACACACACGATTCCTCAGCGAAAACCATGCAGAAACCTTTCCACGAGCACCCAGGGATGTGCACCCAGCACCACGTGCACGCACACGCAGCTAGAGAAAAGCACCTACCTTTTCACACACTGATGCCTAAGCAAACGCGTGGCCACACACACGCACACATCCGCAAGCGCGCCTACTCCCATCTATTGAGGGAAAGACGGACGAGCTCTTTGGTTGCTCTTCACAGGCTTGTCCCTGATCTATAGCTGAGGGCAAACACTTGTGTGCTTGTGGGAGAGCCTGTGTCTTTCCTGGAAGCGTTTGGGAGTTTTGCTCAGACGCGTGTTTCCTCAAGTTCAAGAATCAAGATCTAGGATACCTGCAGACAGGTGCCTGTTTGTGTGGAGACAGTCTGTTTGAAACTGTGTTCCTCAGCGCCCGCTCTTTCTCCCCGTCGCTCCACACGCCTGGGAGTCCCTTTCTTTCTCTCCACAAGCACGTGTGTTGACTTCGTCGCACATGTGCATCTGCACAAGCGTTGAGCTCAGCAGAGCGTGTCTCTTGACACTTGATGTGCGTTGGCTGTGTCTGCCTGCTCCAGTGAAGAGAGAAACGGGAAATCATCTTGGTAGAGGCAACAAAGCAAAGGCGAGGCAGGATTGACATCTGCTCAACAGAGACGGATTCCCTGCGCTGACACAGTTCACAGTTACACGAGAAGCAATCTGAGCGGTCCGTCGACCGGAGACGTGTTTCCCAAGAGGTCGTTTAGCGAGTGAACAGCAGTGTGCGCGACTTTCAGGAGTGTGCCTGGAAAGTGCCAGAATCACCAGGAGCATCTGTGCAAAAGCTGCTGCCTCTGTGACCGCATTGAGGCACGTTCGCGTGTCTGCGAGTATATAGACGGCTCTTTCGCGTTCACTCCGAGGGAAACGGTCCGCTATTGCTTCTGTGCGCACAGACGCGATTCCCTTGTCTCTTGCGAACACAGGGAACTCTGTGCATCCAAATCTACAGGCTAAGGACGCGTCTGCATATGTTTTGGTGAACAATCGAGTGTGCGTGTTCTGACAGCTGCCTCTATGCAGACGTCTCCACAGAGCCACTTCTGAATGCCCCGCAGCCCAGGACTGAATGGATACACTAACAAGTGCACCGGTGTGAGCAACCACATATGCAGAAGGACGTCTTTCATCTCACAGAAGCGCGAACGTCTTGGCGTTCAAGCACATGGCAGAAACAAGGTGTGAACAGATGAGCTGCTGCTATTTTCTCCGTTCGGCATGCTTCGTTGTAGCTCTCTTGCCGGTCGCCGGCTTAGCGGCTTGCTTTGCGCGACTAGCTCTGGGGAGAGAAAGAGATAGCGCCGGAAACCTCGCCTTTTGCCTTCTTCGGCGCTGGAACCTGGTTGCTGCGCCTTCTCTTTGTCCATGTGCACACACACGATTCCTCAGCGAAAACCATGCAGAAACCTTTCCACGAGCACCCAGGGATGTGCACCCAGCACCACGTGCACGCACACGCAGCTAGAGAAAAGCACCTACCTTTTCACACACTGATGCCTAAGCAAACGCGTGGCCACACACACGCACACATCCGCAAGCGCGCCTACTCCCATCTATTGAGGGAAAGACGGACGAGCTCTTTGGTTGCTCTTCACAGGCTTGTCCCTGATCTATAGCTGAGGGCAAACACTTGTGTGCTTGTGGGAGAGCCTGTGTCTTTCCTGGAAGCGTTTGGGAGTTTTGCTCAGACGCGTGTTTCCTCAAGTTCAAGAATCAAGATCTAGGATACCTGCAGACAGGTGCCTGTTTGTGTGGAGACAGTCTGTTTGAAACTGTGTTCCTCAGCGCCCGCTCTTTCTCCCCGTCGCTCCACACGCCTGGGAGTCCCTTTCTTTCTCTCCACAAGCACGTGTGTTGACTTCGTCGCACATGTGCATCTGCACAAGCGTTGAGCTCAGCAGAGCGTGTCTCTTGACACTTGATGTGCGTTGGCTGTGTCTGCCTGCTCCAGTGAAGAGAGAAACGGGAAATCATCTTGGTAGAGGCAACAAAGCAAAAGCGAGGCAGGATTGACATCTGCTCAACAGAGACGGATTCCCTGCGCTGACACAGTTCACAGTTACACGAGAAGCAATCTGAGCGGTCCGTCGACCGGAGACGTGTTTCCCAAGAGGTCGTTTAGCGAGTGAACAGCAGTGTGCGCGACTTTCAGGAGTGTGCCTGGAAAGTGCCAGAATCACCAGGAGCATCTGTGCAAAAGCTGCTGCCTCTGTGACCGCATTGAGGCACGTTCGCGTGTCTGCGAGTATATAGACGGCTCTTTCGCGTTCACTCCGAGGGAAACGGTCCGCTATTGCTTCTGTGCGCACAGACGCGATTCCCTTGTCTCTTGCGAACACAGGGAACTCTGTGCATCCAAATCTACAGGCTAAGGACGCGTCTGCATATGTTTTGGTGAACAATCGAGTGTGCGTGTTCTGACAGCTGCCTCTATGCAGACGTCTCCACAGAGCCACTTCTGAATGCCCCGCAGCCCAGGACTGAATGGATACACTAACAAGTGCACCGGTGTGAGCAACCACATATGCAGAAGGACGTCTTTCATCTCACAGAAGCGCGAACGTCTTGGCGTTCAAGCACATGGCAGAAACAAGGTGTGAACAGATGAGCTGCTGCTATTTTCTCCGTTCGGCATGCTTCGTTGTAGCTCTCTTGCCGGTCGCCGGCTTAGCGGCTTGCTTTGCGCGACTAGCTCTGGGGAGAGAAGGAGATAGCGCCGGAAACCTCGCCTTTTGCCTTCTTCGGCGCTGGAACCTGGTTGCTGCGCCTTCTCTTTGTCCATGTGCACACACACGATTCCTCAGCGAAAACCATGCAGAAACCTTTCCACGAGCACCCAGGGATGTGCACCCAGCACCACGTGCACGCACACGCAGCTAGAGAAAAGCACCTACCTTTTCACACTCTGATGCCTAAGCAAACGCGTGGCCACACACACGCACACATCCGCAAGCGCGCCTACTCCCATCTATTGAGGGAAAGACGGACGAGCTCTTTGGTTGCTCTTCACAGGCTTGTCCCTGATCTATAGCTGAGGGCAAACACTTGTGTGCTTGTGGGAGAGCCTGTGTCTTTCCTGGAAGCGTTTGGGAGTTTTGCTCAGACGCGTGTTTCCTCAAGTTCAAGAATCAAGATCTAGGATACCTGCAGACAGGTGCCTGTTTGTGTGGAGACAGTCTGTTTGAAACTGTGTTCCTCAGCGCCCGCTCTTTCTCCCCGTCGCTCCACACGCCTGGGAGTCCCTTTCTTTCTTTCCACAAGCACGTGTGTTGACTTCGTCGCACATGTGCATCTGCACAAGCGTTGAGCTCAGCAGAGCGTGTCTCTTGACACTTGATGTGCGTTGGCTGTGTCTGCCTGCTCCAGTGAAGAGAGAAACGGGAAATCATCTTGGTAGAGGCAACAAAGCAAAGGCGAGGCAGGATTGACATCTGCTCAACAGAGACGGATTCCCTGCGCTGACACAGTTCACAGTTACACGAGAAGCAATCTGAGCGGTCCGTCGACCGGAGACGTGTTTCCCAAGAGGTCGTTTAGCGAGTGAACAGCAGTGTGCGCGACTTTCAGGAGTGTGCCTGGAAAGTGCCAGAATCACCAGGAGCATCTGTGCAAAAGCTGCTGCCTCTGTGACCGCATTGAGGCACGTTCGCGTGTCTGCGAGTATATAGACGGCTCTTTCGCGTTCACTCCGAGGGAAACGGTCCGCTATTGCTTCTGTGCGCACAGACGCGATTCCCTTGTCTCTTGCGAACACAGGGAACTCTGTGCATCCAAATCTACAGGCTAAGGACGCGTCTGCATATGTTTTGGTGAACAATCGAGTGTGCGTGTTCTGACAGCTGCCTCTATGCAGACGTCTCCACAGAGCCACTTCTGAATGCCCCGCAGCCCAGGACTGAATGGATACACTAACAAGTGCACCGGTGTGAGCAACCACATATGCAGAAGGACGTCTTTCATCTCACAGAAGCGCGAACGTCTTGGCGTTCAAGCACATGGCAGAAACAAGGTGTGAACAGATGAGCTGCTGCTATTTTCTCCGTTCGGCATGCTTCGTTGTAGCTCTCTTGCCGGTCGCCGGCTTAGCGGCTTGCTTTGCGCGACTAGCTCTGGGGAGAGAAGGAGATAGCGCCGGAAACCTCGCCTTTTGCCTTCTTCGGCGCTGGAACCTGGTTGCTGCGCCTTCTCTTTGTCCATGTGCACACACACGATTCCTCAGCGAAAACCATGCAGAAACCTTTCCACGAGCACCCAGGGATGTGCACCCAGCACCACGTGCACGCACACGCAGCTAGAGAAAAGCACCTACCTTTTCACACACTGATGCCTAAGCAAACGCGTGGCCACACACACGCACACATCCGCAAGCGCGCCTACTCCCATCTATTGAGGGAAAGACGGACGAGCTCTTTGGTTGCTCTTCACAGGCTTGTCCCTGATCTATAGCTGAGGGCAAACACTTGTGTGCTTGTGGGAGAGCCTGTGTCTTTCCTGGAAGCGTTTGGGAGTTTTGCTCAGACGCGTGTTTCCTCAAGTTCAAGAATCAAGATCTAGGATACCTGCAGACAGGTGCCTGTTTGTGTGGAGACAGTCTGTTTGAAACTGTGTTCCTCAGCGCCCGCTCTTTCTCCCCGTCGCTCCACACGCCTGGGAGTCCCTTTCTTTCTCTCCACAAGCACGTGTGTTGACTTCGTCGCACATGTGCATCTGCACAAGCGTTGAGCTCAGCAGAGAGCGTGTCTCTTGACACTTGATGTGCGTTGGCTGTGTCTGCCTGCTCCAGTGAAGAGAGAAACGGGAAATCATCTTGGTAGAGGCAACAAAGCAAAAGCGAGGCAGGATTGACATCTGCTCAACAGAGACGGATTCCCTGCGCTGACACAGTTCACAGTTACACGAGAAGCAATCTGAGCGGTCCGTCGACCGGAGACGTGTTTCCCAAGAGGTCGTTTAGCGAGTGAACAGCAGTGTGCGCGACTTTCAGGAGTGTGCCTGGAAAGTGCCAGAATCACCAGGAGCATCTGTGCAAAAGCTGCTGCCTCTGTGACCGCATTGAGGCACGTTCGCGTGTCTGCGAGTATATAGACGGCTCTTTCGCGTTCACTCCGAGGGAAACGGTCCGCTATTGCTTCTGTGCGCACAGACGCGATTCCCTTGTCTCTTGCGAACACAGGGAACTCTGTGCATCCAAATCTACAGGCTAAGGACGCGTCTGCATATGTTTTGGTGAACAATCGAGTGTGCGTGTTCTGACAGCTGCCTCTATGCAGACGTCTCCACAGAGCCACTTCTGAATGCCCCGCAGCCCAGGACTGAATGGATACACTAACAAGTGCACCGGTGTGAGCAACCACATATGCAGAAGGACGTCTTTCATCTCACAGAAGCGCGAACGTCTTGGCGTTCAAGCACATGGCAGAAACAAGGTGTGAACAGATGAGCTGCTGCTATTTTCTCCGTTCGGCATGCTTCGTTGTAGCTCTCTTGCCGGTCGCCGGCTTAGCGGCTTGCTTTGCGCGACTAGCTCTGGGGAGAGAAGGAGATAGCGCCGGAAACCTCGCCTTTTGCCTTCTTCGGCGCTGGAACCTGGTTGCTGCGCCTTCTCTTTGTCCATGTGCACACACACGATTCCTCAGCGAAAACCATGCAGAAACCTTTCCACGAGCACCCAGGGATGTGCACCCAGCACCACGTGCACGCACACGCAGCTAGAGAAAAGCACCTACCTTTTCACACACTGATGCCTAAGCAAACGCGTGGCCACACACACGCACACATCCGCAAGCGCGCCTACTCCCATCTATTGAGGGAAAGACGGACGAGCTCTTTGGTTGCTCTTCACAGGCTTGTCCCTGATCTATAGCTGAGGGCAAACACTTGTGTGCTTGTGGGAGAGCCTGTGTCTTTCCTGGAAGCGTTTGGGAGTTTTGCTCAGACGCGTGTTTCCTCAAGTTCAAGAATCAAGATCTAGGATACCTGCAGACAGGTGCCTGTTTGTGTGGAGACAGTCTGTTTGAAACTGTGTTCCTCAGCGCCCGCTCTTTCTCCCCGTCGCTCCACACGCCTGGGAGTCCCTTTCTTTCTCTCCACAAGCACGTGTGTTGACTTCGTCGCACATGTGCATCTGCACAAGCGTTGAGCTCAGCAGAGCGTGTCTCTTGACACTTGATGTGCGTTGGCTGTGTCTGCCTGCTCCAGTGAAGAGAGAAACGGGAAATCATCTTGGTAGAGGCAACAAAGCAAAAGCGAGGCAGGATTGACATCTGCTCAACAGAGACGGATTCCCTGCGCTGACACAGTTCACAGTTACACGAGAAGCAATCTGAGCGGTCCGTCGACCGGAGACGTGTTTCCCAAGAGGTCGTTTAGCGAGTGAACAGCAGTGTGCGCGACTTTCAGGAGTGTGCCTGGAAAGTGCCAGAATCACCAGGAGCATCTGTGCAAAAGCTGCTGCCTCTGTGACCGCATTGAGGCACGTTCGCGTGTCTGCGAGTATATAGACGGCTCTTTCGCGTTCACTCCGAGGGAAACGGTCCGCTATTGCTTCTGTGCGCACAGACGCGATTCCCTTGTCTCTTGCGAACACAGGGAACTCTGTGCATCCAAATCTACAGGCTAAGGACGCGTCTGCATATGTTTTGGTGAACAATCGAGTGTGCGTGTTCTGACAGCTGCCTCTATGCAGACGTCTCCACAGAGCCACTTCTGAATGCCCCGCAGCCCAGGACTGAATGGATACACTAACAAGTGCACCGGTGTGAGCAACCACATATGCAGAAGGACGTCTTTCATCTCACAGAAGCGCGAACGTCTTGGCGTTCAAGCACATGGCAGAAACAAGGTGTGAACAGATGAGCTGCTGCTATTTTCTCCGTTCGGCATGCTTCGTTGTAGCTCTCTTGCCGGTCGCCGGCTTAGCGGCTTGCTTTGCGCGACTAGCTCTGGGGAGAGAAGGAGATAGCGCCGGAAACCTCGCCTTTTGCCTTCTTCGGCGCTGGAACCTGGTTGCTGCGCCTTCTCTTTGTCCATGTGCACACACACGATTCCTCAGCGAAAACCATGCAGAAACCTTTCCACGAGCACCCAGGGATGTGCACCCAGCACCACGTGCACGCACACGCAGCTAGAGAAAAGCACCTACCTTTTCACACTCTGATGCCTAAGCAAACGCGTGGCCACACACACGCACACATCCGCAAGCGCGCCTACTCCCATCTATTGAGGGAAAGACGGACGAGCTCTTTGGTTGCTCTTCACAGGCTTGTCCCTGATCTATAGCTGAGGGCAAACACTTGTGTGCTTGTGGGAGAGCCTGTGTCTTTCCTGGAAGCGTTTGGGAGTTTTGCTCAGACGCGTGTTTCCTCAAGTTCAAGAATCAAGATCTAGGATACCTGCAGACAGGTGCCTGTTTGTGTGGAGACAGTCTGTTTGAAACTGTGTTCCTCAGCGCCCGCTCTTTCTCCCCGTCGCTCCACACGCCTGGGAGTCCCTTTCTTTCTCTCCACAAGCACGTGTGTTGACTTCGTCGCACATGTGCATCTGCACAAGCGTTGAGCTCAGCAGAGCGTGTCTCTTGACACTTGATGTGCGTTGGCTGTGTCTGCCTGCTCCAGTGAAGAGAGAAACGGGAAATCATCTTGGTAGAGGCAACAAAGCAAAAGCGAGGCAGGATTGACATCTGCTCAACAGAGACGGATTCCCTGCGCTGACACAGTTCACAGTTACACGAGAAGCAATCTGAGCGGTCCGTCGACCGGAGACGTGTTTCCCAAGAGGTCGTTTAGCGAGTGAACAGCAGTGTGCGCGACTTTCAGGAGTGTGCCTGGAAAGTGCCAGAATCACCAGGAGCATCTGTGCAAAAGCTGCTGCCTCTGTGACCGCATTGAGGCACGTTCGCGTGTCTGCGAGTATATAGACGGCTCTTTCGCGTTCACTCCGAGGGAAACGGTCCGCTATTGCTTCTGTGCGCACAGACGCGATTCCCTTGTCTCTTGCGAACACAGGGAACTCTGTGCATCCAAATCTACAGGCTAAGGACGCGTCTGCATATGTTTTGGTGAACAATCGAGTGTGCGTGTTCTGACAGCTGCCTCTATGCAGACGTCTCCACAGAGCCACTTCTGAATGCCCCGCAGCCCAGGACTGAATGGATACACTAACAAGTGCACCGGTGTGAGCAACCACATATGCAGAAGGACGTCTTTCATCTCACAGAAGCGCGAACGTCTTGGCGTTCAAGCACATGGCAGAAACAAGGTGTGAACAGATGAGCTGCTGCTATTTTCTCCGTTCGGCATGCTTCGTTGTAGCTCTCTTGCCGGTCGCCGGCTTAGCGGCTTGCTTTGCGCGACTAGCTCTGGGGAGAGAAGGAGATAGCGCCGGAAACCTCGCCTTTTGCCTTCTTCGGCGCTGGAACCTGGTTGCTGCGCCTTCTCTTTGTCCATGTGCACACACACGATTCCTCAGCGAAAACCATGCAGAAACCTTTCCACGAGCACCCAGGGATGTGCACCCAGCACCACGTGCACGCACACGCAGCTAGAGAAAAGCACCTACCTTTTCACACACTGATGCCTAAGCAAACGCGTGGCCACACACACGCACACATCCGCAAGCGCGCCTACTCCCATCTATTGAGGGAAAGACGGACGAGCTCTTTGGTTGCTCTTCACAGGCTTGTCCCTGATCTATAGCTGAGGGCAAACACTTGTGTGCTTGTGGGAGAGCCTGTGTCTTTCCTGGAAGCGTTTGGGAGTTTTGCTCAGACGCGTGTTTCCTCAAGTTCAAGAATCAAGATCTAGGATACCTGCAGACAGGTGCCTGTTTGTGTGGAGACAGTCTGTTTGAAACTGTGTTCCTCAGCGCCCGCTCTTTCTCCCCGTCGCTCCACACGCCTGGGAGTCCCTTTCTTTCTCTCCACAAGCACGTGTGTTGACTTCGTCGCACATGTGCATCTGCACAAGCGTTGAGCTCAGCAGAGCGTGTCTCTTGACACTTGATGTGCGTTGGCTGTGTCTGCCTGCTCCAGTGAAGAGAGAAACGGGAAATCATCTTGGTAGAGGCAACAAAGCAAAAGCGAGGCAGGATTGACATCTGCTCAACAGAGACGGATTCCCTGCGCTGACAC
The DNA here is from genome assembly GCF_037038585.1 of Patagioenas fasciata. NCBI lineage: Eukaryota > Metazoa > Chordata > Aves > Columbiformes > Columbidae > Patagioenas > Patagioenas fasciata. Next base: position 275,026 of record NW_027288787.1, on the reverse strand, counting down.
AGTTCACAGTTACACGAGAAGCAATCTGAGCGGTCCGTCGACCGGAGACGTGTTTCCCAAGAGGTCGTTTAGCGAGTGAACAGCAGTGTGCGCGACTTTCAGGAGTGTGCCTGGAAAGTGCCAGAATCACCAGGAGCATCTGTGCAAAAGCTGCTGCCTCTGTGACCGCATTGAGGCACGTTCGCGTGTCTGCGAGTATATAGACGGCTCTTTCGCGTTCACTCCGAGGGAAACGGTCCGCTATTGCTTCTGTGCGCACAGACGCGATTCCCTTGTCTCTTGCGAACACAGGGAACTCTGTGCATCCAAATCTACAGGCTAAGGACGCGTCTGCATATGTTTTGGTGAACAATCGAGTGTGCGTGTTCTGACAGCTGCCTCTATGCAGACGTCTCCACAGAGCCACTTCTGAATGCCCCGCAGCCCAGGACTGAATGGATACACTAACAAGTGCACCGGTGTGAGCAACCACATATGCAGAAGGACGTCTTTCATCTCACAGAAGCGCGAACGTCTTGGCGTTCAAGCACATGGCAGAAACAAGGTGTGAACAGATGAGCTGCTGCTATTTTCTCCGTTCGGCATGCTTCGTTGTAGCTCTCTTGCCGGTCGCCGGCTTAGCGGCTTGCTTTGCGCGACTAGCTCTGGGGAGAGAAGGAGATAGCGCCGGAAACCTCGCCTTTTGCCTTCTTCGGCGCTGGAACCTGGTTGCTGCGCCTTCTCTTTGTCCATGTGCACACACACGATTCCTCAGCGAAAACCATGCAGAAACCTTTCCACGAGCACCCAGGGATGTGCACCCAGCACCACGTGCACGCACACGCAGCTAGAGAAAAGCACCTACCTTTTCACACACTGATGCCTAAGCAAACGCGTGGCCACACACACGCACACATCCGCAAGCGCGCCTACTCCCATCTATTGAGGGAAAGACGGACGAGCTCTTTGGTTGCTCTTCACAGGCTTGTCCCTGATCTATAGCTGAGGGCAAACACTTGTGTGCTTGTGGGAGAGCCTGTGTCTTTCCTGGAAGCGTTTGGGAGTTTTGCTCAGACGCGTGTTTCCTCAAGTTCAAGAATCAAGATCTAGGATACCTGCAGACAGGTGCCTGTTTGTGTGGAGACAGTCTGTTTGAAACTGTGTTCCTCAGCGCCCGCTCTTTCTCCCCGTCGCTCCACACGCCTGGGAGTCCCTTTCTTTCTCTCCACAAGCACGTGTGTTGACTTCGTCGCACATGTGCATCTGCACAAGCGTTGAGCTCAGCAGAGCGTGTCTCTTGACACTTGATGTGCGTTGGCTGTGTCTGCGTGCTCCAGTGAAGAGAGAAACGGGAAATCATCTTGGTAGAGGCAACAAAGCAAAAGCGAGGCAGGATTGACATCTGCTCAACAGAGACGGATTCCCTGCGCTGACACAGTTCACAGTTACACGAGAAGCAATCTGAGCGGTCCGTCGACCGGAGACGTGTTTCCCAAGAGGTCGTTTAGCGAGTGAACAGCAGTGTGCGCGACTTTCAGGAGTGTGCCTGGAAAGTGCCAGAATCACCAGGAGCATCTGTGCAAAAGCTGCTGCCTCTGTGACCGCATTGAGGCACGTTCGCGTGTCTGCGAGTATATAGACGGCTCTTTCGCGTTCACTCCGAGGGAAACGGTCCGCTATTGCTTCTGTGCGCACAGACGCGATTCCCTTGTCTCTTGCGAACACAGGGAACTCTGTGCATCCAAATCTACAGGCTAAGGACGCGTCTGCATATGTTTTGGTGAACAATCGAGTGTGCGTGTTCTGACAGCTGCCTCTATGCAGACGTCTCCACAGAGCCACTTCTGAATGCCCCGCAGCCCAGGACTGAATGGATACACTAACAAGTGCACCGGTGTGAGCAACCACATATGCAGAAGGACGTCTTTCATCTCACAGAAGCGCGAACGTCTTGGCGTTCAAGCACATGGCAGAAACAAGGTGTGAACAGATGAGCTGCTGCTATTTTCTCCGTTCGGCATGCTTCGTTGTAGCTCTCTTGCCGGTCGCCGGCTTAGCGGCTTGCTTTGCGCGACTAGCTCTGGGGAGAGAAGGAGATAGCGCCGGAAACCTCGCCTTTTGCCTTCTTCGGCGCTGGAACCTGGTTGCTGCGCCTTCTCTTTGTCCATGTGCACACACACGATTCCTCAGCGAAAACCATGCAGAAACCTTTCCACGAGCACCCAGGGATGTGCACCCAGCACCACGTGCACGCACACGCAGCTAGAGAAAAGCACCTACCTTTTCACACACTGATGCCTAAGCAAACGCGTGGCCACACACACGCACACATCCGCAAGCGCGCCTACTCCCATCTATTGAGGGAAAGACGGACGAGCTCTTTGGTTGCTCTTCACAGGCTTGTCCCTGATCTATAGCTGAGGGCAAACACTTGTGTGCTTGTGGGAGAGCCTGTGTCTTTCCTGGAAGCGTTTGGGAGTTTTGCTCAGACGCGTGTTTCCTCAAGTTCAAGAATCAAGATCTAGGATACCTGCAGACAGGTGCCTGTTTGTGTGGAGACAGTCTGTTTGAAACTGTGTTCCTCAGCGCCCGCTCTTTCTCCCCGTCGCTCCACACGCCTGGGAGTCCCTTTCTTTCTCTCCACAAGCACGTGTGTTGACTTCGTCGCACATGTGCATCTGCACAAGCGTTGAGCTCAGCAGAGCGTGTCTCTTGACACTTGATGTGCGTTGGCTGTGTCTGCCTGCTCCAGTGAAGAGAGAAACGGGAAATCATCTTGGTAGAGGCAACAAAGCAAAAGCGAGGCAGGATTGACATCTGCTCAACAGAGACGGATTCCCTGCGCTGACACAGTTCACAGTTACACGAGAAGCAATCTGAGCGGTCCGTCGACCGGAGACGTGTTTCCCAAGAGGTCGTTTAGCGAGTGAACAGCAGTGTGCGCGACTTTCAGGAGTGTGCCTGGAAAGTGCCAGAATCACCAGGAGCATCTGTGCAAAAGCTGCTGCCTCTGTGACCGCATTGAGGCACGTTCGCGTGTCTGCGAGTATATAGACGGCTCTTTCGCGTTCACTCCGAGGGAAACGGTCCGCTATTGCTTCTGTGCGCACAGACGCGATTCCCTTGTCTCTTGCGAACACAGGGAACTCTGTGCATCCAAATCTACAGGCTAAGGACGCGTCTGCATATGTTTTGGTGAACAATCGAGTGTGCGTGTTCTGACAGCTGCCTCTATGCAGACGTCTCCACAGAGCCACTTCTGAATGCCCCGCAGCCCAGGACTGAATGGATACACTAACAAGTGCACCGGTGTGAGCAACCACATATGCAGAAGGACGTCTTTCATCTCACAGAAGCGCGAACGTCTTGGCGTTCAAGCACATGGCAGAAACAAGGTGTGAACAGATGAGCTGCTGCTATTTTCTCCGTTCGGCATGCTTCGTTGTAGCTCTCTTGCCGGTCGCCGGCTTAGCGGCTTGCTTTGCGCGACTAGCTCTGGGGAGAGAAGGAGATAGCGCCGGAAACCTCGCCTTTTGCCTTCTTCGGCGCTGGAACCTGGTTGCTGCGCCTTCTCTTTGTCCATGTGCACACACACGATTCCTCAGCGAAAACCATGCAGAAACCTTTCCACGAGCACCCAGGGATGTGCACCCAGCACCACGTGCACGCACACGCAGCTAGAGAAAAGCACCTACCTTTTCACACACTGATGCCTAAGCAAACGCGTGGCCACACACACGCACACATCCGCAAGCGCGCCTACTCCCATCTATTGAGGGAAAGACGGACGAGCTCTTTGGTTGCTCTTCACAGGCTTGTCCCTGATCTATAGCTGAGGGCAAACACTTGTGTGCTTGTGGGAGAGCCTGTGTCTTTCCTGGAAGCGTTTGGGAGTTTTGCTCAGACGCGTGTTTCCTCAAGTTCAAGAATCAAGATCTAGGATACCTGCAGACAGGTGCCTGTTTGTGTGGAGACAGTCTGTTTGAAACTGTGTTCCTCAGCGCCCGCTCTTTCTCCCCGTCGCTCCACACGCCTGGGAGTCCCTTTCTTTCTCTCCACAAGCACGTGTGTTGACTTCGTCGCACATGTGCATCTGCACAAGCGTTGAGCTCAGCAGAGCGTGTCTCTTGACACTTGATGTGCGTTGGCTGTGTCTGCCTGCTCCAGTGAAGAGAGAAACGGGAAATCATCTTGGTAGAGGCAACAAAGCAAAAGCGAGGCAGGATCGACATCTGCTCAACAGAGACGGATTCCCTGCGCTGACACAGTTCACAGTTACACGAGAAGCAATCTGAGCGGTCCGTCGACCGGAGACGTGTTTCCCAAGAGGTCGTTTAGCGAGTGAACAGCAGTGTGCGCGACTTTCAGGAGTGTGCCTGGAAAGTGCCAGAATCACCAGGAGCATCTGTGCAAAAGCTGCTGCCTCTGTGACCGCATTGAGGCACGTTCGCGTGTCTGCGAGTATATAGACGGCTCTTTCGCGTTCACTCCGAGGGAAACGGTCCGCTATTGCTTCTGTGCGCACAGACGCGATTCCCTTGTCTCTTGCGAACACAGGGAACTCTGTGCATCCAAATCTACAGGCTAAGGACGCGTCTGCATATGTTTTGGTGAACAATCGAGTGTGCGTGTTCTGACAGCTGCCTCTATGCAGACGTCTCCACAGAGCCACTTCTGAATGCCCCGCAGCCCAGGACTGAATGGATACACTAACAAGTGCACCGGTGTGAGCAACCACATATGCAGAAGGACGTCTTTCATCTCACAGAAGCGCGAACGTCTTGGCGTTCAAGCACATGGCAGAAACAAGGTGTGAACAGATGAGCTGCTGCTATTTTCTCCGTTCGGCATGCTTCGTTGTAGCTCTCTTGCCGGTCGCCGGCTTAGCGGCTTGCTTTGCGCGACTAGCTCTGGGGAGAGAAGGAGATAGCGCCGGAAACCTCGCCTTTTGCCTTCTTCGGCGCTGGAACCTGGTTGCTGCGCCTTCTCTTTGTCCATGTGCACACACACGATTCCTCAGCGAAAACCATGCAGAAACCTTTCCACGAGCACCCAGGGATGTGCACCCAGCACCACGTGCACGCACACGCAGCTAGAGAAAAGCACCTACCTTTTCACACACTGATGCCTAAGCAAACGCGTGGCCACACACACGCACACATCCGCAAGCGCGCCTACTCCCATCTATTGAGGGAAAGACGGACGAGCTCTTTGGTTGCTCTTCACAGGCTTGTCCCTGATCTATAGCTGAGGGCAAACACTTGTGTGCTTGTGGGAGAGCCTGTGTCTTTCCTGGAAGCGTTTGGGAGTTTTGCTCAGACGCGTGTTTCCTCAAGTTCAAGAATCAAGATCTAGGATACCTGCAGACAGGTGCCTGTTTGTGTGGAGACAGTCTGTTTGAAACTGTGTTCCTCAGCGCCCGCTCTTTCTCCCCGTCGCTCCACACGCCTGGGAGTCCCTTTCTTTCTCTCCACAAGCACGTGTGTTGACTTCGTCGCACATGTGCATCTGCACAAGCGTTGAGCTCAGCAGAGCGTGTCTCTTGACACTTGATGTGCGTTGGCTGTGTCTGCCTGCTCCAGTGAAGAGAGAAACGGGAAATCATCTTGGTAGAGGCAACAAAGCAAAAGCGAGGCAGGATCGACATCTGCTCAACAGAGACGGATTCCCTGCGCTGACACAGTTCACAGTTACACGAGAAGCAATCTGAGCGGTCCGTCGACCGGAGACGTGTTTCCCAAGAGGTCGTTTAGCGAGTGAACAGCAGTGTGCGCGACTTTCAGGAGTGTGCCTGGAAAGTGCCAGAATCACCAGGAGCATCTGTGCAAAAGCTGCTGCCTCTGTGACCGCATTGAGGCACGTTCGCGTGTCTGCGAGTATATAGACGGCTCTTTCGCGTTCACTCCGAGGGAAACGGTCCGCTATTGCTTCTGTGCGCACAGACGCGATTCCCTTGTCTCTTGCGAACACAGGGAACTCTGTGCATCCAAATCTACAGGCTAAGGACGCGTCTGCATATGTTTTGGTGAACAATCGAGTGTGCGTGTTCTGACAGCTGCCTCTATGCAGACGTCTCCACAGAGCCACTTCTGAATGCCCCGCAGCCCAGGACTGAATGGATACACTAACAAGTGCACCGGTGTGAGCAACCACATATGCAGAAGGACGTCTTTCATCTCACAGAAGCGCGAACGTCTTGGCGTTCAAGCACATGGCAGAAACAAGGTGTGAACAGATGAGCTGCTGCTATTTTCTCCGTTCGGCATGCTTCGTTGTAGCTCTCTTGCCGGTCGCCGGCTTAGCGGCTTGCTTTGCGCGACTAGCTCTGGGGAGAGAAGGAGATAGCGCCGGAAACCTCGCCTTTTGCCTTCTTCGGCGCTGGAACCTGGTTGCTGCGCCTTCTCTTTGTCCATGTGCACACACACGATTCCTCAGCGAAAACCATGCAGAAACCTTTCCACGAGCACCCAGGGATGTGCACCCAGCACCACGTGCACGCACACGCAGCTAGAGAAAAGCACCTACCTTTTCACACACTGATGCCTAAGCAAACGCGTGGCCACACACACGCACACATCCGCAAGCGCGCCTACTCCCATCTATTGAGGGAAAGACGGACGAGCTCTTTGGTTGCTCTTCACAGGCTTGTCCCTGATCTATAGCTGAGGGCAAACACTTGTGTGCTTGTGGGAGAGCCTGTGTCTTTCCTGGAAGCGTTTGGGAGTTTTGCTCAGACGCGTGTTTCCTCAAGTTCAAGAATCAAGATGTAGGATACCTGCAGACAGGTGCCTGTTTGTGTGGAGACAGTCTGTTTGAAACTGTGTTCCTCAGCGCCCGCTCTTTCTCCCCGTCGCTCCACACGCCTGGGAGTCCCTTTCTTTCTCTCCACAAGCACGTGTGTTGACTTCGTCGCACATGTGCATCTGCACAAGCGTTGAGCTCAGCAGAGCGTGTCTCTTGACACTTGATGTGCGTTGGCTGTGTCTGCCTGCTCCAGTGAAGAGAGAAACGGGAAATCATCTTGGTAGAGGCAACAAAGCAAAAGCGAGGCAGGATCGACATCTGCTCAACAGAGACGGATTCCCTGCGCTGACACAGTTCACAGTTACACGAGAAGCAATCTGAGCGGTCCGTCGACCGGAGACGTGTTTCCCAAGAGGTCGTTTAGCGAGTGAACAGCAGTGTGCGCGACTTTCAGGAGTGTGCCTGGAAAGTGCCAGAATCACCAGGAGCATCTGTGCAAAAGCTGCTGCCTCTGTGACCGCATTGAGGCACGTTCGCGTGTCTGCGAGTATATAGACGGCTCTTTCGCGTTCACTCCGAGGGAAACGGTCCGCTATTGCTTCTGTGCGCACAGACGCGATTCCCTTGTCTCTTGCGAACACAGGGAACTCTGTGCATCCAAATCTACAGGCTAAGGACGCGTCTGCATATGTTTTGGTGAACAATCGAGTGTGCGTGTTCTGACAGCTGCCTCTATGCAGACGTCTCCACAGAGCCACTTCTGAATGCCCCGCAGCCCAGGACTGAATGGATACACTAACAAGTGCACCGGTGTGAGCAACCACATATGCAGAAGGACGTCTTTCATCTCACAGAAGCGCGAACGTCTTGGCGTTCAAGCACATGGCAGAAACAAGGTGTGAACAGATGAGCTGCTGCTATTTTCTCCGTTCGGCATGCTTCGTTGTAGCTCTCTTGCCGGTCGCCGGCTTAGCGGCTTGCTTTGCGCGACTAGCTCTGGGGAGAGAAGGAGATAGCGCCGGAAACCTCGCCTTTTGCCTTCTTCGGCGCTGGAACCTGGTTGCTGCGCCTTCTCTTTGTCCATGTGCACACACACGATTCCTCAGCGAAAACCATGCAGAAACCTTTCCACGAGCACCCAGGGATGTGCACCCAGCACCACGTGCACGCACACGCAGCTAGAGAAAAGCACCTACCTTTTCACACACTGATGCCTAAGCAAACGCGTGGCCACACACACGCACACATCCGCAAGCGTGCCTACTCCCATCTATTGAGGGAAAGACGGACGAGCTCTTTGGTTGCTCTTCACAGGCTTGTCCCTGATCTATAGCTGAGGGCAAACACTTGTGTGCTTGTGGGAGAGCCTGTGTCTTTCCTGGAAGCGTTTGGGAGTTTTGCTCAGACGCGTGTTTCCTCAAGTTCAAGAATCAAGATCTAGGATACCTGCAGACAGGTGCCTGTTTGTGTGGAGACAGTCTGTTTGAAACTGTGTTCCTCAGCGCCCGCTCTTTCTCCCCGTCGCTCCACACGCCTGGGAGTCCCTTTCTTTCTCTCCACAAGCACGTGTGTTGACTTCGTCGCACATGTGCATCTGCACAAGCGTTGAGCTCAGCAGAGCGTGTCTCTTGACACTTGATGTGCGTTGGCTGTGTCTGCCTGCTCCAGTGAAGAGAGAAACGGGAAATCATCTTGGTAGAGGCAACAAAGCAAAAGCGAGGCAGGATTGACATCTGCTCAACAGAGACGGATTCCCTGCGCTGACACAGTTCACAGTTACACGAGAAGCAATCTGAGCGGTCCGTCGACCGGAGACGTGTTTCCCAAGAGGTCGTTTAGCGAGTGAACAGCAGTGTGCGCGACTTTCAGGAGTGTGCCTGGAAAGTGCCAGAATCACCAGGAGCATCTGTGCAAAAGCTGCTGCCTCTGTGACCGCATTGAGGCACGTTCGCGTGTCTGCGAGTATATAGACGGCTCTTTCGCGTTCACTCCGAGGGAAACGGTCCGCTATTGCTTCTGTGCGCACAGACGCGATTCCCTTGTCTCTTGCGAACACAGGGAACTCTGTGCATCCAAATCTACAGGCTAAGGACGCGTCTGCATATGTTTTGGTGAACAATCGAGTGTGCGTGTTCTGACAGCTGCCTCTATGCAGACGTCTCCACAGAGCCACTTCTGAATGCCCCGCAGCCCAGGACTGAATGGATACACTAACAAGTGCACCGGTGTGAGCAACCACATATGCAGAAGGACGTCTTTCATCTCACAGAAGCGCGAACGTCTTGGCGTTCAAGCACATGGCAGAAACAAGGTGTGAACAGATGAGCTGCTGCTATTTTCTCCGTTCGGCATGCTTCGTTGTAGCTCTCTTGCCGGTCGCCGGCTTAGCGGCTTGCTTTGCGCGACTAGCTCTGGGGAGAGAAGGAGATAGCGCCGGAAACCTCGCCTTTTGCCTTCTTCGGCGCTGGAACCTGGTTGCTGCGCCTTCTCTTTGTCCATGTGCACACACACGATTCCTCAGCGAAAACCATGCAGAAACCTTTCCACGAGCACCCAGGGATGTGCACCCAGCACCACGTGCACGCACACGCAGCTAGAGAAAAGCACCTACCTTTTCACACACTGATGCCTAAGCAAACGCGTGGCCACACACACGCACACATCCGCAAGCGCGCCTACTCCCATCTATTGAGGGAAAGACGGACGAGCTCTTTGGTTGCTCTTCACAGGCTTGTCCCTGATCTATAGCTGAGGGCAAACACTTGTGTGCTTGTGGGAGAGCCTGTGTCTTTCCTGGAAGCGTTTGGGAGTTTTGCTCAGACGCGTGTTTCCTCAAGTTCAAGAATCAAGATGTAGGATACCTGCAGACAGGTGCCTGTTTGTGTGGAGACAGTCTGTTTGAAACTGTGTTCCTCAGCGCCCGCTCTTTCTCCCCGTCGCTCCACACGCCTGGGAGTCCCTTTCTTTCTCTCCACAAGCACGTGTGTTGACTTCGTCGCACATGTGCATCTGCACAAGCGTTGAGCTCAGCAGAGCGTGTCTCTTGACACTTGATGTGCGTTGGCTGTGTCTGCCTGCTCCAGTGAAGAGAGAAACGGGAAATCATCTTGGTAGAGGCAACAAAGCAAAAGCGAGGCAGGATTGACATCTGCTCAACAGAGACGGATTCCCTGCGCTGACACAGTTCACAGTTACACGAGAAGCAATCTGAGCGGTCCGTCGACCGGAGACGTGTTTCCCAAGAGGTCGTTTAGCGAGTGAACAGCAGTGTGCGCGACTTTCAGGAGTGTGCCTGGAAAGTGCCAGAATCACCAGGAGCATCTGTGCAAAAGCTGCTGCCTCTGTGACCGCATTGAGGCACGTTCGCGTGTCTGCGAGTATATAGACGGCTCTTTCGCGTTCACTCCGAGGGAAACGGTCCGCTATTGCTTCTGTGCGCACAGACGCGATTCCCTTGTCTCTTGCGAACACAGGGAACTCTGTGCATCCAAATCTACAGGCTAAGGACGCGTCTGCATATGTTTTGGTGAACAATCGAGTGTGCGTGTTCTGACAGCTGCCTCTATGCAGACGTCTCCACAGAGCCACTTCTGAATGCCCCGCAGCCCAGGACTGAATGGATACACTAACAAGTGCACCGGTGTGAGCAACCACATATGCAGAAGGACGTCTTTCATCTCACAGAAGCGCGAACGTCTTGGCGTTCAAGCACATGGCAGAAACAAGGTGTGAACAGATGAGCTGCTGCTATTTTCTCCGTTCGGCATGCTTCGTTGTAGCTCTCTTGCCGGTCGCCGGCTTAGCGGCTTGCTTTGCGCGACTAGCTCTGGGGAGAGAAGGAGATAGCGCCGGAAACCTCGCCTTTTGCCTTCTTCGGCGCTGGAACCTGGTTGCTGCGCCTTCTCTTTGTCCTTGTGCACACACACGATTCCTCAGCGAAAACCATGCAGAAACCTTTCCACGAGCACCCAGGGATGTGCACCCAGCACCACGTGCACGCACACGCAGCTAGAGAAAAGCACCTACCTTTTCACACACTGAAGCCTAAGCAAACGCGTGGCCACACACACGCACACATCCGCAAGCGCGCCTACTCCCATCTATTGAGGGAAAGACGGACGAGCAACGTCCTGACAGGCTTGAGGGGAAAACCGTCCGTTGACGGTTGGCGTACTGCACGCCCGCCTACGGGGCTGCAGGGGAATCCACATTTGGAAGGTACCTGAAGATGTGTGCCTGTTCTTGGAGCTCCGCTAGTAGGGTAGCAAAGACACTCGTAGGCAGTACTGAATGCTGCTCCGTGCTACTTCTCCTCCGCTGGCAAATGCTTCACAGTCGCCCTAGGAAAGACGTTTAACAATCGATCTCCAAGAGGAACGAAACACATGATGCCATAAGGCGAAAGAATAGCAGGGCATCTCTTCACAGGCTTGTCCCTGATCTATAGCTGAGGGCAAACACTTGTGTGCTTGTGGGAGAGCCTGTGTCTTTCCTGGAAGCGTTTGGGAGTTTTGCTCAGACGCGTGTTTCCTCAAGTTCAAGAATCAAGATCTAGGATACCTGCAGACAGGTGCCTGTTTGTGTGGAGACAGTCTGTTTGAAACTGTGTTCCTCAGCGCCCGCTCTTTCTCCCCGTCGCTCCACACGCCTGGGAGTCCCTTTCTTTCTCTCCACAAGCACGTGTGTTGACTTCGTCGCACATGTGCATCTGCACAAGCGTTGAGCTCAGCAGAGCGTGTCTCTTGACACTTGATGTGCGTTGGCTGTGTCTGCCTGCTCCAGTGAAGAGAGAAACGGGAAATCATCTTGGTAGAGGCAACAAAGCAAAAGCGAGGCAGGATTGACATCTGCTCAACAGAGACGGATTCCCTGCGCTGACACAGTTCACAGTTACACGAGAAGCAATCTGAGCGGTCCGTCGACCGGAGACGTGTTTCCCAAGAGGTCGTTTAGCGAGTGAACAGCAGTGTGCGCGACTTTCAGGAGTGTGCCTGGAAAGTGCCAGAATCACCAGGAGCATCTGTGCAAAAGCTGCTGCCTCTGTGACCGCATTGAGGCACGTTCGCGTGTCTGCGAGTATATAGACGGCTCTTTCGCGTTCACTCCGAGGGAAACGGTCCGCTATTGCTTCTGTGCGCACAGACGCGATTCCCTTGTCTCTTGCGAACACAGGGAACTCTGTGCATCCAAATCTACAGGCTAAGGACGCGTCTGCATATGTTTTGGTGAACAATCGAGTGTGCGTGTTCTGACAGCTGCCTCTATGCAGACGTCTCCACAGAGCCACTTCTGAATGCCCCGCAGCCCAGGACTGAATGGATACACTAACAAGTGCACCGGTGTGAGCAACCACATATGCAGAAGGACGTCTTTCATCTCACAGAAGCGCGAACGTCTTGGCGTTCAAGCACATGGCAGAAACAAGGTGTGAACAGATGAGCTGCTGCTATTTTCTCCGTTCGGCATGCTTCGTTGTAGCTCTCTTGCCGGTCGCCGGCTTAGCGGCTTGCTTTGCGCGACTAGCTCTGGGGAGAGAAGGAGATAGCGCCGGAAACCTCGCCTTTTGCCTTCTTCGGCGCTGGAACCTGGTTGCTGCGCCTTCTCTTTGTCCATGTGCACACACACGATTCCTCAGCGAAAACCATGCAGAAACCTTTCCACGAGCACCCAGGGATGTGCACCCAGCACCACGTGCACGCACACGCAGCTAGAGAAAAGCACCTACCTTTTCACACACTGATGCCTAAGCAAACGCGTGGCCACACACACGCACACATCCGCAAGCGCGCCTACTCCCATCTATTGAGGGAAAGACGGACGAGCTCTTTGGTTGCTCTTCACAGGCTTGTCCCTGATCTATAGCTGAGGGCAAACACTTGTGTGCTTGTGGGAGAGCCTGTGTCTTTCCTGGAAGCGTTTGGGAGTTTTGCTCAGACGCGTGTTTCCTCAAGTTCAAGAATCAAGATCTAGGATACCTGCAGACAGGTGCCTGTTTGTGTGGAGACAGTCTGTTTGAAACTGTGTTCCTCAGCGCCCGCTCTTTCTCCCCGTCGCTCCACACGCCTGGGAGTCCCTTTCTTTCTCTCCACAAGCACGTGTGTTGACTTCGTCGCACATGTGCATCTGCACAAGCGTTGAGCTCAGCAGAGCGTGTCTCTTGACACTTGATGTGCGTTGGCTGTGTCTGCCTGCTCCAGTGAAGAGAGAAACGGGAAATCATCTTGGTAGAGGCAACAAAGCAAAAGCGAGGCAGGATTGACATCTGCTCAACAGAGACGGATTCCCTGCGCTGACACAGTTCACAGTTACACGAGAAGCAATCTGAGCGGTCCGTCGACCGGAGACGTGTTTCCCAAGAGGTCGTTTAGCGAGTGAACAGCAGTGTGCGCGACTTTCAGGAGTGTGCCTGGAAAGTGCCAGAATCACCAGGAGCATCTGTGCAAAAGCTGCTGCCTCTGTGACCGCATTGAGGCACGTTCGCGTGTCTGCGAGTATATAGACGGCTCTTTCGCGTTCACTCCGAGGGAAACGGTCCGCTATTGCTTCTGTGCGCACAGACGCGATTCCCTTGTCTCTTGCGAACACAGGGAACTCTGTGCATCCAAATCTACAGGCTAAGGACGCGTCTGCATATGTTTTGGTGAACAATCGAGTGTGCGTGTTCTGACAGCTGCCTCTATGCAGACGTCTCCACAGAGCCACTTCTGAATGCCCCGCAGCCCAGGACTGAATGGATACACTAACAAGTGCACCGGTGTGAGCAACCACATATGCAGAAGGACGTCTTTCATCTCACAGAAGCGCGAACGTCTTGGCGTTCAAGCACATGGCAGAAACAAGGTGTGAACAGATGAGCTGCTGCTATTTTCTCCGTTCGGCATGCTTCGTTGTAGCTCTCTTGCCGGTCGCCGGCTTAGCGGCTTGCTTTGCGCGACTAGCTCTGGGGAGAGAAGGAGATAGCGCCGGAAACCTCGCCTTTTGCCTTCTTCGGCGCTGGAACCTGGTTGCTGCGCCTTCTCTTTGTCCATGTGCACACACACGATTCCTCAGCGAAAACCATGCAGAAACCTTTCCACGAGCACCCAGGGATGTGCACCCAGCACCACGTGCACGCACACGCAGCTAGAGAAAAGCACCTACCTTTTCACACACTGATGCCTAAGCAAACGCGTGGCCACACACACGCACACATCCGCAAGCGCGCCTACTCCCATCTATTGAGGGAAAGACGGACGAGCTCTTTGGTTGCTCTTCACAGGCTTGTCCCTGATCTATAGCTGAGGGCAAACACTTGTGTGCTTGTGGGAGAGCCTGTGTCTTTCCTGGAAGCGTTTGGGAGTTTTGCTCAGACGCGTGTTTCCTCAAGTTCAAGAATCAAGATCTAGGATACCTGCAGACAGGTGCCTGTTTGTGTGGAGACAGTCTGTTTGAAACTGTGTTCCTCAGCGCCCGCTCTTTCTCCCCGTCGCTCCACACGCCTGGGAGTCCCTTTCTTTCTCTCCACAAGCACGTGTGTTGACTTCGTCGCACATGTGCATCTGCACAAGCGTTGAGCTCAGCAGAGCGTGTCTCTTGACACTTGATGTGCGTTGGCTGTGTCTGCCTGCTCCAGTGAAGAGAGAAACGGGAAATCATCTTGGTAGAGGCAACAAAGCAAAAGCGAGGCAGGATTGACATCTGCTCAACAGAGACGGATTCCCTGCGCTGACACAGTTCACAGTTACACGAGAAGCAATCTGAGCGGTCCGTCGACCGGAGACGTGTTTCCCAAGAGGTCGTTTAGCGAGTGAACAGCAGTGTGCGCGACTTTCAGGAGTGTGCCTGGAAAGTGCCAGAATCACCAGGAGCATCTGTGCAAAAGCTGCTGCCTCTGTGACCGCATTGAGGCACGTTCGCGTGTCTGCGAGTATATAGACGGCTCTTTCGCGTTCACTCCGAGGGAAACGGTCCGCTATTGCTTCTGTGCGCACAGACGCGATTCCCTTGTCTCTTGCGAACACAGGGAACTCTGTGCATCCAAATCTACAGGCTAAGGACGCGTCTGCATATGTTTTGGTGAACAATCGAGTGTGCGTGTTCTGACAGCTGCCTCTATGCAGACGTCTCCACAGAGCCACTTCTGAATGCCCCGCAGCCCAGGACTGAATGGATACACTAACAAGTGCACCGGTGTGAGCAACCACATATGCAGAAGGACGTCTTTCATCTCACAGAAGCGCGAACGTCTTGGCGTTCAAGCACATGGCAGAAACAAGGTGTGAACAGATGAGCTGCTGCTATTTTCTCCGTTCGGCATGCTTCGTTGTAGCTCTCTTGCCGGTCGCCGGCTTAGCGGCTTGCTTTGCGCGACTAGCTCTGGGGAGAGAAGGAGATAGCGCCGGAAACCTCGCCTTTTGCCTTCTTCGGCGCTGGAACCTGGTTGCTGCGCCTTCTCTTTGTCCATGTGCACACACACGATTCCTCAGCGAAAACCATGCAGAAACCTTTCCACGAGCACCCAGGGATGTGCACCCAGCACCACGTGCACGCACACGCAGCTAGAGAAAAGCACCTACCTTTTCACACACTGATGCCTAAGCAAACGCGTGGCCACACACACGCACACATCCGCAAGCGCGCCTACTCCCATCTATTGAGGGAAAGACGGACGAGCTCTTTGGTTGCTCTTCACAGGCTTGTCCCTGATCTATAGCTGAGGGCAAACACTTGTGTGCTTGTGGGAGAGCCTGTGTCTTTCCTGGAAGCGTTTGGGAGTTTTGCTCAGACGCGTGTTTCCTCAAGTTCAAGAATCAAGATGTAGGATACCTGCAGACAGGTGCCTGTTTGTGTGGAGACAGTCTGTTTGAAACTGTGTTCCTCAGCGCCCGCTCTTTCTCCCCGTCGCTCCACACGCCTGGGAGTCCCTTTCTTTCTCTCCACAAGCACGTGTGTTGACTTCGTCGCACATGTGCATCTGCACAAGCGTTGAGCTCAGCAGAGCGTGTCTCTTGACACTTGATGTGCGTTGGCTGTGTCTGCCTGCTCCAGTGAAGAGAGAAACGGGAAATCATCTTGGTAGAGGCAACAAAGCAAAAGCGAGGCAGGATTGACATCTGCTCAACAGAGACGGATTCCCTGCGCTGACACAGTTCACAGTTACACGAGAAGCAATCTGAGCGGTCCGTCGACCGGAGACGTGTTTCCCAAGAGGTCGTTTAGCGAGTGAACAGCAGTGTGCGCGACTTTCAGGAGTGTGCCTGGAAAGTGCCAGAATCACCAGGAGCATCTGTGCAAAAGCTGCTGCCTCTGTGACCGCATTGAGGCACGTTCGCGTGTCTGCGAGTATATAGACGGCTCTTTCGCGTTCACTCCGAGGGAAACGGTCCGCTATTGCTTCTGTGCGCACAGACGCGATTCCCTTGTCTCTTGCGAACACAGGGAACTCTGTGCATCCAAATCTACAGGCTAAGGACGCGTCTGCATATGTTTTGGTGAACAATCGAGTGTGCGTGTTCTGACAGCTGCCTCTATGCAGACGTCTCCACAGAGCCACTTCTGAATGCCCCGCAGCCCAGGACTGAATGGATACACTAACAAGTGCACCGGTGTGAGCAACCACATATGCAGAAGGACGTCTTTCATCTCACAGAAGCGCGAACGTCTTGGCGTTCAAGCACATGGCAGAAACAAGGTGTGAACAGATGAGCTGCTGCTATTTTCTCCGTTCGGCATGCTTCGTTGTAGCTCTCTTGCCGGTCGCCGGCTTAGCGGCTTGCTTTGCGCGACTAGCTCTGGGGAGAGAAGGAGATAGCGCCGGAAACCTCGCCTTTTGCCTTCTTCGGCGCTGGAACCTGGTTGCTGCGCCTTCTCTTTGTCCATGTGCACACACACGATTCCTCAGCGAAAACCATGCAGAAACCTTTCCACGAGCACCCAGGGATGTGCACCCAGCACCACGTGCACGCACACGCAGCTAGAGAAAAGCACCTACCTTTTCACACACTGATGCCTAAGCAAACGCGTGGCCACACACACGCACACATCCGCAAGCGCGCCTACTCCCATCTATTGAGGGAAAGACGGACGAGCTCTTTGGTTGCTCTTCACAGGCTTGTCCCTGATCTATAGCTGAGGGCAAACACTTGTGTGCTTGTGGGAGAGCCTGTGTCTTTCCTGGAAGCGTTTGGGAGTTTTGCTCAGACGCGTGTTTCCTCAAGTTCAAGAATCAAGATCTAGGATACCTGCAGACAGGTGCCTGTTTGTGTGGAGACAGTCTGTTTGAAACTGTGTTCCTCAGCGCCCGCTCTTTCTCCCCGTCGCTCCACACGCCTGGGAGTCCCTTTCTTTCTCTCCACAAGCACGTGTGTTGACTTCGTCGCACATGTGCATCTGCACAAGCGTTGAGCTCAGCAGAGCGTGTCTCTTGACACTTGATGTGCGTTGGCTGTGTCTGCCTGCTCCAGTGAAGAGAGAAACGGGAAATCATCTTGGTAGAGGCAACAAAGCAAAAGCGAGGCAGGATTGACATCTGCTCAACAGAGACGGATTCCCTGCGCTGACACAGTTCACAGTTACACGAGAAGCAATCTGAGCGGTCCGTCGACCGGAGACGTGTTTCCCAAGAGGTCGTTTAGCGAGTGAACAGCAGTGTGCGCGACTTTCAGGAGTGTGCCTGGAAAGTGCCAGAATCACCAGGAGCATCTGTGCAAAAGCTGCTGCCTCTGTGACCGCATTGAGGCACGTTCGCGTGTCTGCGAGTATATAGACGGCTCTTTCGCGTTCACTCCGAGGGAAACGGTCCGCTATTGCTTCTGTGCGCACAGACGCGATTCCCTTGTCTCTTGCGAACACAGGGAACTCTGTGCATCCAAATCTACAGGCTAAGGACGCGTCTGCATATGTTTTGGTGAACAATCGAGTGTGCGTGTTCTGACAGCTGCCTCTATGCAGACGTCTCCACAGAGCCACTTCTGAATGCCCCGCAGCCCAGGACTGAATGGATACACTAACAAGTGCACCGGTGTGAGCAACCACATATGCAGAAGGACGTCTTTCATCTCACAGAAGCGCGAACGTCTTGGCGTTCAAGCACATGGCAGAAACAAGGTGTGAACAGATGAGCTGCTGCTATTTTCTCCGTTCGGCATGCTTCGTTGTAGCTCTCTTGCCGGTCGCCGGCTTAGCGGCTTGCTTTGCGCGACTAGCTCTGGGGAGAGAAGGAGATAGCGCCGGAAACCTCGCCTTTTGCCTTCTTCGGCGCTGGAACCTGGTTGCTGCGCCTTCTCTTTGTCCATGTGCACACACACGATTCCTCAGCGAAAACCATGCAGAAACCTTTCCACGAGCACCCAGGGATGTGCACCCAGCACCACGTGCACGCACACGCAGCTAGAGAAAAGCACCTACCTTTTCACACACTGAAGCCTAAGCAAACGCGTGGCCACACACACGCACACATCCGCAAGCGCGCCTACTCCCATCTATTGAGGGAAAGACGGACGAGCAACGTCCTGACAGGCTTGAGGGGAAAAACGTCCGTTGACGGTTGGCGTACTGCACGCCCGCCTACGGGGCTGCAGGGGAATCCACATTTGGAAGGTACCTGAAGATGTGTGCCTGTTCTTGGAGCTCCGCTAGTAGGGTAGCAAAGACACTCGTAGGCAGTACTGAATGCTGCTCCGTGCTACTTCTCCTCCGCTGGCAAATGCTTCACAGTCGCCCTAGGAAAGACGTTTAACAATCGATCTCCAAGAGGAACGAAACACATGATGCCATAAGGCGAAAGAATAGCAGGGCATCTCTTCACAGGCTTGTCCCTGATCTATAGCTGAGGGCAAACACTTGTGTGCTTGTGGGAGAGCCTGTGTCTTTCCTGGAAGCGTTTGGGAGTTTTGCTCAGACGCGTGTTTCCTCAAGTTCAAGAATCAAGATCTAGGATACCTGCAGACAGGTGCCTGTTTGTGTGGAGACAGTCTGTTTGAAACTGTGTTCCTCAGCGCCCGCTCTTTCTCCCCGTCGCTCCACACGCCTGGGAGTCCCTTTCTTTCTCTCCACAAGCACGTGTGTTGACTTCGTCGCACATGTGCATCTGCACAAGCGTTGAGCTCAGCAGAGCGTGTCTCTTGACACTTGATGTGCGTTGGCTGTGTCTGCCTGCTCCAGTGAAGAGAGAAACGGGAAATCATCTTGGTAGAGGCAACAAAGCAAAAGCGAGGCAGGATTGACATCTGCTCAACAGAGACGGATTCCCTGCGCTGACACAGTTCACAGTTACACGAGAAGCAATCTGAGCGGTCCGTCGACCGGAGACGTGTTTCCCAAGAGGTCGTTTAGCGAGTGAACAGCAGTGTGCGCGACTTTCAGGAGTGTGCCTGGAAAGTGCCAGAATCACCAGGAGCATCTGTGCAAAAGCTGCTGCCTCTGTGACCGCATTGAGGCACGTTCGCGTGTCTGCGAGTATATAGACGGCTCTTTCGCGTTCACTCCGAGGGAAACGGTCCGCTATTGCTTCTGTGCGCACAGACGCGATTCCCTTGTCTCTTGCGAACACAGGGAACTCTGTGCATCCAAATCTACAGGCTAAGGACGCGTCTGCATATGTTTTGGTGAACAATCGAGTGTGCGTGTTCTGACAGCTGCCTCTATGCAGACGTCTCCACAGAGCCACTTCTGAATGCCCCGCAGCCCAGGACTGAATGGATACACTAACAAGTGCACCGGTGTGAGCAACCACATATGCAGAAGGACGTCTTTCATCTCACAGAAGCGCGAACGTCTTGGCGTTCAAGCACATGGCAGAAACAAGGTGTGAACAGATGAGCTGCTGCTATTTTCTCCGTTCGGCATGCTTCGTTGTAGCTCTCTTGCCGGTCGCCGGCTTAGCGGCTTGCTTTGCGCGACTAGCTCTGGGGAGAGAAGGAGATAGCGCCGGAAACCTCGCCTTTTGCCTTCTTCGGCGCTGGAACCTGGTTGCTGCGCCTTCTCTTTGTCCATGTGCACACACACGATTCCTCAGCGAAAACCATGCAGAAACCTTTCCACGAGCACCCAGGGATGTGCACCCAGCACCACGTGCACGCACACGCAGCTAGAGAAAAGCACCTACCTTTTCACACACTGATGCCTAAGCAAACGCGTGGCCACACACACGCACACATCCGCAAGCGCGCCTACTCCCATCTATTGAGGGAAAGACGGACGAGCTCTTTGGTTGCTCTTCACAGGCTTGTCCCTGATCTATAGCTGAGGGCAAACACTTGTGTGCTTGTGGGAGAGCCTGTGTCTTTCCTGGAAGCGTTTGGGAGTTTTGCTCAGACGCGTGTTTCCTCAAGTTCAAGAATCAAGATCTAGGATACCTGCAGACAGGTGCCTGTTTGTGTGGAGACAGTCTGTTTGAAACTGTGTTCCTCAGCGCCCGCTCTTTCTCCCCGTCGCTCCACACGCCTGGGAGTCCCTTTCTTTCTCTCCACAAGCACGTGTGTTGACTTCGTCGCACATGTGCATCTGCACAAGCGTTGAGCTCAGCAGAGCGTGTCTCTTGACACTTGATGTGCGTTGGCTGTGTCTGCCTGCTCCAGTGAAGAGAGAAACGGGAAATCATCTTGGTAGAGGCAACAAAGCAAAAGCGAGGCAGGATTGACATCTGCTCAACAGAGACGGATTCCCTGCGCTGACACAGTTCACAGTTACACGAGAAGCAATCTGAGCGGTCCGTCGACCGGAGACGTGTTTCCCAAGAGGTCGTTTAGCGAGTGAACAGCAGTGTGCGCGACTTTCAGGAGTGTGCCTGGAAAGTGCCAGAATCACCAGGAGCATCTGTGCAAAAGCTGCTGCCTCTGTGACCGCATTGAGGCACGTTCGCGTGTCTGCGAGTATATAGACGGCTCTTTCGCGTTCACTCCGAGGGAAACGGTCCGCTATTGCTTCTGTGCGCACAGACGCGATTCCCTTGTCTCTTGCGAACACAGGGAACTCTGTGCATCCAAATCTACAGGCTAAGGACGCGTCTGCATATGTTTTGGTGAACAATCGAGTGTGCGTGTTCTGACAGCTGCCTCTATGCAGACGTCTCCACAGAGCCACTTCTGAATGCCCCGCAGCCCAGGACTGAATGGATACACTAACAAGTGCACCGGTGTGAGCAACCACATATGCAGAAGGACGTCTTTCATCTCACAGAAGCGCGAACGTCTTGGCGTTCAAGCACATGGCAGAAACAAGGTGTGAACAGATGAGCTGCTGCTATTTTCTCCGTTCGGCATGCTTCGTTGTAGCTCTCTTGCCGGTCGCCGGCTTAGCGGCTTGCTTTGCGCGACTAGCTCTGGGGAGAGAAGGAGATAGCGCCGGAAACCTCGCCTTTTGCCTTCTTCGGCGCTGGAACCTGGTTGCTGCGCCTTCTCTTTGTCCATGTGCACACACACGATTCCTCAGCGAAAACCATGCAGAAACCTTTCCACGAGCACCCAGGGATGTGCACCCAGCACCACGTGCACGCACACGCAGCTAGAGAAAAGCACCTACCTTTTCACACACTGATGCCTAAGCAAACGCGTGGCCACACACACGCACACATCCGCAAGCGCGCCTACTCCCATCTATTGAGGGAAAGACGGACGAGCTCTTTGGTTGCTCTTCACAGGCTTGTCCCTGATCTATAGCTGAGGGCAAACACTTGTGTGCTTGTGGGAGAGCCTGTGTCTTTCCTGGAAGCGTTTGGGAGTTTTGCTCAGACGCGTGTTTCCTCAAGTTCAAGAATCAAGATCTAGGATACCTGCAGACAGGTGCCTGTTTGTGTGGAGACAGTCTGTTTGAAACTGTGTTCCTCAGCGCCCGCTCTTTCTCCCCGTCGCTCCACACGCCTGGGAGTCCCTTTCTTTCTCTCCACAAGCACGTGTGTTGACTTCGTCGCACATGTGCATCTGCACAAGCGTTGAGCTCAGCAGAGCGTGTCTCTTGACACTTGATGTGCGTTGGCTGTGTCTGCCTGCTCCAGTGAAGAGAGAAACGGGAAATCATCTTGGTAGAGGCAACAAAGCAAAAGCGAGGCAGGATTGACATCTGCTCAACAGAGACGGATTCCCTGCGCTGACACAGTTCACAGTTACACGAGAAGCAATCTGAGCGGTCCGTCGACCGGAGACGTGTTTCCCAAGAGGTCGTTTAGCGAGTGAACAGCAGTGTGCGCGACTTTCAGGAGTGTGCCTGGAA
Source organism: Patagioenas fasciata (assembly GCF_037038585.1). Classification (NCBI taxonomy): domain Eukaryota; kingdom Metazoa; phylum Chordata; class Aves; order Columbiformes; family Columbidae; genus Patagioenas; species Patagioenas fasciata. Next base: position 253,117 of record NW_027288787.1, on the reverse strand, counting down.
AGTGCCAGAATCACCAGGAGCATCTGTGCAAAAGCTGCTGCCTCTGTGACCGCATTGAGGCACGTTCGCGTGTCTGCGAGTATATAGACGGCTCTTTCGCGTTCACTCCGAGGGAAACGGTCCGCTATTGCTTCTGTGCGCACAGACGCGATTCCCTTGTCTCTTGCGAACACAGGGAACTCTGTGCATCCAAATCTACAGGCTAAGGACGCGTCTGCATATGTTTTGGTGAACAATCGAGTGTGCGTGTTCTGACAGCTGCCTCTATGCAGACGTCTCCACAGAGCCACTTCTGAATGCCCCGCAGCCCAGGACTGAATGGATACACTAACAAGTGCACCGGTGTGAGCAACCACATATGCAGAAGGACGTCTTTCATCTCACAGAAGCGCGAACGTCTTGGCGTTCAAGCACATGGCAGAAACAAGGTGTGAACAGATGAGCTGCTGCTATTTTCTCCGTTCGGCATGCTTCGTTGTAGCTCTCTTGCCGGTCGCCGGCTTAGCGGCTTGCTTTGCGCGACTAGCTCTGGGGAGAGAAGGAGATAGCGCCGGAAACCTCGCCTTTTGCCTTCTTCGGCGCTGGAACCTGGTTGCTGCGCCTTCTCTTTGTCCATGTGCACACACACGATTCCTCAGCGAAAACCATGCAGAAACCTTTCCACGAGCACCCAGGGATGTGCACCCAGCACCACGTGCACGCACACGCAGCTAGAGAAAAGCACCTACCTTTTCACACACTGATGCCTAAGCAAACGCGTGGCCACACACACGCACACATCCGCAAGCGCGCCTACTCCCATCTATTGAGGGAAAGACGGACGAGCTCTTTGGTTGCTCTTCACAGGCTTGTCCCTGATCTATAGCTGAGGGCAAACACTTGTGTGCTTGTGGGAGAGCCTGTGTCTTTCCTGGAAGCGTTTGGGAGTTTTGCTCAGACGCGTGTTTCCTCAAGTTCAAGAATCAAGATCTAGGATACCTGCAGACAGGTGCCTGTTTGTGTGGAGACAGTCTGTTTGAAACTGTGTTCCTCAGCGCCCGCTCTTTCTCCCCGTCGCTCCACACGCCTGGGAGTCCCTTTCTTTCTCTCCACAAGCACGTGTGTTGACTTCGTCGCACATGTGCATCTGCACAAGCGTTGAGCTCAGCAGAGCGTGTCTCTTGACACTTGATGTGCGTTGGCTGTGTCTGCCTGCTCCAGTGAAGAGAGAAACGGGAAATCATCTTGGTAGAGGCAACAAAGCAAAAGCGAGGCAGGATTGACATCTGCTCAACAGAGACGGATTCCCTGCGCTGACACAGTTCACAGTTACACGAGAAGCAATCTGAGCGGTCCGTCGACCGGAGACGTGTTTCCCAAGAGGTCGTTTAGCGAGTGAACAGCAGTGTGCGCGACTTTCAGGAGTGTGCCTGGAAAGTGCCAGAATCACCAGGAGCATCTGTGCAAAAGCTGCTGCCTCTGTGACCGCATTGAGGCACGTTCGCGTGTCTGCGAGTATATAGACGGCTCTTTCGCGTTCACTCCGAGGGAAACGGTCCGCTATTGCTTCTGTGCGCACAGACGCGATTCCCTTGTCTCTTGCGAACACAGGGAACTCTGTGCATCCAAATCTACAGGCTAAGGACGCGTCTGCATATGTTTTGGTGAACAATCGAGTGTGCGTGTTCTGACAGCTGCCTCTATGCAGACGTCTCCACAGAGCCACTTCTGAATGCCCCGCAGCCCAGGACTGAATGGATACACTAACAAGTGCACCGGTGTGAGCAACCACATATGCAGAAGGACGTCTTTCATCTCACAGAAGCGCGAACGTCTTGGCGTTCAAGCACATGGCAGAAACAAGGTGTGAACAGATGAGCTGCTGCTATTTTCTCCGTTCGGCATGCTTCGTTGTAGCTCTCTTGCCGGTCGCCGGCTTAGCGGCTTGCTTTGCGCGACTAGCTCTGGGGAGAGAAGGAGATAGCGCCGGAAACCTCGCCTTTTGCCTTCTTCGGCGCTGGAACCTGGTTGCTGCGCCTTCTCTTTGTCCATGTGCACACACACGATTCCTCAGCGAAAACCATGCAGAAACCTTTCCACGAGCACCCAGGGATGTGCACCCAGCACCACGTGCACGCACACGCAGCTAGAGAAAAGCACCTACCTTTTCACACACTGATGCCTAAGCAAACGCGTGGCCACACACACGCACACATCCGCAAGCGCGCCTACTCCCATCTATTGAGGGAAAGACGGACGAGCTCTTTGGTTGCTCTTCACAGGCTTGTCCCTGATCTATAGCTGAGGGCAAACACTTGTGTGCTTGTGGGAGAGCCTGTGTCTTTCCTGGAAGCGTTTGGGAGTTTTGCTCAGACGCGTGTTTCCTCAAGTTCAAGAATCAAGATCTAGGATACCTGCAGACAGGTGCCTGTTTGTGTGGAGACAGTCTGTTTGAAACTGTGTTCCTCAGCGCCCGCTCTTTCTCCCCGTCGCTCCACACGCCTGGGAGTCCCTTTCTTTCTCTCCACAAGCACGTGTGTTGACTTCGTCGCACATGTGCATCTGCACAAGCGTTGAGCTCAGCAGAGCGTGTCTCTTGACACTTGATGTGCGTTGGCTGTGTCTGCCTGCTCCAGTGAAGAGAGAAACGGGAAATCATCTTGGTAGAGGCAACAAAGCAAAAGCGAGGCAGGATTGACATCTGCTCAACAGAGACGGATTCCCTGCGCTGACACAGTTCACAGTTACACGAGAAGCAATCTGAGCGGTCCGTCGACCGGAGACGTGTTTCCCAAGAGGTCGTTTAGCGAGTGAACAGCAGTGTGCGCGACTTTCAGGAGTGTGCCTGGAAAGTGCCAGAATCACCAGGAGCATCTGTGCAAAAGCTGCTGCCTCTGTGACCGCATTGAGGCACGTTCGCGTGTCTGCGAGTATATAGACGGCTCTTTCGCGTTCACTCCGAGGGAAACGGTCCGCTATTGCTTCTGTGCGCACAGACGCGATTCCCTTGTCTCTTGCGAACACAGGGAACTCTGTGCATCCAAATCTACAGGCTAAGGACGCGTCTGCATATGTTTTGGTGAACAATCGAGTGTGCGTGTTCTGACAGCTGCCTCTATGCAGACGTCTCCACAGAGCCACTTCTGAATGCCCCGCAGCCCAGGACTGAATGGATACACTAACAAGTGCACCGGTGTGAGCAACCACATATGCAGAAGGACGTCTTTCATCTCACAGAAGCGCGAACGTCTTGGCGTTCAAGCACATGGCAGAAACAAGGTGTGAACAGATGAGCTGCTGCTATTTTCTCCGTTCGGCATGCTTCGTTGTAGCTCTCTTGCCGGTCGCCGGCTTAGCGGCTTGCTTTGCGCGACTAGCTCTGGGGAGAGAAGGAGATAGCGCCGGAAACCTCGCCTTTTGCCTTCTTCGGCGCTGGAACCTGGTTGCTGCGCCTTCTCTTTGTCCATGTGCACACACACGATTCCTCAGCGAAAACCATGCAGAAACCTTTCCACGAGCACCCAGGGATGTGCACCCAGCACCACGTGCACGCACACGCAGCTAGAGAAAAGCACCTACCTTTTCACACACTGAAGCCTAAGCAAACGCGTGGCCACACACACGCACACATCCGCAAGCGCGCCTACTCCCATCTATTGAGGGAAAGACGGACGAGCAACGTCCTGACAGGCTTGAGGGGAAAAACGTCCGTTGACGGTTGGCGTACTGCACGCCCGCCTACGGGGCTGCAGGGGAATCCACATTTGGAAGGTACCTGAAGATGTGTGCCTGTTCTTGGAGCTCCGCTAGTAGGGTAGCAAAGACACTCGTAGGCAGTACTGAATGCTGCTCCGTGCTACTTCTCCTCCGCTGGCAAATGCTTCACAGTCGCCCTAGGAAAGACGTTTAACAATCGATCTCCAAGAGGAACGAAACACATGATGCCATAAGGCGAAAGAATAGCAGGGCATCTCTTCACAGGCTTGTCCCTGATCTATAGCTGAGGGCAAACACTTGTGTGCTTGTGGGAGAGCCTGTGTCTTTCCTGGAAGCGTTTGGGAGTTTTGCTCAGACGCGTGTTTCCTCAAGTTCAAGAATCAAGATCTAGGATACCTGCAGACAGGTGCCTGTTTGTGTGGAGACAGTCTGTTTGAAACTGTGTTCCTCAGCGCCCGCTCTTTCTCCCCGTCGCTCCACACGCCTGGGAGTCCCTTTCTTTCTCTCCACAAGCACGTGTGTTGACTTCGTCGCACATGTGCATCTGCACAAGCGTTGAGCTCAGCAGAGCGTGTCTCTTGACACTTGATGTGCGTTGGCTGTGTCTGCCTGCTCCAGTGAAGAGAGAAACGGGAAATCATCTTGGTAGAGGCAACAAAGCAAAGGCGAGGCAGGATTGACATCTGCTCAACAGAGACGGATTCCCTGCGCTGACACAGTTCACAGTTACACGAGAAGCAATCTGAGCGGTCCGTCGACCGGAGACGTGTTTCCCAAGAGGTCGTTTAGCGAGTGAACAGCAGTGTGCGCGACTTTCAGGAGTGTGCCTGGAAAGTGCCAGAATCACCAGGAGCATCTGTGCAAAAGCTGCTGCCTCTGTGACCGCATTGAGGCACGTTCGCGTGTCTGCGAGTATATAGACGGCTCTTTCGCGTTCACTCCGAGGGAAACGGTCCGCTATTGCTTCTGTGCGCACAGACGCGATTCCCTTGTCTCTTGCGAACACAGGGAACTCTGTGCATCCAAATCTACAGGCTAAGGACGCGTCTGCATATGTTTTGGTGAACAATCGAGTGTGCGTGTTCTGACAGCTGCCTCTATGCAGACGTCTCCACAGAGCCACTTCTGAATGCCCCGCAGCCCAGGACTGAATGGATACACTAACAAGTGCACCGGTGTGAGCAACCACATATGCAGAAGGACGTCTTTCATCTCACAGAAGCGCGAACGTCTTGGCGTTCAAGCACATGGCAGAAACAAGGTGTGAACAGATGAGCTGCTGCTATTTTCTCCGTTCGGCATGCTTCGTTGTAGCTCTCTTGCCGGTCGCCGGCTTAGCGGCTTGCTTTGCGCGACTAGCTCTGGGGAGAGAAGGAGATAGCGCCGGAAACCTCGCCTTTTGCCTTCTTCGGCGCTGGAACCTGGTTGCTGCGCCTTCTCTTTGTCCATGTGCACACACACGATTCCTCAGCGAAAACCATGCAGAAACCTTTCCACGAGCACCCAGGGATGTGCACCCAGCACCACGTGCACGCACACGCAGCTAGAGAAAAGCACCTACCTTTTCACACACTGATGCCTAAGCAAACGCGTGGCCACACACACGCACACATCCGCAAGCGCGCCTACTCCCATCTATTGAGGGAAAGACGGACGAGCTCTTTGGTTGCTCTTCACAGGCTTGTCCCTGATCTATAGCTGAGGGCAAACACTTGTGTGCTTGTGGGAGAGCCTGTGTCTTTCCTGGAAGCGTTTGGGAGTTTTGCTCAGACGCGTGTTTCCTCAAGTTCAAGAATCAAGATCTAGGATACCTGCAGACAGGTGCCTGTTTGTGTGGAGACAGTCTGTTTGAAACTGTGTTCCTCAGCGCCCGCTCTTTCTCCCCGTCGCTCCACACGCCTGGGAGTCCCTTTCTTTCTCTCCACAAGCACGTGTGTTGACTTCGTCGCACATGTGCATCTGCACAAGCGTTGAGCTCAGCAGAGCGTGTCTCTTGACACTTGATGTGCGTTGGCTGTGTCTGCCTGCTCCAGTGAAGAGAGAAACGGGAAATCATCTTGGTAGAGGCAACAAAGCAAAAGCGAGGCAGGATTGACATCTGCTCAACAGAGACGGATTCCCTGCGCTGACACAGTTCACAGTTACACGAGAAGCAATCTGAGCGGTCCGTCGACCGGAGACGTGTTTCCCAAGAGGTCGTTTAGCGAGTGAACAGCAGTGTGCGCGACTTTCAGGAGTGTGCCTGGAAAGTGCCAGAATCACCAGGAGCATCTGTGCAAAAGCTGCTGCCTCTGTGACCGCATTGAGGCACGTTCGCGTGTCTGCGAGTATATAGACGGCTCTTTCGCGTTCACTCCGAGGGAAACGGTCCGCTATTGCTTCTGTGCGCACAGACGCGATTCCCTTGTCTCTTGCGAACACAGGGAACTCTGTGCATCCAAATCTACAGGCTAAGGACGCGTCTGCATATGTTTTGGTGAACAATCGAGTGTGCGTGTTCTGACAGCTGCCTCTATGCAGACGTCTCCACAGAGCCACTTCTGAATGCCCCGCAGCCCAGGACTGAATGGATACACTAACAAGTGCACCGGTGTGAGCAACCACATATGCAGAAGGACGTCTTTCATCTCACAGAAGCGCGAACGTCTTGGCGTTCAAGCACATGGCAGAAACAAGGTGTGAACAGATGAGCTGCTGCTATTTTCTCCGTTCGGCATGCTTCGTTGTAGCTCTCTTGCCGGTCGCCGGCTTAGCGGCTTGCTTTGCGCGACTAGCTCTGGGGAGAGAAGGAGATAGCGCCGGAAACCTCGCCTTTTGCCTTCTTCGGCGCTGGAACCTGGTTGCTGCGTCTCTTTGTCCATGTGCACACACACGATTCCTCAGCGAAAACCATGCAGAAACCTTTCCACGAGCACACCAGGGATGTGCACCCAGCACCACGTGCACGCACACGCAGCTAGAGAAAAGCACCTACCTTTTCACACACTGATGCCTAAGCAAACGCGTGGCCACACACACGCACACATCCGCAAGCGCGCCTACTCCCATCTATTGAGGGAAAGACGGACGAGCTCTTTGGTTGCTCTTCACAGGCTTGTCCCTGATCTATAGCTGAGGGCAAACACTTGTGTGCTTGTGGGAGAGCCTGTGTCTTTCCTGGAAGCGTTTGGGAGTTTTGCTCAGACGCGTGTTTCCTCAAGTTCAAGAATCAAGATCTAGGATACCTGCAGACAGGTGCCTGTTTGTGTGGAGACAGTCTGTTTGAAACTGTGTTCCTCAGCGCCCGCTCTTTCTCCCCGTCGCTCCACACGCCTGGGAGTCCCTTTCTTTCTCTCCACAAGCACGTGTGTTGACTTCGTCGCACATGTGCATCTGCACAAGCGTTGAGCTCAGCAGAGCGTGTCTCTTGACACTTGATGTGCGTTGGCTGTGTCTGCCTGCTCCAGTGAAGAGAGAAACGGGAAATCATCTTGGTAGAGGCAACAAAGCAAAAGCGAGGCAGGATTGACATCTGCTCAACAGAGACGGATTCCCTGCGCTGACACAGTTCACAGTTACACGAGAAGCAATCTGAGCGGTCCGTCGACCGGAGACGTGTTTCCCAAGAGGTCGTTTAGCGAGTGAACAGCAGTGTGCGCGACTTTCAGGAGTGTGCCTGGAAAGTGCCAGAATCACCAGGAGCATCTGTGCAAAAGCTGCTGCCTCTGTGACCGCATTGAGGCACGTTCGCGTGTCTGCGAGTATATAGACGGCTCTTTCGCGTTCACTCCGAGGGAAACGGTCCGCTATTGCTTCTGTGCGCACAGACGCGATTCCCTTGTCTCTTGCGAACACAGGGAACTCTGTGCATCCAAATCTACAGGCTAAGGACGCGTCTGCATATGTTTTGGTGAACAATCGAGTGTGCGTGTTCTGACAGCTGCCTCTATGCAGACGTCTCCACAGAGCCACTTCTGAATGCCCCGCAGCCCAGGACTGAATGGATACACTAACAAGTGCACCGGTGTGAGCAACCACATATGCAGAAGGACGTCTTTCATCTCACAGAAGCGCGAACGTCTTGGCGTTCAAGCACATGGCAGAAACAAGGTGTGAACAGATGAGCTGCTGCTATTTTCTCCGTTCGGCATGCTTCGTTGTAGCTCTCTTGCCGGTCGCCGGCTTAGCGGCTTGCTTTGCGCGACTAGCTCTGGGGAGAGAAGGAGATAGCGCCGGAAACCTCGCCTTTTGCCTTCTTCGGCGCTGGAACCTGGTTGCTGCGCCTTCTCTTTGTCCATGTGCACACACACGATTCCTCAGCGAAAACCATGCAGAAACCTTTCCACGAGCACCCAGGGATGTGCACCCAGCACCACGTGCACGCACACGCAGCTAGAGAAAAGCACCTACCTTTTCACACACTGATGCCTAAGCAAACGCGTGGCCACACACACGCACACATCCGCAAGCGCGCCTACTCCCATCTATTGAGGGAAAGACGGACGAGCTCTTTGGTTGCTCTTCACAGGCTTGTCCCTGATCTATAGCTGAGGGCAAACACTTGTGTGCTTGTGGGAGAGCCTGTGTCTTTCCTGGAAGCGTTTGGGAGTTTTGCTCAGACGCGTGTTTCCTCAAGTTCAAGAATCAAGATCTAGGATACCTGCAGACAGGTGCCTGTTTGTGTGGAGACAGTCTGTTTGAAACTGTGTTCCTCAGCGCCCGCTCTTTCTCCCCGTCGCTCCACACGCCTGGGAGTCCCTTTCTTTCTCTCCACAAGGCACGTGTGTTGACTTCGTCGCACATGTGCATCTGCACAAGCGTTGAGCTCAGCAGAGCGTGTCTCTTGACACTTGATGTGCGTTGGGCTGTGTCTGCCTGCTCCAGTGAAGAGAGAAACGGGAAATCATCTTGGTAGAGGCAACAAAGCAAAGGCGAGGCAGGATTGACATCTGCTCAACAGAGACGGATTCCCTGCGCTGACACAGTTCACAGTTACACGAGAAGCAATCTGAGCGGTCCGTCGACCGGAGACGTGTTTCCCAAGAGGTCGTTTAGCGAGTGAACAGCAGTGTGCGCGACTTTCAGGAGTGTGCCTGGAAAGTGCCAGAATCACCAGGAGCATCTGTGCAAAAGCTGCTGCCTCTGTGACCGCATTGAGGCACGTTCGCGTGTCTGCGAGTATATAGACGGCTCTTTCGCGTTCACTCCGAGGGAAACGGTCCGCTATTGCTTCTGTGCGCACAGACGCGATTCCCTTGTCTCTTGCGAACACAGGGAACTCTGTGCATCCAAATCTACAGGCTAAGGACGCGTCTGCATATGTTTTGGTGAACAATCGAGTGTGCGTGTTCTGACAGCTGCCTCTATGCAGACGTCTCCACAGAGCCACTTCTGAATGCCCCGCAGCCCAGGACTGAATGGATACACTAACAAGTGCACCGGTGTGAGCAACCACATATGCAGAAGGACGTCTTTCATCTCACAGAAGCGCGAACGTCTTGGCGTTCAAGCACATGGCAGAAACAAGGTGTGAACAGATGAGCTGCTGCTATTTTCTCCGTTCGGCATGCTTCGTTGTAGCTCTCTTGCCGGTCGCCGGCTTAGCGGCTTGCTTTGCGCGACTAGCTCTGGGGAGAGAAGGAGATAGCGCCGGAAACCTCGCCTTTTGCCATTCTTCGGCGCTGGAACCTGGTTGCTGCGCCTTCTCTTTGTCCATGTGCACACACACGATTCCTCAGCGAAAACCATGCAAGAAACCTTTCCACGAGCACCCAGGGATGTGCACCCAGCACCACGTGCACGCACACGCAGCTAGAGAAAAGCACCTACCTTTTCACACACTGATGCCTAAGCAAACGCGTGGCCACACACACGCACACATCCGCAAGCGCGCCTACTCCCATCTATTGAGGGAAAGACGGACGAGCTCTTTGGTTGCTCTTCACAGGCTTGTCCCTGATCTATAGCTGAGGGCAAACACTTGTGTGCTTGTGGGAGAGCCTGTGTCTTTCCTGGAAGCGTTTGGGAGTTTTGCTCAGACGCGTGTTTCCTCAAGTTCAAGAATCAAGATCTAGGATACCTGCAGACAGGTGCCTGTTTGTGTGGAGACAGTCTGTTTGAAACTGTGTTCCTCAGCGCCCGCTCTTTCTCCCCGTCGCTCCACACGCCTGGGAGTCCCTTTCTTTCTCTCCACAAGCACGTGTGTTGACTTCGTCGCACATGTGCATCTGCACAAGCGTTGAGCTCAGCAGAGCGTGTCTCTTGACACTTGATGTGCGTTGGCTGTGTCTGCCTGCTCCAGTGAAGAGAGAAACGGGAAATCATCTTGGTAGAGGCAACAAAGCAAAAGCGAGGCAGGATTGACATCTGCTCAACAGAGACGGATTCCCTGCGCTGACACAGTTCACAGTTACACGAGAAGCAATCTGAGCGGTCCGTCGACCGGAGACGTGTTTCCCAAGAGGTCGTTTAGCGAGTGAACAGCAGTGTGCGCGACTTTCAGGAGTGTGCTGGAAAGTGCCAGAATCACCAGGAGCATCTGTGCAAAAGCTGCTGCCTCTGTGACCGCATTGAGGCACGTTTCGCGTGTCTGCGAGTATATAGACGGCTCTTTCGCGTTCACACTCCGAGGGAAACGGTCCGCTATTGCTTCTGTGCGCACAGACGCGATTCCCTTGTCTCTTGCGAACACAGGGAACTCTGTGCATCCAATCTACAGGCTAAGGACGCGTCTGCATATGTTTTGGTGAACAATCGAGTGTGCGTGTTCTGACAGCTGCCTCTATGCAGAACGTCTCCACAGAGCCACTTCTGAATGCCCCGTCAGCCCAGGACTGAATGGATACACTAACAAGTGCACCGGTGTGAGCAACCACATATGCAGAAGGCGTCTTTCATCTCACAGAAGCGCGAACGTCTTGGCGTTCAAGCACATGGCAGAAACAAGGTGTGAACAGATGAGCTGCTGCTATTTTCTCCGTTCGGCATGCTTCGTTGTAGCTCTCTTGCCGGTCGCCGGCTTAGCGGCTTGCTTTGCGCGACTAGCTCTGGGGAGAGAAGGAGATAGCGCCGGAAACCTCGCCTTTTGCCTTCTTCGGGCGCTGGAACCTGGTTGCTGCGCCCTTCTCTTTGTCCATGTGCACACACACCGATTCCTCAGCGAAACCATGCAGAAACCTTTCCACGAGCACCCAGGATGTGCACCCAGCACCACGTGCACGCACACGCAGCTAGAGAAAAGCACCTACCTTTTCACACACTGATGCCTAAGCAAACGCGTGGCCACACACGCACACATCGCAAGCGCGCCTACTCCCATCTATTGAGGGAAAGACGGACGAGCTCTTGGTTGCTCTTCACAGGCTTGTCCCTGATCTATAGCTGAGGGCAAACACTTGTGTGCTTGTGGGAGAGCCTGTGTCTTTCCTGGAAGCGTTTGGGAGTTTTGCTCAGACGCGTGTTTCCTCAAGTTCAAGAATCAAGATCTAGGATACCTGCAGACAGGTGCCTGTTTGTGTGGAGACAGTCTGTTTGAAACTGTGTTCCTCAGCGCCCGCTCTTTCTCCCCGTCGCTCCACACGCCTGGGAGTCCCTTTCTTTCTCTCCACAAGCACGTGTGTTGACTTCGTCGCACATGTGCATCTGCACAAGCGTTGAGCTCAGCAGAGCGTGTCTCTTGACACTTGATGTGCGTTGGCTGTGTCTGCCTGCTCCAGTGAAGAGAGAAACGGGAAATCATCTTGGTAGAGGCAACAAAGCAAAGGCGAGGCAGATTGACATCTGCTCAACAGAGACGGATTCCTGCGCTGACACAGTTCACAGTTACACGAGAAGCAATCTGAGCGGTCCGTCGACCGGAGACGTGTTTCCCAAGAGGTCGTTTAGCGAGTGAACAGCAGTGTGCGCGACTTTCAGGAGTGTGCCTGGAAAGTGGCCAGAATCACCAGGAGCATCTGTGCAAAAGCTGCTGCCTCTGTGACCGCATTGAGGCACGTTCGTCGTTCTGCGAGTATATAGACGGCTCTTTCGCGTTCACTCCGAGGGAAACGGTCCGCTATTGCTTCTGTGCGCACAGACGCGATTCCCTTGTCTCTTGCGAACAAGGGAACTCTGTGCATCCAAATCTACAGGCTAAGGACGCGTCTGCATATGTTTTGGTGAACAATCGAGTGTGCGTGTTCTGACAGCTGCCTCTATGCAGACGTCTCCACAGAGCCACTTCTGAATGCCCCGCAGCCCAGGACTGAATGGATACACTAACAAGTGCACCGGTGTGAGCAACCACATATGCAGAAGGACGTCTTCATACTCACAGAAGCGCGAACGTCTTGGCGTTCAAGCACATGGCAGAAACAAGGTGTGAACAGATGAGCTGCTGCTATTTTCTCCGTTCGGCATGCTTCGTTGTAGCTCTCTTGCCGGTCGCCGGCTTAGCGGCTTGCTTTGCGCGACTAGCTCTGGGGAGAGAAGGAGATAGCGCCGGAAACCTCGCCTTTTGCCTTCTTCGGCGCTGGAACCTGGTTGCTGCGCCTTCTCTTTGTCCATGTGCACAACACACGATTCCTCAGCGAAAACCATGCAGAAACCTTTCCACGAGCACCCAGGGATGTGCACCCAGCAACACGTGCACGCACACGCAGCTAGAGAAAAGCACCTACCTTTTCACACACTGATGCCTAAGCAAACGCGTGGCCACACACACGCACACATCCGCAAGCGCGCCTACTCCCATCTATTGAGGGAAAGACGGACGAGCTCTTTGGTTGCTCTTCACAGGCTTGTCCCTGATCTATAGCTGAGGGCAAACACTTGTGTGCATGTGGGAGAGCCTGTGTCTTTCCTGGAAGCGTTTGGGAGTTTGCTCAGACGCGTGTTTCCTCAAGTTCAAGAATCAAGATCTAGGATACCTGCAGACAGGTGCCTGTTTGTGTGGAGACAGTCCTGTTTGAAACTGTGTTCCTCAGCGCCCGCTCTTTCTCCCGTCGCTCCACACGCCTGGGAGTCCCTTTTCTTTCTCTCCACAAGCACGTGTGTTGACTTCGTCGCACATGTGCATCTGCACAAGCGTTGAGCTCAGCAGAGCGTGTCTCTTGACACTTGATGTGCGTTGGCTGTGTCTGCCTGCTCCAGTGAAGAGAGAAACGGGAAATCATCTTGTAGAGGCAACAAAGCAAAAGCGAGGCAGGATTGACATCTGCTCAACAGAGACGGATTCCCTGCGCTGACACAGTTCACAGTTACACGAGAAGCAATCTGAGCGGTCCGTCGACCGGGACGTGTTTCCCAAGAGGTCGTTTAGCGAGTGAACAGCAGTGTGCGGCGACTTTCAGGAGTGTGCCTGGAAAGTGCCAGAATCACCAGGAGCATCTGTGCAAAAGCTGCTGCCTCTGTGACCGCATTGAGGCACGTTCGCGTGTCTGCGAGTATATAGACGGGCTCTTTCGCGTTCACTCCGAGGGAAACGGTCCGCTATTGCTTCTGTGCGCACAGACGCGATTCCCTTGTCTCTTGCGACACAGGGAACTCTGTGCATCCAAATCTACAGGCTAAGGACGCGTCTGCATATGTTTTGGTGAACAATCGAGTGTGCGTGTTCTGACAGCTGCCTCTATGCAGACGTCTCCACAGAGCCACTTCTGAATGCCCCGCAGCCCAGGACTGAATGGATACACTAACAAGTGCACCGGTGTGAGCAACCACATATGCAGAAGGACGTCTTTCATCTCACAGAAGCGCGAACGTCTTGGCGTTCAAGCACATGGCAGAAACAAGGTGTGAACAGATGAGCTGCTGCTATTTTCTCCGTTCGGCATGCTTCGTTGTAGCTCTCTTGCCGGTCGCCGGCTTAGCGGCTTGCTTTGCGCGACTAGCTCTGGGGAGAGAAGGAGATAGCGCCGGAAACCTCGCCTTTTGCCTTCTTCGGCGCTGGAACCTGGTTGCTGCGCCTTCTCTTTGTCCATGTGCACACACACGATTCCTCAGCGAAAACCATGCAGAAACCTTTCCACGAGCACCCAGGGATGTGCACCCAGCACCACGTGCACGCACACGCAGCTAGAGAAAAGCACCTACCTTTTCACACACTGATGCCTAAGCAAACGCGTGGCCACACACACGCACACATCCGCAAGCGCGCCTACTCCCATCTATTGAGAGAAAGACGGACGAGCTCTTTGGTTGCTCTTCACAGGCTTGTCCCTGATCTATAGCTGAGGGCAAACACTTGTGTGCTTGTGGGAGAGCCTGTGTCTTTCCTGGAAGCGTTAGGGAGTTTTGCTCAGACGCGTGTTTCCTCAAGTTCAAGAATCAAGATCTAGGATACCTGCAGACAGGTGCCTGTTTGTGTGGAGACAGTCTGTTTGAAACTGTGTTCCTCAGCGCCCGCTCTTTCTCCCCGTCGCTCCACACGCCTGGGAGTCCCTTTCTTTCTCTCCACAAGCACGTGTGTTGACTTCGTCGCACATGTGCATCTGCACAAGCGTTGAGCTCAGCAGAGCGTGTCTCTTGACACTTGATGTGCGTTGGCTGTGTCTGCCTGCTCCAGTGAAGAGAGAAACGGGAAATCATCTTGGTAGAGGCAACAAAGCAAAAGCGAGGCAGGATTGACATCTGCTCAACAGAGACGGATTCCCTGCGCTGACACAGTTCACAGTTACACGAGAAGCAATCTGAGCGGTCCGTCGACCGGAGACGTGTTTCCCAAGAGGTCGTTTAGCGAGTGAACAGCAGTGTGCGCGACTTTCAGGAGTGTGCCTGGAAAGTGCCAGAATCACCAGGAGCATCTGTGCAAAAGCTGCTGCCTCTGTGACCGCATTGAGGCACGTTCGCGTGTCTGCGAGTATATAGACGGCTCTTTCGCGTTCACTCCGAGGGAAACGGTCCGCTATTGCTTCTGTGCGCACAGACGCGATTCCCTTGTCTCTTGCGAACACAGGGAACTCTGTGCATCCAAATCTACAGGCTAAGGACGCGTCTGCATATGTTTTGGTGAACAATCGAGTGTGCGTGTTCTGACAGCTGCCTCTATGCAGACGTCTCCACAGAGCCACTTCTGAATGCCCCGCAGCCCAGGACTGAATGGATACACTAACAAGTGCACCGGTGTGAGCAACCACATATGCAGAAGGACGTCTTTCATCTCACAGAAGCGCGAACGTCTTGGCGTTCAAGCACATGGCAGAAACAAGGTGTGAACAGATGAGCTGCTGCTATTTTCTCCGTTCGGCATGCTTCGTTGTAGCTCTCTTGCCGGTCGCCGGCTTAGCGGCTTGCTTTGCGCGACTAGCTCTGGGGAGAGAAGGAGATAGCGCCGGAAACCTCGCCTTTTGCCTTCTTCGGCGCTGGAACCTGGTTGCTGCGCCTTCTCTTTGTCCATGTGCACACACACGATTCCTCAGCGAAAACCATGCAGAAACCTTTCCACGAGCACCCAGGGATGTGCACCCAGCACCACGTGCACGCACACGCAGCTAGAGAAAAGCACCTACCTTTTCACACACTGAAGCCTAAGCAAACGCGTGGCCACACACACGCACACATCCGCAAGCGCGCCTACTCCCATCTATTGAGGGAAAGACGGACGAGCTCTTTGGTTGCTCTTCACAGGCTTGTCCCTGATCTATAGCTGAGGGCAAACACTTGTGTGCTTGTGGGAGAGCCTGTGTCTTTCCTGGAAGCGTTTGGGAGTTTTGCTCAGACGCGTGTTTCCTCAAGTTCAAGAATCAAGATGTAGGATACCTGCAGACAGGTGCCTGTTTGTGTGGAGACAGTCTGTTTGAAACTGTGTTCCTCAGCGCCCGCTCTTTCTCCCCGTCGCTCCACACGCCTGGGAGTCCCTTTCTTTCTCTCCACAAGCACGTGTGTTGACTTCGTCGCACATGTGCATCTGCACAAGCGTTGAGCTCAGCAGAGCGTGTCTCTTGACACTTGATGTGCGTTGGCTGTGTCTGCCTGCTCCAGTGAAGAGAGAAACGGGAAATCATCTTGGTAGAGGCAACAAAGCAAAAGCGAGGCAGGATTGACATCTGCTCAACAGAGACGGATTCCCTGCGCTGACACAGTTCACAGTTACACGAGAAGCAATCTGAGCGGTCCGTCGACCGGAGACGTGTTTCCCAAGAGGTCGTTTAGCGAGTGAACAGCAGTGTGCGCGACTTTCAGGAGTGTGCCTGGAAAGTGCCAGAATCACCAGGAGCATCTGTGCAAAAGCTGCTGCCTCTGTGACCGCATTGAGGCACGTTCGCGTGTCTGCGAGTATATAGACGGCTCTTTCGCGTTCACTCCGAGGGAAACGGTCCGCTATTGCTTCTGTGCGCACAGACGCGATTCCCTTGTCTCTTGCGAACACAGGGAACTCTGTGCATCCAAATCTACAGGCTAAGGACGCGTCTGCATATGTTTTGGTGAACAATCGAGTGTGCGTGTTCTGACAGCTGCCTCTATGCAGACGTCTCCACAGAGCCACTTCTGAATGCCCCGCAGCCCAGGACTGAATGGATACACTAACAAGTGCACCGGTGTGAGCAACCACATATGCAGAAGGACGTCTTTCATCTCACAGAAGCGCGAACGTCTTGGCGTTCAAGCACATGGCAGAAACAAGGTGTGAACAGATGAGCTGCTGCTATTTTCTCCGTTCGGCATGCTTCGTTGTAGCTCTCTTGCCGGTCGCCGGCTTAGCGGCTTGCTTTGCGCGACTAGCTCTGGGGAGAGAAGGAGATAGCGCCGGAAACCTCGCCTTTTGCCTTCTTCGGCGCTGGAACCTGGTTGCTGCGCCTTCTCTTTGTCCATGTGCACACACACGATTCCTCAGCGAAAACCATGCAGAAACCTTTCCACGAGCACCCAGGGATGTGCACCCAGCACCACGTGCACGCACACGCAGCTAGAGAAAAGCACCTACCTTTTCACACACTGATGCCTAAGCAAACGCGTGGCCACACACACGCACACATCCGCAAGCGCGCCTACTCCCATCTATTGAGGGAAAGACGGACGAGCTCTTTGGTTGCTCTTCACAGGCTTGTCCCTGATCTATAGCTGAGGGCAAACACTTGTGTGCTTGTGGGAGAGCCTGTGTCTTTCCTGGAAGCGTTTGGGAGTTTTGCTCAGACGCGTGTTTCCTCAAGTTCAAGAATCAAGATCTAGGATACCTGCAGACAGGTGCCTGTTTGTGTGGAGACAGTCTGTTTGAAACTGTGTTCCTCAGCGCCCGCTCTTTCTCCCCGTCGCTCCACACGCCTGGGAGTCCCTTTCTTTCTCTCCACAAGCACGTGTGTTGACTTCGTCGCACATGTGCATCTGCACAAGCGTTGAGCTCAGCAGAGCGTGTCTCTTGACACTTGATGTGCGTTGGCTGTGTCTGCCTGCTCCAGTGAAGAGAGAAACGGGAAATCATCTTGGTAGAGGCAACAAAGCAAAGGCGAGGCAGGATTGACATCTGCTCAACAGAGACGGATTCCCTGCGCTGACACAGTTCACAGTTACACGAGAAGCAATCTGAGCGGTCCGTCGACCGGAGACGTGTTTCCCAAGAGGTCGTTTAGCGAGTGAACAGCAGTGTGCGCGACTTTCAGGAGTGTGCCTGGAAAGTGCCAGAATCACCAGGAGCATCTGTGCAAAAGCTGCTGCCTCTGTGACCGCATTGAGGCACGTTCGCGTGTCTGCGAGTATATAGACGGCTCTTTCGCGTTCACTCCGAGGGAAACGGTCCGCTATTGCTTCTGTGCGCACAGACGCGATTCCCTTGTCTCTTGCGAACACAGGGAACTCTGTGCATCCAAATCTACAGGCTAAGGACGCGTCTGCATATGTTTTGGTGAACAATCGAGTGTGCGTGTTCTGACAGCTGCCTCTATGCAGACGTCTCCACAGAGCCACTTCTGAATGCCCCGCAGCCCAGGACTGAATGGATACACTAACAAGTGCACCGGTGTGAGCAACCACATATGCAGAAGGACGTCTTTCATCTCACAGAAGCGCGAACGTCTTGGCGTTCAAGCACATGGCAGAAACAAGGTGTGAACAGATGAGCTGCTGCTATTTTCTCCGTTCGGCATGCTTCGTTGTAGCTCTCTTGCCGGTCGCCGGCTTAGCGGCTTGCTTTGCGCGACTAGCTCTGGGGAGAGAAGGAGATAGCGCCGGAAACCTCGCCTTTTGCCTTCTTCGGCGCTGGAACCTGGTTGCTGCGCCTTCTCTTTGTCCATGTGCACACACACGATTCCTCAGCGAAAACCATGCAGAAACCTTTCCACGAGCACCCAGGGATGTGCACCCAGCACCACGTGCACGCACACGCAGCTAGAGAAAAGCACCTACCTTTTCACACACTGATGCCTAAGCAAACGCGTGGCCACACACACGCACACATCCGCAAGCGCGCCTACTCCCATCTATTGAGGGAAAGACGGACGAGCTCTTTGGTTGCTCTTCACAGGCTTGTCCCTGATCTATAGCTGAGGGCAAACACTTGTGTGCTTGTGGGAGAGCCTGTGTCTTTCCTGGAAGCGTTTGGGAGTTTTGCTCAGACGCGTGTTTCCTCAAGTTCAAGAATCAAGATGTAGGATACCTGCAGACAGGTGCCTGTTTGTGTGGAGACAGTCTGTTTGAAACTGTGTTCCTCAGCGCCCGCTCTTTCTCCCCGTCGCTCCACACGCCTGGGAGTCCCTTTCTTTCTCTCCACAAGCACGTGTGTTGACTTCGTCGCACATGTGCATCTGCACAAGCGTTGAGCTCAGCAGAGCGTGTCTCTTGACACTTGATGTGCGTTGGCTGTGTCTGCCTGCTCCAGTGAAGAGAGAAACGGGAAATCATCTTGGTAGAGGCAACAAAGCAAAAGCGAGGCAGGATTGACATCTGCTCAACAGAGACGGATTCCCTGCGCTGACACAGTTCACAGTTACACGAGAAGCAATCTGAGCGGTCCGTCGACCGGAGACGTGTTTCCCAAGAGGTCGTTTAGCGAGTGAACAGCAGTGTGCGCGACTTTCAGGAGTGTGCCTGGAAAGTGCCAGAATCACCAGGAGCATCTGTGCAAAAGCTGCTGCCTCTGTGACCGCATTGAGGCACGTTCGCGTGTCTGCGAGTATATAGACGGCTCTTTCGCGTTCACTCCGAGGGAAACGGTCCGCTATTGCTTCTGTGCGCACAGACGCGATTCCCTTGTCTCTTGCGAACACAGGGAACTCTGTGCATCCAAATCTACAGGCTAAGGACGCGTCTGCATATGTTTTGGTGAACAATCGAGTGTGCGTGTTCTGACAGCTGCCTCTATGCAGACGTCTCCACAGAGCCACTTCTGAATGCCCCGCAGCCCAGGACTGAATGGATACACTAACAAGTGCACCGGTGTGAGCAACCACATATGCAGAAGGACGTCTTTCATCTCACAGAAGCGCGAACGTCTTGGCGTTCAAGCACATGGCAGAAACAAGGTGTGAACAGATGAGCTGCTGCTATTTTCTCCGTTCGGCATGCTTCGTTGTAGCTCTCTTGCCGGTCGCCGGCTTAGCGGCTTGCTTTGCGCGACTAGCTCTGGGGAGAGAAGGAGATAGCGCCGGAAACCTCGCCTTTTGCCTTCTTCGGCGCTGGAACCTGGTTGCTGCGCCTTCTCTTTGTCCATGTGCACACACACGATTCCTCAGCGAAAACCATGCAGAAACCTTTCCACGAGCACCCAGGGATGTGCACCCAGCACCACGTGCACGCACACGCAGCTAGAGAAAAGCACCTACCTTTTCACACACTGATGCCTAAGCAAACGCGTGGCCACACACACGCACACATCCGCAAGCGCGCCTACTCCCATCTATTGAGGGAAAGACGGACGAGCTCTTTGGTTGCTCTTCACAGGCTTGTCCCTGATCTATAGCTGAGGGCAAACACTTGTGTGCTTGTGGGAGAGCCTGTGTCTTTCCTGGAAGCGTTTGGGAGTTTTGCTCAGACGCGTGTTTCCTCAAGTTCAAGAATCAAGATCTAGGATACCTGCAGACAGGTGCCTGTTTGTGTGGAGACAGTCTGTTTGAAACTGTGTTCCTCAGCGCCCGCTCTTTCTCCCCGTCGCTCCACACGCCTGGGAGTCCCTTTCTTTCTCTCCACAAGCACGTGTGTTGACTTCGTCGCACATGTGCATCTGCACAAGCGTTGAGCTCAGCAGAGCGTGTCTCTTGACACTTGATGTGCGTTGGCTGTGTCTGCCTGCTCCAGTGAAGAGAGAAACGGGAAATCATCTTGGTAGAGGCAACAAAGCAAAGGCGAGGCAGGATTGACATCTGCTCAACAGAGACGGATTCCCTGCGCTGACACAGTTCACAGTTACACGAGAAGCAATCTGAGCGGTCCGTCGACCGGAGACGTGTTTCCCAAGAGGTCGTTTAGCGAGTGAACAGCAGTGTGCGCGACTTTCAGGAGTGTGCCTGGAAAGTGCCAGAATCACCAGGAGCATCTGTGCAAAAGCTGCTGCCTCTGTGACCGCATTGAGGCACGTTCGCGTGTCTGCGAGTATATAGACGGCTCTTTCGCGTTCACTCCGAGGGAAACGGTCCGCTATTGCTTCTGTGCGCACAGACGCGATTCCCTTGTCTCTTGCGAACACAGGGAACTCTGTGCATCCAAATCTACAGGCTAAGGACGCGTCTGCATATGTTTTGGTGAACAATCGAGTGTGCGTGTTCTGACAGCTGCCTCTATGCAGACGTCTCCACAGAGCCACTTCTGAATGCCCCGCAGCCCAGGACTGAATGGATACACTAACAAGTGCACCGGTGTGAGCAACCACATATGCAGAAGGACGTCTTTCATCTCACAGAAGCGCGAACGTCTTGGCGTTCAAGCACATGGCAGAAACAAGGTGTGAACAGATGAGCTGCTGCTATTTTCTCCGTTCGGCATGCTTCGTTGTAGCTCTCTTGCCGGTCGCCGGCTTAGCGGCTTGCTTTGCGCGACTAGCTCTGGGGAGAGAAGGAGATAGCGCCGGAAACCTCGCCTTTTGCCTTCTTCGGCGCTGGAACCTGGTTGCTGCGCCTTCTCTTTGTCCATGTGCACACACACGATTCCTCAGCGAAAACCATGCAGAAACCTTTCCACGAGCACCCAGGGATGTGCACCCAGCACCACGTGCACGCACACGCAGCTAGAGAAAAGCACCTACCTTTTCACACACTGATGCCTAAGCAAACGCGTGGCCACACACACGCACACATCCGCAAGCGCGCCTACTCCCATCTATTGAGGGAAAGACGGACGAGCTCTTTGGTTGCTCTTCACAGGCTTGTCCCTGATCTATAGCTGAGGGCAAATACTTGTGTGCTTGTGGGAGAGCCTGTGTCTTTCCTGGAAGCGTTTGGGAGTTTTGCTCAGACGCGTGTTTCCTCAAGTTCAAGAATCAAGATCTAGGATACCTGCAGACAGGTGCCTGTTTGTGTGGAGACAGTCTGTTTGAAACTGTGTTCCTCAGCGCCCGCTCTTTCTCCCCGTCGCTCCACACGCCTGGGAGTCCCTTTCTTTCTCTCCACAAGCACGTGTGTTGACTTCGTCGCACATGTGCATCTGCACAAGCGTTGAGCTCAGCAGAGCGTGTCTCTTGACACTTGATGTGCGTTGGCTGTGTCTGCCTGCTCCAGTGAAGAGAGAAACGGGAAATCATCTTGGTAGAGGCAACAAAGCAAAAGCGAGGCAGGATTGACATCTGCTCAACAGAGACGGATTCCCTGCGCTGACACAGTTCACAGTTACACGAGAAGCAATCTGAGCGGTCCGTCGACCGGAGACGTGTTTCCCAAGAGGTCGTTTAGCGAGTGAACAGCAGTGTGCGCGACTTTCAGGAGTGTGCCTGGAAAGTGCCAGAATCACCAGGAGCATCTGTGCAAAAGCTGCTGCCTCTGTGACCGCATTGAGGCACGTTCGCGTGTCTGCGAGTATATAGACGGCTCTTTCGCGTTCACTCCGAGGGAAACGGTCCGCTATTGCTTCTGTGCGCACAGACGCGATTCCCTTGTCTCTTGCGAACACAGGGAACTCTGTGCATCCAAATCTACAGGCTAAGGACGCGTCTGCATATGTTTTGGTGAACAATCGAGTGTGCGTGTTCTGACAGCTGCCTCTATGCAGACGTCTCCACAGAGCCACTTCTGAATGCCCCGCAGCCCAGGACTGAATGGATACACTAACAAGTGCACCGGTGTGAGCAACCACATATGCAGAAGGACGTCTTTCATCTCACAGAAGCGCGAACGTCTTGGCGTTCAAGCACATGGCAGAAACAAGGTGTGAACAGATGAGCTGCTGCTATTTTCTCCGTTCGGCATGCTTCGTTGTAGCTCTCTTGCCGGTCGCCGGCTTAGCGGCTTGCTTTGCGCGACTAGCTCTGGGGAGAGAAGGAGATAGCGCCGGAAACCTCGCCTTTTGCCTTCTTCGGCGCTGGAACCTGGTTGCTGCGCCTTCTCTTTGTCCATGTGCACACACACGATTCCTCAGCGAAAACCATGCAGAAACCTTTCCACGAGCACCCAGGGATGTGCACCCAGCACCACGTGCACGCACACGCAGCTAGAGAAAAGCACCTACCTTTTCACACACTGATGCCTAAGCAAACGCGTGGCCACACACACGCACACATCCGCAAGCGCGCCTACTCCCATCTATTGAGGGAAAGACGGACGAGCTCTTTGGTTGCTCTTCACAGGCTTGTCCCTGATCTATAGCTGAGGGCAAACACTTGTGTGCTTGTGGGAGAGCCTGTGTCTTTCCTGGAAGCGTTTGGGAGTTTTGCTCAGACGCGTGTTTCCTCAAGTTCAAGAATCAAGATCTAGGATACCTGCAGACAGGTGCCTGTTTGTGTGGAGACAGTCTGTTTGAAACTGTGTTCCTCAGCGCCCGCTCTTTCTCCCCGTCGCTCCACACGCCTGGGAGTCCCTTTCTTTCTCTCCACAAGCACGTGTGTTGACTTCGTCGCACATGTGCATCTGCACAAGCGTTGAGCTCAGCAGAGCGTGTCTCTTGACACTTGATGTGCGTTGGCTGTGTCTGCCTGCTCCAGTGAAGAGAGAAACGGGAAATCATCTTGGTAGAGGCAACAAAGCAAAGGCGAGGCAGGATTGACATCTGCTCAACAGAGACGGATTCCCTGCGCTGACACAGTTCACAGTTACACGAGAAGCAATCTGAGCGGTCCGTCGACCGGAGACGTGTTTCCCAAGAGGTCGTTTAGCGAGTGAACAGCAGTGTGCGCGACTTTCAGGAGTGTGCCTGGAAAGTGCCAGAATCACCAGGAGCATCTGTGCAAAAGCTGCTGCCTCTGTGACCGCATTGAGGCACGTTCGCGTGTCTGCGAGTATATAGACGGCTCTTTCGCGTTCACTCCGAGGGAAACGGTCCGCTATTGCTTCTGTGCGCACAGACGCGATTCCCTTGTCTCTTGCGAACACAGGGAACTCTGTGCATCCAAATCTACAGGCTAAGGACGCGTCTGCATATGTTTTGGTGAACAATCGAGTGTGCGTGTTCTGACAGCTGCCTCTATGCAGACGTCTCCACAGAGCCACTTCTGAATGCCCCGCAGCCCAGGACTGAATGGATACACTAACAAGTGCACCGGTGTGAGCAACCACATATGCAGAAGGACGTCTTTCATCTCACAGAAGCGCGAACGTCTTGGCGTTCAAGCACATGGCAGAAACAAGGTGTGAACAGATGAGCTGCTGCTATTTTCTCCGTTCGGCATGCTTCGTTGTAGCTCTCTTGCCGGTCGCCGGCTTAGCGGCTTGCTTTGCGCGACTAGCTCTGGGGAGAGAAGGAGATAGCGCCGGAAACCTCGCCTTTTGCCTTCTTCGGCGCTGGAACCTGGTTGCTGCGCCTTCTCTTTGTCCATGTGCACACACACGATTCCTCAGCGAAAACCATGCAGAAACCTTTCCACGAGCACCCAGGGATGTGCACCCAGCACCACGTGCACGCACACGCAGCTAGAGAAAAGCACCTACCTTTTCACACACTGATGCCTAAGCAAACGCGTGGCCACACACACGCACACATCCGCAAGCGCGCCTACTCCCATCTACTGAGAGAAAGACGGACGAGCTCTTTGGTTGCTCTTCACAGGCTTGTCCCTGATCTATAGCTGAGGGCAAACACTTGTGTGCTTGTGGGAGAGCCTGTGTCTTTCCTGGAAGCGTTTGGGAGTTTTGCTCAGACGCGTGTTTCCTCAAGTTCAAGAATCAAGATCTAGGATACCTGCAGACAGGTGCCTGTTTGTGTGGAGACAGTCTGTTTGAAACTGTGTTCCTCAGCGCCCGCTCTTTCTCCCCGTCGCTCCACACGCCTGGGAGTCCCTTTCTTTCTCTCCACAAGCACGTGTGTTGACTTCGTCGCACATGTGCATCTGCACAAGCGTTGAGCTCAGCAGAGCGTGTCTCTTGACACTTGATGTGCGTTGGCTGTGTCTGCCTGCTCCAGTGAAGAGAGAAACGGGAAATCATCTTGGTAGAGGCAACAAAGCAAAGGCGAGGCAGGATTGACATCTGCTCAACAGAGACGGATTCCCTGCGCTGACACAGTTCACAGTTACACGAGAAGCAATCTGAGCGGTCCGTCGACCGGAGACGTGTTTCCCAAGAGGTCGTTTAGCGAGTGAACAGCAGTGTGCGCGACTTTCAGGAGTGTGCCTGGAAAGTGCCAGAATCACCAGGAGCATCTGTGCAAAAGCTGCTGCCTCTGTGACCGCATTGAGGCACGTTCGCGTGTCTGCGAGTATATAGACGGCTCTTTCGCGTTCACTCCGAGGGAAACGGTCCGCTATTGCTTCTGTGCGCACAGACGCGATTCCCTTGTCTCTTGCGAACACAGGGAACTCTGTGCATCCAAATCTACAGGCTAAGGACGCGTCTGCATATGTTTTGGTGAACAATCGAGTGTGCGTGTTCTGACAGCTGCCTCTATGCAGACGTCTCCACAGAGCCACTTCTGAATGCCCAGCAGCCCAGGACTGAATGGATACACTAACAAGTGCACCGGTGTGAGCAACCACATATGCAGAAGGACGTCTTTCATCTCACAGAAGCGCGAACGTCTTGGCGTTCAAGCACATGGCAGAAACAAGGTGTGAACAGATGAGCTGCTGCTATTTTCTCCGTTCGGCATGCTTCGTTGTAGCTCTCTTGCCGGTCGCCGGCTTAGCGGCTTGCTTTGCGCGACTAGCTCTGGGGAGAGAAGGAGATAGCGCCGGAAACCTCGCCTTTTGCCTTCTTCGGCGCTGGAACCTGGTTGCTGCGCCTTCTCTTTGTCCATGTGCACACACACGATTCCTCAGCGAAAACCATGCAGAAACCTTTCCACGAGCACCCAGGGATGTGCACCCAGCACCACGTGCACGCACACGCAGCTAGAGAAAAGCACCTACCTTTTCACACACTGATGCCTAAGCAAACGCGTGGCCACACACACGCACACATCCGCAAGCGCGCCTACTCCCATCTATTGAGGGAAAGACGGACGAGCTCTTTGGTTGCTCTTCACAGGCTTGTCCCTGATCTATAGCTGAGGGCAAACACTTGTGTGCTTGTGGGAGAGCCTGTGTCTTTCCTGGAAGCGTTTGGGAGTTTTGCTCAGACGCGTGTTTCCTCAAGTTCAAGAATCAAGATCTAGGATACCTGCAGACAGGTGCCTGTTTGTGTGGAGACAGTCTGTTTGAAACTGTGTTCCTCAGCGCCCGCTCTTTCTCCCCGTCGCTCCACACGCCTGGGAGTCCCTTTCTTTCTCTCCACAAGCACGTGTGTTGACTTCGTCGCACATGTGCATCTGCACAAGCGTTGAGCTCAGCAGAGCGTGTCTCTTGACACTTGATGTGCGTTGGCTGTGTCTGCCTGCTCCAGTGAAGAGAGAAACGGGAAATCATCTTGGTAGAGGCAAGAAAGCAAAGGCGAGGCAGGATTGACATCTGCTCAACAGAGACGGATTCCCTGCGCTGACACAGTTCACAGTTACACGAGAAGCAATCTGAGCGGTCCGTCGACCGGAGACGTGTTTCCCAAGAGGTCGTTTAGCGAGTGAACAGCAGTGTGCGCGACTTTCAGGAGTGTGCCTGGAAAGTGCCAGAATCACCAGGAGCATCTGTGCAAAAGCTGCTGCCTCTGTGACCGCATTGAGGCACGTTCGCGTGTCTGCGAGTATATAGACGGCTCTTTCGCGTTCACTCCGAGGGAAACGGTCCGCTATTGCTTCTGTGCGCACAGACGCGATTCCCTTGTCTCTTGCGAACACAGGGAACTCTGTGCATCCAAATCTACAGGCTAAGGACGCGTCTGCATATGTTTTGGTGAACAATCGAGTGTGCGTGTTCTGACAGCTGCCTCTATGCAGACGTCTCCACAGAGCCACTTCTGAATGCCCCGCAGCCCAGGACTGAATGGATACACTAACAAGTGCACCGGTGTGAGCAACCACATATGCAGAAGGACGTCTTTCATCTCACAGAAGCGCGAACGTCTTGGCGTTCAAGCACATGGCAGAAACAAGGTGTGAACAGATGAGCTGCTGCTATTTTCTCCGTTCGGCATGCTTCGTTGTAGCTCTCTTGCCGGTCGCCGGCTTAGCGGCTTGCTTTGCGCGACTAGCTCTGGGGAGAGAAGGAGATAGCGCCGGAAACCTCGCCTTTTGCCTTCTTCGGCGCTGGAACCTGGTTGCTGCGCCTTCTCTTTGTCCATGTGCACACACACGATTCCTCAGCGAAAACCATGCAGAAACCTTTCCACGAGCACCCAGGGATGTGCACCCAGCACCACGTGCACGCACACGCAGCTAGAGAAAAGCACCTACCTTTTCACACACTGATGCCTAAGCAAACGCGTGGCCACACACACGCACACATCCGCAAGCGCGCCTACTCCCATCTATTGAGAGAAAGACGGACGAGCTCTTTGGTTGCTCTTCACAGGCTTGTCCCTGATCTATAGCTGAGGGCAAACACTTGTGTGCTTGTGGGAGAGCCTGTGTCTTTCCTGGAAGCGTTTGGGAGTTTTGCTCAGACGCGTGTTTCCTCAAGTTCAAGAATCAAGATCTAGGATACCTGCAGACAGGTGCCTGTTTGTGTGGAGACAGTCTGTTTGAAACTGTGTTCCTCAGCGCCCGCTCTTTCTCCCCGTCGCTCCACACGCCTGGGAGTCCCTTTCTTTCTCTCCACAAGCACGTGTGTTGACTTCGTCGCACATGTGCATCTGCACAAGCGTTGAGCTCAGCAGAGCGTGTCTCTTGACACTTGATGTGCGTTGGCTGTGTCTGCCTGCTCCAGTGAAGAGAGAAACGGGAAATCATCTTGGTAGAGGCAACAAAGCAAAAGCGAGGCAGGATTGACATCTGCTCAACAGAGACGGATTCCCTGCGCTGACACAGTTCACAGTTACACGAGAAGCAATCTGAGCGGTCCGTCGACCGGAGACGTGTTTCCCAAGAGGTCGTTTAGCGAGTGAACAGCAGTGTGCGCGACTTTCAGGAGTGTGCCTGGAAAGTGCCAGAATCACCAGGAGCATCTGTGCAAAAGCTGCTGCCTCTGTGACCGCATTGAGGCACGTTCGCGTGTCTGCGAGTATATAGACGGCTCTTTCGCGTTCACTCCGAGGGAAACGGTCCGCTATTGCTTCTGTGCGCACAGACGCGATTCCCTTGTCTCTTGCGAACACAGGGAACTCTGTGCATCCAAATCTACAGGCTAAGGACGCGTCTGCATATGTTTTGGTGAACAATCGAGTGTGCGTGTTCTGACAGCTGCCTCTATGCAGACGTCTCCACAGAGCCACTTCTGAATGCCCCGCAGCCCAGGACTGAATGGATACACTAACAAG
This sequence comes from Patagioenas fasciata, assembly GCF_037038585.1. Lineage (NCBI taxonomy): Eukaryota > Metazoa > Chordata > Aves > Columbiformes > Columbidae > Patagioenas > Patagioenas fasciata. The sequence continues at coordinate 225,614 of NW_027288787.1, read as the reverse complement.
TGCACCGGTGTGAGCAACCACATATGCAGAAGGACGTCTTTCATCTCACAGAAGCGCGAACGTCTTGGCGTTCAAGCACATGGCAGAAACAAGGTGTGAACAGATGAGCTGCTGCTATTTTCTCCGTTCGGCATGCTTCGTTGTAGCTCTCTTGCCGGTCGCCGGCTTAGCGGCTTGCTTTGCGCGACTAGCTCTGGGGAGAGAAAGAGATAGCGCCGGAAACCTCGCCTTTTGCCTTCTTCGGCGCTGGAACCTGGTTGCTGCGCCTTCTCTTTGTCCATGTGCACACACACGATTCCTCAGCGAAAACCATGCAGAAACCTTTCCACGAGCACCCAGGGATGTGCACCCAGCACCACGTGCACGCACACGCAGCTAGAGAAAAGCACCTACCTTTTCACACACTGATGCCTAAGCAAACGCGTGGCCACACACACGCACACATCCGCAAGCGCGCCTACTCCCATCTATTGAGGGAAAGACGGACGAGCTCTTTGGTTGCTCTTCACAGGCTTGTCCCTGATCTATAGCTGAGGGCAAACACTTGTGTGCTTGTGGGAGAGCCTGTGTCTTTCCTGGAAGCGTTTGGGAGTTTTGCTCAGACGCGTGTTTCCTCAAGTTCAAGAATCAAGATCTAGGATACCTGCAGACAGGTGCCTGTTTGTGTGGAGACAGTCTGTTTGAAACTGTGTTCCTCAGCGCCCGCTCTTTCTCCCCGTCGCTCCACACGCCTGGGAGTCCCTTTCTTTCTCTCCACAAGCACGTGTGTTGACTTCGTCGCACATGTGCATCTGCACAAGCGTTGAGCTCAGCAGAGCGTGTCTCTTGACACTTGATGTGCGTTGGCTGTGTCTGCCTGCTCCAGTGAAGAGAGAAACGGGAAATCATCTTGGTAGAGGCAACAAAGCAAAAGCGAGGCAGGATTGACATCTGCTCAACAGAGACGGATTCCCTGCGCTGACACAGTTCACAGTTACACGAGAAGCAATCTGAGCGGTCCGTCGACCGGAGACGTGTTTCCCAAGAGGTCGTTTAGCGAGTGAACAGCAGTGTGCGCGACTTTCAGGAGTGTGCCTGGAAAGTGCCAGAATCACCAGGAGCATCTGTGCAAAAGCTGCTGCCTCTGTGACCGCATTGAGGCACGTTCGCGTGTCTGCGAGTATATAGACGGCTCTTTCGCGTTCACTCCGAGGGAAACGGTCCGCTATTGCTTCTGTGCGCACAGACGCGATTCCCTTGTCTCTTGCGAACACAGGGAACTCTGTGCATCCAAATCTACAGGCTAAGGACGCGTCTGCATATGTTTTGGTGAACAATCGAGTGTGCGTGTTCTGACAGCTGCCTCTATGCAGACGTCTCCACAGAGCCACTTCTGAATGCCCCGCAGCCCAGGACTGAATGGATACACTAACAAGTGCACCGGTGTGAGCAACCACATATGCAGAAGGACGTCTTTCATCTCACAGAAGCGCGAACGTCTTGGCGTTCAAGCACATGGCAGAAACAAGGTGTGAACAGATGAGCTGCTGCTATTTTCTCCGTTCGGCATGCTTCGTTGTAGCTCTCTTGCCGGTCGCCGGCTTAGCGGCTTGCTTTGCGCGACTAGCTCTGGGGAGAGAAGGAGATAGCGCCGGAAACCTCGCCTTTTGCCTTCTTCGGCGCTGGAACCTGGTTGCTGCGCCTTCTCTTTGTCCATGTGCACACACACGATTCCTCAGCGAAAACCATGCAGAAACCTTTCCACGAGCACCCAGGGATGTGCACCCAGCACCACGTGCACGCACACGCAGCTAGAGAAAAGCACCTACCTTTTCACACACTGATGCCTAAGCAAACGCGTGGCCACACACACGCACACATCCGCAAGCGCGCCTACTCCCATCTATTGAGGGAAAGACGGACGAGCTCTTTGGTTGCTCTTCACAGGCTTGTCCCTGATCTATAGCTGAGGGCAAACACTTGTGTGCTTGTGGGAGAGCCTGTGTCTTTCCTGGAAGCGTTTGGGAGTTTTGCTCAGACGCGTGTTTCCTCAAGTTCAAGAATCAAGATCTAGGATACCTGCAGACAGGTGCCTGTTTGTGTGGAGACAGTCTGTTTGAAACTGTGTTCCTCAGCGCCCGCTCTTTCTCCCCGTCGCTCCACACGCCTGGGAGTCCCTTTCTTTCTCTCCACAAGCACGTGTGTTGACTTCGTCGCACATGTGCATCTGCACAAGCGTTGAGCTCAGCAGAGCGTGTCTCTTGACACTAGATGTGCGTTGGCTGTGTCTGCCTGCTCCAGTGAAGAGAGAAACGGGAAATCATCTTGGTAGAGGCAACAAAGCAAAAGCGAGGCAGGATTGACATCTGCTCAACAGAGACGGATTCCCTGCGCTGACACAGTTCACAGTTACACGAGAAGCAATCTGAGCGGTCCGTCGACCGGAGACGTGTTTCCCAAGAGGTCGTTTAGCGAGTGAACAGCAGTGTGCGCGACTTTCAGGAGTGTGCCTGGAAAGTGCCAGAATCATCTGTGCATCTGTGCAAAAGCTGCTGCCTCTGTGACCGCATTGAGGCACGTTCGCGTGTCTGCGAGTATATAGACGGCTCTTTCGCGTTCACTCCGAGGGAAACGGTCCGCTATTGCTTCTGTGCGTACAGACGCGATTCCCTTGTCTCTTGCGAACACAGGGAACTCTGTGCATCCAAATCTACAGGCTAAGGACGCGTCTGCATATGTTTTGGTGAACAATCGAGTGTGCGTGTTCTGACAGCTGCCTCTATGCAGACGTCTCCACAGAGCCACTTCTGAATGCCCCGCAGCCCAGGACTGAATGGATACACTAACAAGTGCACCGGTGTGAGCAACCACATATGCAGAAGGACGTCTTTCATCTCACAGAAGCGCGAACGTCTTGGCGTTCAAGCACATGGCAGAAACAAGGTGTGAACAGATGAGCTGCTGCTATTTTCTCCGTTCGGCATGCTTCGTTGTAGCTCTCTTGCCGGTCGCCGGCTTAGCGGCTTGCTTTGCGCGACTAGCTCTGGGGAGAGAAGGAGATAGCGCCGGAAACCTCGCCTTTTGCCTTCTTCGGCGCTGGAACCTGGTTGCTGCGCCTTCTCTTTGTCCATGTGCACACACACGATTCCTCAGCGAAAACCATGCAGAAACCTTTCCACGAGCACCCAGGGATGTGCACCCAGCACCACGTGCACGCACACGCAGCTAGAGAAAAGCACCTACCTTTTCACACACTGAAGCCTAAGCAAACGCGTGGCCACACACACGCACACATCCGCAAGCGCGCCTACTCCCATCTATTGAGGGAAAGACGGACGAGCAACGTCCTGACAGGCTTGAGGGGAAAAACGTCCGTTGACGGTTGGCGTACTGCACGCCCGCCTACGGGGCTGCAGGGGAATCCACATTTGGAAGGTACCTGAAGATGTGTGCCTGTTCTTGGAGCTCCGCTAGTAGGGTAGCAAAGACACTCGTAGGCAGTACTGAATGCTGCTCCGTGCTACTTCTCCTCCGCTGGCAAATGCTTCACAGTCGCCCTAGGAAAGACGTTTAACAATCGATCTCCAAGAGGAACGAAACACATGATGCCATAAGGCGAAAGAATAGCAGGGCATCTCTTCACAGGCTTGTCCCTGATCTATAGCTGAGGGCAAACACTTGTGTGCTTGTGGGAGAGCCTGTGTCTTTCCTGGAAGCGTTTGGGAGTTTTGCTCAGACGCGTGTTTCCTCAAGTTCAAGAATCAAGATCTAGGATACCTGCAGACAGGTGCCTGTTTGTGTGGAGACAGTCTGTTTGAAACTGTGTTCCTCAGCGCCCGCTCTTTCTCCCCGTCGCTCCACACGCCTGGGAGTCCCTTTCTTTCTCTCCACAAGCACGTGTGTTGACTTCGTCGCACATGTGCATCTGCACAAGCGTTGAGCTCAGCAGAGCGTGTCTCTTGACACTTGATGTGCGTTGGCTGTGTCTGCCTGCTCCAGTGAAGAGAGAAACGGGAAATCATCTTGGTAGAGGCAACAAAGCAAAGGCGAGGCAGGATTGACATCTGCTCAACAGAGACGGATTCCCTGCGCTGACACAGTTCACAGTTACACGAGAAGCAATCTGAGCGGTCCGTCGACCGGAGACGTGTTTCCCAAGAGGTCGTTTAGCGAGTGAACAGCAGTGTGCGCGACTTTCAGGAGTGTGCCTGGAAAGTGCCAGAATCACCAGGAGCATCTGTGCAAAAGCTGCTGCCTCTGTGACCGCATTGAGGCACGTTCGCGTGTCTGCGAGTATATAGACGGCTCTTTCGCGTTCACTCCGAGGGAAACGGTCCGCTATTGCTTCTGTGCGCACAGACGCGATTCCCTTGTCTCTTGCGAACACAGGGAACTCTGTGCATCCAAATCTACAGGCTAAGGACGCGTCTGCATATGTTTTGGTGAACAATCGAGTGTGCGTGTTCTGACAGCTGCCTCTATGCAGACGTCTCCACAGAGCCACTTCTGAATGCCCCGCAGCCCAGGACTGAATGGATACACTAACAAGTGCACCGGTGTGAGCAACCACATATGCAGAAGGACGTCTTTCATCTCACAGAAGTGCGAACGTCTTGGCGTTCAAGCACATGGCAGAAACAAGGTGTGAACAGATGAGCTGCTGCTATTTTCTCCGTTCGGCATGCTTCGTTGTAGCTCTCTTGCCGGTCGCCGGCTTAGCGGCTTGCTTTGCGCGACTAGCTCTGGGGAGAGAAGGAGATAGCGCCGGAAACCTCGCCTTTTGCCTTCTTCGGCGCTGGAACCTGGTTGCTGCGCCTTCTCTTTGTCCATGTGCACACACACGATTCCTCAGCGAAAACCATGCAGAAACCTTTCCACGAGCACCCAGGGATGTGCACCCAGCACCACGTGCACGCACACGCAGCTAGAGAAAAGCACCTACCTTTTCACACACTGATGCCTAAGCAAACGCGTGGCCACACACACGCACACATCCGCAAGCGCGCCTACTCCCATCTATTGAGGGAAAGACGGACGAGCTCTTTGGTTGCTCTTCACAGGCTTGTCCCTGATCTATAGCTGAGGGCAAATACTTGTGTGCTTGTGGGAGAGCCTGTGTCTTTCCTGGAAGCGTTTGGGAGTTTTGCTCAGACGCGTGTTTCCTCAAGTTCAAGAATCAAGATCTAGGATACCTGCAGACAGGTGCCTGTTTGTGTGGAGACAGTCTGTTTGAAACTGTGTTCCTCAGCGCCCGCTCTTTCTCCCCGTCGCTCCACACGCCTGGGAGTCCCTTTCTTTCTCTCCACAAGCACGTGTGTTGACTTCGTCGCACATGTGCATCTGCACAAGCGTTGAGCTCAGCAGAGCGTGTCTCTTGACACTTGATGTGCGTTGGCTGTGTCTGCCTGCTCCAGTGAAGAGAGAAACGGGAAATCATCTTGGTAGAGGCAACAAAGCAAAAGCGAGGCAGGATTGACATCTGCTCAACAGAGACGGATTCCCTGCGCTGACACAGTTCACAGTTACACGAGAAGCAATCTGAGCGGTCCGTCGACCGGAGACGTGTTTCCCAAGAGGTCGTTTAGCGAGTGAACAGCAGTGTGCGCGACTTTCAGGAGTGTGCCTGGAAAGTGCCAGAATCACCAGGAGCATCTGTGCAAAAGCTGCTGCCTCTGTGACCGCATTGAGGCACGTTCGCGTGTCTGCGAGTATATAGACGGCTCTTTCGCGTTCACTCCGAGGGAAACGGTCCGCTATTGCTTCTGTGCGCACAGACGCGATTCCCTTGTCTCTTGCGAACACAGGGAACTCTGTGCATCCAAATCTACAGGCTAAGGACGCGTCTGCATATGTTTTGGTGAACAATCGAGTGTGCGTGTTCTGACAGCTGCCTCTATGCAGACGTCTCCACAGAGCCACTTCTGAATGCCCCGCAGCCCAGGACTGAATGGATACACTAACAAGTGCACCGGTGTGAGCAACCACATATGCAGAAGGACGTCTTTCATCTCACAGAAGCGCGAACGTCTTGGCGTTCAAGCACATGGCAGAAACAAGGTGTGAACAGATGAGCTGCTGCTATTTTCTCCGTTCGGCATGCTTCGTTGTAGCTCTCTTGCCGGTCGCCGGCTTAGCGGCTTGCTTTGCGCGACTAGCTCTGGGGAGAGAAGGAGATAGCGCCGGAAACCTCGCCTTTTGCCTTCTTCGGCGCTGGAACCTGGTTGCTGCGCCTTCTCTTTGTCCATGTGCACACACACGATTCCTCAGCGAAAACCATGCAGAAACCTTTCCACGAGCACCCAGGGATGTGCACCCAGCACCACGTGCACGCACACGCAGCTAGAGAAAAGCACCTACCTTTTCACACACTGATGCCTAAGCAAACGCGTGGCCACACACACGCACACATCCGCAAGCGCGCCTACTCCCATCTATTGAGGGAAAGACGGACGAGCTCTTTGGTTGCTCTTCACAGGCTTGTCCCTGATCTATAGCTGAGGGCAAACACTTGTGTGCTTGTGGGAGAGCCTGTGTCTTTCCTGGAAGCGTTTGGGAGTTTTGCTCAGACGCGTGTTTCCTCAAGTTCAAGAATCAAGATGTAGGATACCTGCAGACAGGTGCCTGTTTGTGTGGAGACAGTCTGTTTGAAACTGTGTTCCTCAGCGCCCGCTCTTTCTCCCCGTCGCTCCACACGCCTGGGAGTCCCTTTCTTTCTCTCCACAAGCACGTGTGTTGACTTCGTCGCACATGTGCATCTGCACAAGCGTTGAGCTCAGCAGAGCGTGTCTCTTGACACTTGATGTGCGTTGGCTGTGTCTGCCTGCTCCAGTGAAGAGAGAAACGGGAAATCATCTTGGTAGAGGCAACAAAGCAAAAGCGAGGCAGGATTGACATCTGCTCAACAGAGACGGATTCCCTGCGCTGACACAGTTCACAGTTACACGAGAAGCAATCTGAGCGGTCCGTCGACCGGAGACGTGTTTCCCAAGAGGTCGTTTAGCGAGTGAACAGCAGTGTGCGCGACTTTCAGGAGTGTGCCTGGAAAGTGCCAGAATCACCAGGAGCATCTGTGCAAAAGCTGCTGCCTCTGTGACCGCATTGAGGCACGTTCGCGTGTCTGCGAGTATATAGACGGCTCTTTCGCGTTCACTCCGAGGGAAACGGTCCGCTATTGCTTCTGTGCGCACAGACGCGATTCCCTTGTCTCTTGCGAACACAGGGAACTCTGTGCATCCAAATCTACAGGCTAAGGACGCGTCTGCATATGTTTTGGTGAACAATCGAGTGTGCGTGTTCTGACAGCTGCCTCTATGCAGACGTCTCCACAGAGCCACTTCTGAATGCCCCGCAGCCCAGGACTGAATGGATACACTAACAAGTGCACCGGTGTGAGCAACCACATATGCAGAAGGACGTCTTTCATCTCACAGAAGCGCGAACGTCTTGGCGTTCAAGCACATGGCAGAAACAAGGTGTGAACAGATGAGCTGCTGCTATTTTCTCCGTTCGGCATGCTTCGTTGTAGCTCTCTTGCCGGTCGCCGGCTTAGCGGCTTGCTTTGCGCGACTAGCTCTGGGGAGAGAAGGAGATAGCGCCGGAAACCTCGCCTTTTGCCTTCTTCGGCGCTGGAACCTGGTTGCTGCGCCTTCTCTTTGTCCATGTGCACACACACGATTCCTCAGCGAAAACCATGCAGAAACCTTTCCACGAGCACCCAGGGATGTGCACCCAGCACCACGTGCACGCACACGCAGCTAGAGAAAAGCACCTACCTTTTCACACACTGATGCCTAAGCAAACGCGTGGCCACACACACGCACACATCCGCAAGCGCGCCTACTCCCATCTATTGAGGGAAAGACGGACGAGCAACGTCCTGACAGGCTTGAGGGGAAAAACGTCCGTTGACGGTTGGCGTACTGCACGCCCGCCTACGGGGCTGCAGGGGAATCCACATTTGGAAGGTACCTGAAGATGTGTGCCTGTTCTTGGAGCTCCGCTAGTAGGGTAGCAAAGACACTCGTAGGCAGTACTGAATGCTGCTCCGTGCTACTTCTCCTCCGCTGGCAAATGCTTCACAGTCGCCCTAGGAAAGACGTTTAACAATCGATCTCCAAGAGGAACGAAACACATGATGCCATAAGGCGAAAGAATAGCAGGGCATCTCTTCACAGGCTTGTCCCTGATCTATAGCTGAGGGCAAACACTTGTGTGCTTGTGGGAGAGCCTGTGTCTTTCCTGGAAGCGTTTGGGAGTTTTGCTCAGACGCGTGTTTCCTCAAGTTCAAGAATCAAGATGTAGGATACCTGCAGACAGGTGCCTGTTTGTGTGGAGACAGTCTGTTTGAAACTGTGTTCCTCAGCGCCCGCTCTTTCTCCCCGTCGCTCCACACGCCTGGGAGTCCCTTTCTTTCTCTCCACAAGCACGTGTGTTGACTTCGTCGCACATGTGCATCTGCACAAGCGTTGAGCTCAGCAGAGCGTGTCTCTTGACACTTGATGTGCGTTGGCTGTGTCTGCCTGCTCCAGTGAAGAGAGAAACGGGAAATCATCTTGGTAGAGGCAACAAAGCAAAAGCGAGGCAGGATTGACATCTGCTCAACAGAGACGGATTCCCTGCGCTGACACAGTTCACAGTTACACGAGAAGCAATCTGAGCGGTCCGTCGACCGGAGACGTGTTTCCCAAGAGGTCGTTTAGCGAGTGAACAGCAGTGTGCGCGACTTTCAGGAGTGTGCCTGGAAAGTGCCAGAATCACCAGGAGCATCTGTGCAAAAGCTGCTGCCTCTGTGACCGCATTGAGGCACGTTCGCGTGTCTGCGAGTATATAGACGGCTCTTTCGCGTTCACTCCGAGGGAAACGGTCCGCTATTGCTTCTGTGCGCACAGACGCGATTCCCTTGTCTCTTGCGAACACAGGGAACTCTGTGCATCCAAATCTACAGGCTAAGGACGCGTCTGCATATGTTTTGGTGAACAATCGAGTGTGCGTGTTCTGACAGCTGCCTCTATGCAGACGTCTCCACAGAGCCACTTCTGAATGCCCCGCAGCCCAGGACTGAATGGATACACTAACAAGTGCACCGGTGTGAGCAACCACATATGCAGAAGGACGTCTTTCATCTCACAGAAGCGCGAACGTCTTGGCGTTCAAGCACATGGCAGAAACAAGGTGTGAACAGATGAGCTGCTGCTATTTTCTCCGTTCGGCATGCTTCGTTGTAGCTCTCTTGCCGGTCGCCGGCTTAGCGGCTTGCTTTGCGCGACTAGCTCTGGGGAGAGAAGGAGATAGCGCCGGAAACCTCGCCTTTTGCCTTCTTCGGCGCTGGAACCTGGTTGCTGCGCCTTCTCTTTGTCCATGTGCACACACACGATTCCTCAGCGAAAACCATGCAGAAACCTTTCCACGAGCACCCAGGGATGTGCACCCAGCACCACGTGCACGCACACGCAGCTAGAGAAAAGCACCTACCTTTTCACACACTGAAGCCTAAGCAAACGCGTGGCCACACACACGCACACATCCGCAAGCGCGCCTACTCCCATCTATTGAGGGAAAGACGGACGAGCAACGTCCTGACAGGCTTGAGGGGAAAAACGTCCGTTGACGGTTGGCGTACTGCACGCCCGCCTACGGGGCTGCAGGGGAATCCACATTTGGAAGGTACCTGAAGATGTGTGCCTGTTCTTGGAGCTCCGCTAGTAGGGTAGCAAAGACACTCGTAGGCAGTACTGAATGCTGCTCCGTGCTACTTCTCCTCCGCTGGCAAATGCTTCACAGTCGCCCTAGGAAAGACGTTTAACAATCGATCTCCAAGAGGAACGAAACACATGATGCCATAAGGCGAAAGAATAGCAGGGCATCTCTTCACAGGCTTGTCCCTGATCTATAGCTGAGGGCAAACACTTGTGTGCTTGTGGGAGAGCCTGTGTCTTTCCTGGAAGCGTTTGGGAGTTTTGCTCAGACGCGTGTTTCCTCAAGTTCAAGAATCAAGATGTAGGATACCTGCAGACAGGTGCCTGTTTGTGTGGAGACAGTCTGTTTGAAACTGTGTTCCTCAGCGCCCGCTCTTTCTCCCCGTCGCTCCACACGCCTGGGAGTCCCTTTCTTTCTCTCCACAAGCACGTGTGTTGACTTCGTCGCACATGTGCATCTGCACAAGCGTTGAGCTCAGCAGAGCGTGTCTCTTGACACTTGATGTGCGTTGGCTGTGTCTGCCTGCTCCAGTGAAGAGAGAAACGGGAAATCATCTTGGTAGAGGCAACAAAGCAAAAGCGAGGCAGGATTGACATCTGCTCAACAGAGACGGATTCCCTGCGCTGACACAGTTCACAGTTACACGAGAAGCAATCTGAGCGGTCCGTCGACCGGAGACGTGTTTCCCAAGAGGTCGTTTAGCGAGTGAACAGCAGTGTGCGCGACTTTCAGGAGTGTGCCTGGAAAGTGCCAGAATCACCAGGAGCATCTGTGCAAAAGCTGCTGCCTCTGTGACCGCATTGAGGCACGTTCGCGTGTCTGCGAGTATATAGACGGCTCTTTCGCGTTCACTCCGAGGGAAACGGTCCGCTATTGCTTCTGTGCGCACAGACGCGATTCCCTTGTCTCTTGCGAACACAGGGAACTCTGTGCATCCAAATCTACAGGCTAAGGACGCGTCTGCATATGTTTTGGTGAACAATCGAGTGTGCGTGTTCTGACAGCTGCCTCTATGCAGACGTCTCCACAGAGCCACTTCTGAATGCCCCGCAGCCCAGGACTGAATGGATACACTAACAAGTGCACCGGTGTGAGCAACCACATATGCAGAAGGACGTCTTTCATCTCACAGAAGCGCGAACGTCTTGGCGTTCAAGCACATGGCAGAAACAAGGTGTGAACAGATGAGCTGCTGCTATTTTCTCCGTTCGGCATGCTTCGTTGTAGCTCTCTTGCCGGTCGCCGGCTTAGCGGCTTGCTTTGCGCGACTAGCTCTGGGGAGAGAAGGAGATAGCGCCGGAAACCTCGCCTTTTGCCTTCTTCGGCGCTGGAACCTGGTTGCTGCGCCTTCTCTTTGTCCATGTGCACACACACGATTCCTCAGCGAAAACCATGCAGAAACCTTTCCACGAGCACCCAGGGATGTGCACCCAGCACCACGTGCACGCACACGCAGCTAGAGAAAAGCACCTACCTTTTCACACTCTGATGCCTAAGCAAACGCGTGGCCACACACACGCACACATCCGCAAGCGCGCCTACTCCCATCTATTGAGGGAAAGACGGACGAGCTCTTTGGTTGCTCTTCACAGGCTTGTCCCTGATCTATAGCTGAGGGCAAACACTTGTGTGCTTGTGGGAGAGCCTGTGTCTTTCCTGGAAGCGTTTGGGAGTTTTGCTCAGACGCGTGTTTCCTCAAGTTCAAGAATCAAGATGTAGGATACCTGCAGACAGGTGCCTGTTTGTGTGGAGACAGTCTGTTTGAAACTGTGTTCCTCAGCGCCCGCTCTTTCTCCCCGTCGCTCCACACGCCTGGGAGTCCCTTTCTTTCTCTCCACAAGCACGTGTGTTGACTTCGTCGCACATGTGCATCTGCACAAGCGTTGAGCTCAGCAGAGCGTGTCTCTTGACACTTGATGTGCGTTGGCTGTGTCTGCCTGCTCCAGTGAAGAGAGAAACGGGAAATCATCTTGGTAGAGGCAACAAAGCAAAAGCGAGGCAGGATTGACATCTGCTCAACAGAGACGGATTCCCTGCGCTGACACAGTTCACAGTTACACGAGAAGCAATCTGAGCGGTCCGTCGACCGGAGACGTGTTTCCCAAGAGGTCGTTTAGCGAGTGAACAGCAGTGTGCGCGACTTTCAGGAGTGTGCCTGGAAAGTGCCAGAATCACCAGGAGCATCTGTGCAAAAGCTGCTGCCTCTGTGACCGCATTGAGGCACGTTCGCGTGTCTGCGAGTATATAGACGGCTCTTTCGCGTTCACTCCGAGGGAAACGGTCCGCTATTGCTTCTGTGCGCACAGACGCGATTCCCTTGTCTCTTGCGAACACAGGGAACTCTGTGCATCCAAATCTACAGGCTAAGGACGCGTCTGCATATGTTTTGGTGAACAATCGAGTGTGCGTGTTCTGACAGCTGCCTCTATGCAGACGTCTCCACAGAGCCACTTCTGAATGCCCCGCAGCCCAGGACTGAATGGATACACTAACAAGTGCACCGGTGTGAGCAACCACATATGCAGAAGGACGTCTTTCATCTCACAGAAGCGCGAACGTCTTGGCGTTCAAGCACATGGCAGAAACAAGGTGTGAACAGATGAGCTGCTGCTATTTTCTCCGTTCGGCATGCTTCGTTGTAGCTCTCTTGCCGGTCGCCGGCTTAGCGGCTTGCTTTGCGCGACTAGCTCTGGGGAGAGAAGGAGATAGCGCCGGAAACCTCGCCTTTTGCCTTCTTCGGCGCTGGAACCTGGTTGCTGCGCCTTCTCTTTGTCCATGTGCACACACACGATTCCTCAGCGAAAACCATGCAGAAACCTTTCCACGAGCACCCAGGGATGTGCACCCAGCACCACGTGCACGCACACGCAGCTAGAGAAAAGCACCTACCTTTTCACACACTGATGCCTAAGCAAACGCGTGGCCACACACACGCACACATCCGCAAGCGCGCCTACTCCCATCTATTGAGGGAAAGACGGACGAGCTCTTTGGTTGCTCTTCACAGGCTTGTCCCTGATCTATAGCTGAGGGCAAACACTTGTGTGCTTGTGGGAGAGCCTGTGTCTTTCCTGGAAGCGTTTGGGAGTTTTGCTCAGACGCGTGTTTCCTCAAGTTCAAGAATCAAGATGTAGGATACCTGCAGACAGGTGCCTGTTTGTGTGGAGACAGTCTGTTTGAAACTGTGTTCCTCAGCGCCCGCTCTTTCTCCCCGTCGCTCCACACGCCTGGGAGTCCCTTTCTTTCTCTCCACAAGCACGTGTGTTGACTTCGTCGCACATGTGCATCTGCACAAGCGTTGAGCTCAGCAGAGCGTGTCTCTTGACACTTGATGTGCGTTGGCTGTGTCTGCCTGCTCCAGTGAAGAGAGAAACGGGAAATCATCTTGGTAGAGGCAACAAAGCAAAAGCGAGGCAGGATTGACATCTGCTCAACAGAGACGGATTCCCTGCGCTGACACAGTTCACAGTTACACGAGAAGCAATCTGAGCGGTCCGTCGACCGGAGACGTGTTTCCCAAGAGGTCGTTTAGCGAGTGAACAGCAGTGTGCGCGACTTTCAGGAGTGTGCCTGGAAAGTGCCAGAATCACCAGGAGCATCTGTGCAAAAGCTGCTGCCTCTGTGACCGCATTGAGGCACGTTCGCGTGTCTGCGAGTATATAGACGGCTCTTTCGCGTTCACTCCGAGGGAAACGGTCCGCTATTGCTTCTGTGCGCACAGACGCGATTCCCTTGTCTCTTGCGAACACAGGGAACTCTGTGCATCCAAATCTACAGGCTAAGGACGCGTCTGCATATGTTTTGGTGAACAATCGAGTGTGCGTGTTCTGACAGCTGCCTCTATGCAGACGTCTCCACAGAGCCACTTCTGAATGCCCCGCAGCCCAGGACTGAATGGATACACTAACAAGTGCACCGGTGTGAGCAACCACATATGCAGAAGGACGTCTTTCATCTCACAGAAGCGCGAACGTCTTGGCGTTCAAGCACATGGCAGAAACAAGGTGTGAACAGATGAGCTGCTGCTATTTTCTCCGTTCGGCATGCTTCGTTGTAGCTCTCTTGCCGGTCGCCGGCTTAGCGGCTTGCTTTGCGCGACTAGCTCTGGGGAGAGAAGGAGATAGCGCCGGAAACCTCGCCTTTTGCCTTCTTCGGCGCTGGAACCTGGTTGCTGCGCCTTCTCTTTGTCCATGTGCACACACACGATTCCTCAGCGAAAACCATGCAGAAACCTTTCCACGAGCACCCAGGGATGTGCACCCAGCACCACGTGCACGCACACGCAGCTAGAGAAAAGCACCTACCTTTTCACACTCTGATGCCTAAGCAAACGCGTGGCCACACACACGCACACATCCGCAAGCGCGCCTACTCCCATCTATTGAGGGAAAGACGGACGAGCTCTTTGGTTGCTCTTCACAGGCTTGTCCCTGATCTATAGCTGAGGGCAAACACTTGTGTGCTTGTGGGAGAGCCTGTGTCTTTCCTGGAAGCGTTTGGGAGTTTTGCTCAGACGCGTGTTTCCTCAAGTTCAAGAATCAAGATCTAGGATACCTGCAGACAGGTGCCTGTTTGTGTGGAGACAGTCTGTTTGAAACTGTGTTCCTCAGCGCCCGCTCTTTCTCCCCGTCGCTCCACACGCCTGGGAGTCCCTTTCTTTCTTTCCACAAGCACGTGTGTTGACTTCGTCGCACATGTGCATCTGCACAAGCGTTGAGCTCAGCAGAGCGTGTCTCTTGACACTTGATGTGCGTTGGCTGTGTCTGCCTGCTCCAGTGAAGAGAGAAACGGGAAATCATCTTGGTAGAGGCAACAAAGCAAAGGCGAGGCAGGATTGACATCTGCTCAACAGAGACGGATTCCCTGCGCTGACACAGTTCACAGTTACACGAGAAGCAATCTGAGCGGTCCGTCGACCGGAGACGTGTTTCCCAAGAGGTCGTTTAGCGAGTGAACAGCAGTGTGCGCGACTTTCAGGAGTGTGCCTGGAAAGTGCCAGAATCACCAGGAGCATCTGTGCAAAAGCTGCTGCCTCTGTGACCGCATTGAGGCACGTTCGCGTGTCTGCGAGTATATAGACGGCTCTTTCGCGTTCACTCCGAGGGAAACGGTCCGCTATTGCTTCTGTGCGCACAGACGCGATTCCCTTGTCTCTTGCGAACACAGGGAACTCTGTGCATCCAAATCTACAGGCTAAGGACGCGTCTGCATATGTTTTGGTGAACAATCGAGTGTGCGTGTTCTGACAGCTGCCTCTATGCAGACGTCTCCACAGAGCCACTTCTGAATGCCCCGCAGCCCAGGACTGAATGGATACACTAACAAGTGCACCGGTGTGAGCAACCACATATGCAGAAGGACGTCTTTCATCTCACAGAAGCGCGAACGTCTTGGCGTTCAAGCACATGGCAGAAACAAGGTGTGAACAGATGAGCTGCTGCTATTTTCTCCGTTCGGCATGCTTCGTTGTAGCTCTCTTGCCGGTCGCCGGCTTAGCGGCTTGCTTTGCGCGACTAGCTCTGGGGAGAGAAGGAGATAGCGCCGGAAACCTCGCCTTTTGCCTTCTTCGGCGCTGGAACCTGGTTGCTGCGCCTTCTCTTTGTCCATGTGCACACACACGATTCCTCAGCGAAAACCATGCAGAAACCTTTCCACGAGCACCCAGGGATGTGCACCCAGCACCACGTGCACGCACACGCAGCTAGAGAAAAGCACCTACCTTTTCACACACTGATGCCTAAGCAAACGCGTGGCCACACACACGCACACATCCGCAAGCGCGCCTACTCCCATCTATTGAGGGAAAGACGGACGAGCTCTTTGGTTGCTCTTCACAGGCTTGTCCCTGATCTATAGCTGAGGGCAAACACTTGTGTGCTTGTGGGAGAGCCTGTGTCTTTCCTGGAAGCGTTTGGGAGTTTTGCTCAGACGCGTGTTTCCTCAAGTTCAAGAATCAAGATCTAGGATACCTGCAGACAGGTGCCTGTTTGTGTGGAGACAGTCTGTTTGAAACTGTGTTCCTCAGCGCCCGCTCTTTCTCCCCGTCGCTCCACACGCCTGGGAGTCCCTTTCTTTCTCTCCACAAGCACGTGTGTTGACTTCGTCGCACATGTGCATCTGCACAAGCGTTGAGCTCAGCAGAGAGCGTGTCTCTTGACACTTGATGTGCGTTGGCTGTGTCTGCCTGCTCCAGTGAAGAGAGAAACGGGAAATCATCTTGGTAGAGGCAACAAAGCAAAAGCGAGGCAGGATTGACATCTGCTCAACAGAGACGGATTCCCTGCGCTGACACAGTTCACAGTTACACGAGAAGCAATCTGAGCGGTCCGTCGACCGGAGACGTGTTTCCCAAGAGGTCGTTTAGCGAGTGAACAGCAGTGTGCGCGACTTTCAGGAGTGTGCCTGGAAAGTGCCAGAATCACCAGGAGCATCTGTGCAAAAGCTGCTGCCTCTGTGACCGCATTGAGGCACGTTCGCGTGTCTGCGAGTATATAGACGGCTCTTTCGCGTTCACTCCGAGGGAAACGGTCCGCTATTGCTTCTGTGCGCACAGACGCGATTCCCTTGTCTCTTGCGAACACAGGGAACTCTGTGCATCCAAATCTACAGGCTAAGGACGCGTCTGCATATGTTTTGGTGAACAATCGAGTGTGCGTGTTCTGACAGCTGCCTCTATGCAGACGTCTCCACAGAGCCACTTCTGAATGCCCCGCAGCCCAGGACTGAATGGATACACTAACAAGTGCACCGGTGTGAGCAACCACATATGCAGAAGGACGTCTTTCATCTCACAGAAGCGCGAACGTCTTGGCGTTCAAGCACATGGCAGAAACAAGGTGTGAACAGATGAGCTGCTGCTATTTTCTCCGTTCGGCATGCTTCGTTGTAGCTCTCTTGCCGGTCGCCGGCTTAGCGGCTTGCTTTGCGCGACTAGCTCTGGGGAGAGAAGGAGATAGCGCCGGAAACCTCGCCTTTTGCCTTCTTCGGCGCTGGAACCTGGTTGCTGCGCCTTCTCTTTGTCCATGTGCACACACACGATTCCTCAGCGAAAACCATGCAGAAACCTTTCCACGAGCACCCAGGGATGTGCACCCAGCACCACGTGCACGCACACGCAGCTAGAGAAAAGCACCTACCTTTTCACACACTGATGCCTAAGCAAACGCGTGGCCACACACACGCACACATCCGCAAGCGCGCCTACTCCCATCTATTGAGGGAAAGACGGACGAGCTCTTTGGTTGCTCTTCACAGGCTTGTCCCTGATCTATAGCTGAGGGCAAACACTTGTGTGCTTGTGGGAGAGCCTGTGTCTTTCCTGGAAGCGTTTGGGAGTTTTGCTCAGACGCGTGTTTCCTCAAGTTCAAGAATCAAGATCTAGGATACCTGCAGACAGGTGCCTGTTTGTGTGGAGACAGTCTGTTTGAAACTGTGTTCCTCAGCGCCCGCTCTTTCTCCCCGTCGCTCCACACGCCTGGGAGTCCCTTTCTTTCTCTCCACAAGCACGTGTGTTGACTTCGTCGCACATGTGCATCTGCACAAGCGTTGAGCTCAGCAGAGCGTGTCTCTTGACACTTGATGTGCGTTGGCTGTGTCTGCCTGCTCCAGTGAAGAGAGAAACGGGAAATCATCTTGGTAGAGGCAACAAAGCAAAAGCGAGGCAGGATTGACATCTGCTCAACAGAGACGGATTCCCTGCGCTGACACAGTTCACAGTTACACGAGAAGCAATCTGAGCGGTCCGTCGACCGGAGACGTGTTTCCCAAGAGGTCGTTTAGCGAGTGAACAGCAGTGTGCGCGACTTTCAGGAGTGTGCCTGGAAAGTGCCAGAATCACCAGGAGCATCTGTGCAAAAGCTGCTGCCTCTGTGACCGCATTGAGGCACGTTCGCGTGTCTGCGAGTATATAGACGGCTCTTTCGCGTTCACTCCGAGGGAAACGGTCCGCTATTGCTTCTGTGCGCACAGACGCGATTCCCTTGTCTCTTGCGAACACAGGGAACTCTGTGCATCCAAATCTACAGGCTAAGGACGCGTCTGCATATGTTTTGGTGAACAATCGAGTGTGCGTGTTCTGACAGCTGCCTCTATGCAGACGTCTCCACAGAGCCACTTCTGAATGCCCCGCAGCCCAGGACTGAATGGATACACTAACAAGTGCACCGGTGTGAGCAACCACATATGCAGAAGGACGTCTTTCATCTCACAGAAGCGCGAACGTCTTGGCGTTCAAGCACATGGCAGAAACAAGGTGTGAACAGATGAGCTGCTGCTATTTTCTCCGTTCGGCATGCTTCGTTGTAGCTCTCTTGCCGGTCGCCGGCTTAGCGGCTTGCTTTGCGCGACTAGCTCTGGGGAGAGAAGGAGATAGCGCCGGAAACCTCGCCTTTTGCCTTCTTCGGCGCTGGAACCTGGTTGCTGCGCCTTCTCTTTGTCCATGTGCACACACACGATTCCTCAGCGAAAACCATGCAGAAACCTTTCCACGAGCACCCAGGGATGTGCACCCAGCACCACGTGCACGCACACGCAGCTAGAGAAAAGCACCTACCTTTTCACACACTGATGCCTAAGCAAACGCGTGGCCACACACACGCACACATCCGCAAGCGCGCCTACTCCCATCTATTGAGGGAAAGACGGACGAGCTCTTTGGTTGCTCTTCACAGGCTTGTCCCTGATCTATAGCTGAGGGCAAACACTTGTGTGCTTGTGGGAGAGCCTGTGTCTTTCCTGGAAGCGTTTGGGAGTTTTGCTCAGACGCGTGTTTCCTCAAGTTCAAGAATCAAGATCTAGGATACCTGCAGACAGGTGCCTGTTTGTGTGGAGACAGTCTGTTTGAAACTGTGTTCCTCAGCGCCCGCTCTTTCTCCCCGTCGCTCCACACGCCTGGGAGTCCCTTTCTTTCTCTCCACAAGCACGTGTGTTGACTTCGTCGCACATGTGCATCTGCACAAGCGTTGAGCTCAGCAGAGCGTGTCTCTTGACACTTGATGTGCGTTGGCTGTGTCTGCCTGCTCCAGTGAAGAGAGAAACGGGAAATCATCTTGGTAGAGGCAACAAAGCAAAAGCGAGGCAGGATTGACATCTGCTCAACAGAGACGGATTCCCTGCGCTGACACAGTTCACAGTTACACGAGAAGCAATCTGAGCGGTCCGTCGACCGGAGACGTGTTTCCCAAGAGGTCGTTTAGCGAGTGAACAGCAGTGTGCGCGACTTTCAGGAGTGTGCCTGGAAAGTGCCAGAATCACCAGGAGCATCTGTGCAAAAGCTGCTGCCTCTGTGACCGCATTGAGGCACGTTCGCGTGTCTGCGAGTATATAGACGGCTCTTTCGCGTTCACTCCGAGGGAAACGGTCCGCTATTGCTTCTGTGCGCACAGACGCGATTCCCTTGTCTCTTGCGAACACAGGGAACTCTGTGCATCCAAATCTACAGGCTAAGGACGCGTCTGCATATGTTTTGGTGAACAATCGAGTGTGCGTGTTCTGACAGCTGCCTCTATGCAGACGTCTCCACAGAGCCACTTCTGAATGCCCCGCAGCCCAGGACTGAATGGATACACTAACAAGTGCACCGGTGTGAGCAACCACATATGCAGAAGGACGTCTTTCATCTCACAGAAGCGCGAACGTCTTGGCGTTCAAGCACATGGCAGAAACAAGGTGTGAACAGATGAGCTGCTGCTATTTTCTCCGTTCGGCATGCTTCGTTGTAGCTCTCTTGCCGGTCGCCGGCTTAGCGGCTTGCTTTGCGCGACTAGCTCTGGGGAGAGAAGGAGATAGCGCCGGAAACCTCGCCTTTTGCCTTCTTCGGCGCTGGAACCTGGTTGCTGCGCCTTCTCTTTGTCCATGTGCACACACACGATTCCTCAGCGAAAACCATGCAGAAACCTTTCCACGAGCACCCAGGGATGTGCACCCAGCACCACGTGCACGCACACGCAGCTAGAGAAAAGCACCTACCTTTTCACACACTGATGCCTAAGCAAACGCGTGGCCACACACACGCACACATCCGCAAGCGCGCCTACTCCCATCTATTGAGGGAAAGACGGACGAGCTCTTTGGTTGCTCTTCACAGGCTTGTCCCTGATCTATAGCTGAGGGCAAACACTTGTGTGCTTGTGGGAGAGCCTGTGTCTTTCCTGGAAGCGTTTGGGAGTTTTGCTCAGACGCGTGTTTCCTCAAGTTCAAGAATCAAGATGTAGGATACCTGCAGACAGGTGCCTGTTTGTGTGGAGACAGTCTGTTTGAAACTGTGTTCCTCAGCGCCCGCTCTTTCTCCCCGTCGCTCCACACGCCTGGGAGTCCCTTTCTTTCTCTCCACAAGCACGTGTGTTGACTTCGTCGCACATGTGCATCTGCACAAGCGTTGAGCTCAGCAGAGCGTGTCTCTTGACACTTGATGTGCGTTGGCTGTGTCTGCGTGCTCCAGTGAAGAGAGAAACGGGAAATCATCTTGGTAGAGGCAACAAAGCAAAAGCGAGGCAGGATTGACATCTGCTCAACAGAGACGGATTCCCTGCGCTGACACAGTTCACAGTTACACGAGAAGCAATCTGAGCGGTCCGTCGACCGGAGACGTGTTTCCCAAGAGGTCGTTTAGCGAGTGAACAGCAGTGTGCGCGACTTTCAGGAGTGTGCCTGGAAAGTGCCAGAATCACCAGGAGCATCTGTGCAAAAGCTGCTGCCTCTGTGACCGCATTGAGGCACGTTCGCGTGTCTGCGAGTATATAGACGGCTCTTTCGCGTTCACTCCGAGGGAAACGGTCCGCTATTGCTTCTGTGCGCACAGACGCGATTCCCTTGTCTCTTGCGAACACAGGGAACTCTGTGCATCCAAATCTACAGGCTAAGGACGCGTCTGCATATGTTTTGGTGAACAATCGAGTGTGCGTGTTCTGACAGCTGCCTCTATGCAGACGTCTCCACAGAGCCACTTCTGAATGCCCCGCAGCCCAGGACTGAATGGATACACTAACAAGTGCACCGGTGTGAGCAACCACATATGCAGAAGGACGTCTTTCATCTCACAGAAGCGCGAACGTCTTGGCGTTCAAGCACATGGCAGAAACAAGGTGTGAACAGATGAGCTGCTGCTATTTTCTCCGTTCGGCATGCTTCGTTGTAGCTCTCTTGCCGGTCGCCGGCTTAGCGGCTTGCTTTGCGCGACTAGCTCTGGGGAGAGAAGGAGATAGCGCCGGAAACCTCGCCTTTTGCCTTCTTCGGCGCTGGAACCTGGTTGCTGCGCCTTCTCTTTGTCCATGTGCACACACACGATTCCTCAGCGAAAACCATGCAGAAACCTTTCCACGAGCACCCAGGGATGTGCACCCAGCACCACGTGCACGCACACGCAGCTAGAGAAAAGCACCTACCTTTTCACACTCTGATGCCTAAGCAAACGCGTGGCCACACACACGCACACATCCGCAAGCGCGCCTACTCCCATCTATTGAGGGAAAGACGGACGAGCTCTTTGGTTGCTCTTCACAGGCTTGTCCCTGATCTATAGCTGAGGGCAAACACTTGTGTGCTTGTGGGAGAGCCTGTGTCTTTCCTGGAAGCGTTTGGGAGTTTTGCTCAGACGCGTGTTTCCTCAAGTTCAAGAATCAAGATCTAGGATACCTGCAGACAGGTGCCTGTTTGTGTGGAGACAGTCTGTTTGAAACTGTGTTCCTCAGCGCCCGCTCTTTCTCCCCGTCGCTCCACACGCCTGGGAGTCCCTTTCTTTCTCTCCACAAGCACGTGTGTTGACTTCGTCGCACATGTGCATCTGCACAAGCGTTGAGCTCAGCAGAGCGTGTCTCTTGACACTTGATGTGCGTTGGCTGTGTCTGCCTGCTCCAGTGAAGAGAGAAACGGGAAATCATCTTGGTAGAGGCAACAAAGCAAAGGCGAGGCAGGATTGACATCTGCTCAACAGAGACGGATTCCCTGCGCTGACACAGTTCACAGTTACACGAGAAGCAATCTGAGCGGTCCGTCGACCGGAGACGTGTTTCCCAAGAGGTCGTTTAGCGAGTGAACAGCAGTGTGCGCGACTTTCAGGAGTGTGCCTGGAAAGTGCCAGAATCACCAGGAGCATCTGTGCAAAAGCTGCTGCCTCTGTGACCGCATTGAGGCACGTTCGCGTGTCTGCGAGTATATAGACGGCTCTTTCGCGTTCACTCCGAGGGAAACGGTCCGCTATTGCTTCTGTGCGCACAGACGCGATTCCCTTGTCTCTTGCGAACACAGGGAACTCTGTGCATCCAAATCTACAGGCTAAGGACGCGTCTGCATATGTTTTGGTGAACAATCGAGTGTGCGTGTTCTGACAGCTGCCTCTATGCAGACGTCTCCACAGAGCCACTTCTGAATGCCCCGCAGCCCAGGACTGAATGGATACACTAACAAGTGCACCGGTGTGAGCAACCACATATGCAGAAGGACGTCTTTCATCTCACAGAAGCGCGAACGTCTTGGCGTTCAAGCACATGGCAGAAACAAGGTGTGAACAGATGAGCTGCTGCTATTTTCTCCGTTCGGCATGCTTCGTTGTAGCTCTCTTGCCGGTCGCCGGCTTAGCGGCTTGCTTTGCGCGACTAGCTCTGGGGAGAGAAGGAGATAGCGCCGGAAACCTCGCCTTTTGCCTTCTTCGGCGCTGGAACCTGGTTGCTGCGCCTTCTCTTTGTCCATGTGCACACACACGATTCCTCAGCGAAAACCATGCAGAAACCTTTCCACGAGCACCCAGGGATGTGCACCCAGCACCACGTGCACGCACACGCAGCTAGAGAAAAGCACCTACCTTTTCACACACTGATGCCTAAGCAAACGCGTGGCCACACACACGCACACATCCGCAAGCGCGCCTACTCCCATCTATTGAGGGAAAGACGGACGAGCTCTTTGGTTGCTCTTCACAGGCTTGTCCCTGATCTATAGCTGAGGGCAAACACTTGTGTGCTTGTGGGAGAGCCTGTGTCTTTCCTGGAAGCGTTTGGGAGTTTTGCTCAGACGCGTGTTTCCTCAAGTTCAAGAATCAAGATCTAGGATACCTGCAGACAGGTGCCTGTTTGTGTGGAGACAGTCTGTTTGAAACTGTGTTCCTCAGCGCCCGCTCTTTCTCCCCGTCGCTCCACACGCCTGGGAGTCCCTTTCTTTCTCTCCACAAGCACGTGTGTTGACTTCGTCGCACATGTGCATCTGCACAAGCGTTGAGCTCAGCAGAGCGTGTCTCTTGACACTTGATGTGCGTTGGCTGTGTCTGCCTGCTCCAGTGAAGAGAGAAACGGGAAATCATCTTGGTAGAGGCAACAAAGCAAAAGCGAGGCAGGATTGACATCTGCTCAACAGAGACGGATTCCCTGCGCTGACACAGTTCACAGTTACACGAGAAGCAATCTGAGCGGTCCGTCGACCGGAGACGTGTTTCCCAAGAGGTCGTTTAGCGAGTGAACAGCAGTGTGCGCGACTTTCAGGAGTGTGCCTGGAAAGTGCCAGAATCACCAGGAGCATCTGTGCAAAAGCTGCTGCCTCTGTGACCGCATTGAGGCACGTTCGCGTGTCTGCGAGTATATAGACGGCTCTTTCGCGTTCACTCCGAGGGAAACGGTCCGCTATTGCTTCTGTGCGCACAGACGCGATTCCCTTGTCTCTTGCGAACACAGGGAACTCTGTGCATCCAAATCTACAGGCTAAGGACGCGTCTGCATATGTTTTGGTGAACAATCGAGTGTGCGTGTTCTGACAGCTGCCTCTATGCAGACGTCTCCACAGAGCCACTTCTGAATGCCCCGCAGCCCAGGACTGAATGGATACACTAACAAGTGCACCGGTGTGAGCAACCACATATGCAGAAGGACGTCTTTCATCTCACAGAAGCGCGAACGTCTTGGCGTTCAAGCACATGGCAGAAACAAGGTGTGAACAGATGAGCTGCTGCTATTTTCTCCGTTCGGCATGCTTCGTTGTAGCTCTCTTGCCGGTCGCCGGCTTAGCGGCTTGCTTTGCGCGACTAGCTCTGGGGAGAGAAGGAGATAGCGCCGGAAACCTCGCCTTTTGCCTTCTTCGGCGCTGGAACCTGGTTGCTGCGCCTTCTCTTTGTCCATGTGCACACACACGATTCCTCAGCGAAAACCATGCAGAAACCTTTCCACGAGCACCCAGGGATGTGCACCCAGCACCACGTGCACGCACACGCAGCTAGAGAAAAGCACCTACCTTTTCACACACTGATGCCTAAGCAAACGCGTGGCCACACACACGCACACATCCGCAAGCGCGCCTACTCCCATCTATTGAGGGAAAGACGGACGAGCTCTTTGGTTGCTCTTCACAGGCTTGTCCCTGATCTATAGCTGAGGGCAAACACTTGTGTGCTTGTGGGAGAGCCTGTGTCTTTCCTGGAAGCGTTTGGGAGTTTTGCTCAGACGCGTGTTTCCTCAAGTTCAAGAATCAAGATCTAGGATACCTGCAGACAGGTGCCTGTTTGTGTGGAGACAGTCTGTTTGAAACTGTGTTCCTCAGCGCCCGCTCTTTCTCCCCGTCGCTCCACACGCCTGGGAGTCCCTTTCTTTCTCTCCACAAGCACGTGTGTTGACTTCGTCGCACATGTGCATCTGCACAAGCGTTGAGCTCAGCAGAGCGTGTCTCTTGACACTTGATGTGCGTTGGCTGTGTCTGCCTGCTCCAGTGAAGAGAGAAACGGGAAATCATCTTGGTAGAGGCAACAAAGCAAAAGCGAGGCAGGATTGACATCTGCTCAACAGAGACGGATTCCCTGCGCTGACACAGTTCACAGTTACACGAGAAGCAATCTGAGCGGTCCGTCGACCGGAGACGTGTTTCCCAAGAGGTCGTTTAGCGAGTGAACAGCAGTGTGCGCGACTTTCAGGAGTGTGCCTGGAAAGTGCCAGAATCACCAGGAGCATCTGTGCAAAAGCTGCTGCCTCTGTGACCGCATTGAGGCACGTTCGCGTGTCTGCGAGTATATAGACGGCTCTTTCGCGTTCACTCCGAGGGAAACGGTCCGCTATTGCTTCTGTGCGCACAGACGCGATTCCCTTGTCTCTTGCGAACACAGGGAACTCTGTGCATCCAAATCTACAGGCTAAGGACGCGTCTGCATATGTTTTGGTGAACAATCGAGTGTGCGTGTTCTGACAGCTGCCTCTATGCAGACGTCTCCACAGAGCCACTTCTGAATGCCCCGCAGCCCAGGACTGAATGGATACACTAACAAGTGCACCGGTGTGAGCAACCACATATGCAGAAGGACGTCTTTCATCTCACAGAAGCGCGAACGTCTTGGCGTTCAAGCACATGGCAGAAACAAGGTGTGAACAGATGAGCTGCTGCTATTTTCTCCGTTCGGCATGCTTCGTTGTAGCTCTCTTGCCGGTCGCCGGCTTAGCGGCTTGCTTTGCGCGACTAGCTCTGGGGAGAGAAGGAGATAGCGCCGGAAACCTCGCCTTTTGCCTTCTTCGGCGCTGGAACCTGGTTGCTGCGCCTTCTCTTTGTCCATGTGCACACACACGATTCCTCAGCGAAAACCATGCAGAAACCTTTCCACGAGCACCCAGGGATGTGCACCCAGCACCACGTGCACGCACACGCAGCTAGAGAAAAGCACCTACCTTTTCACACACTGATGCCTAAGCAAACGCGTGGCCACACACACGCACACATCCGCAAGCGCGCCTACTCCCATCTATTGAGGGAAAGACGGACGAGCTCTTTGGTTGCTCTTCACAGGCTTGTCCCTGATCTATAGCTGAGGGCAAACACTTGTGTGCTTGTGGGAGAGCCTGTGTCTTTCCTGGAAGCGTTTGGGAGTTTTGCTCAGACGCGTGTTTCCTCAAGTTCAAGAATCAAGATCTAGGATACCTGCAGACAGGTGCCTGTTTGTGTGGAGACAGTCTGTTTGAAACTGTGTTCCTCAGCGCCCGCTCTTTCTCCCCGTCGCTCCACACGCCTGGGAGTCCCTTTCTTTCTCTCCACAAGCACGTGTGTTGACTTCGTCGCACATGTGCATCTGCACAAGCGTTGAGCTCAGCAGAGCGTGTCTCTTGACACTTGATGTGCGTTGGCTGTGTCTGCGTGCTCCAGTGAAGAGAGAAACGGGAAATCATCTTGGTAGAGGCAACAAAGCAAAAGCGAGGCAGGATTGACATCTGCTCAACAGAGACGGATTCCCTGCGCTGACACAGTTCACAGTTACACGAGAAGCAATCTGAGCGGTCCGTCGACCGGAGACGTGTTTCCCAAGAGGTCGTTTAGCGAGTGAACAGCAGTGTGCGCGACTTTCAGGAGTGTGCCTGGAAAGTGCCAGAATCACCAGGAGCATCTGTGCAAAAGCTGCTGCCTCTGTGACCGCATTGAGGCACGTTCGCGTGTCTGCGAGTATATAGACGGCTCTTTCGCGTTCACTCCGAGGGAAACGGTCCGCTATTGCTTCTGTGCGCACAGACGCGATTCCCTTGTCTCTTGCGAACACAGGGAACTCTGTGCATCCAAATCTACAGGCTAAGGACGCGTCTGCATATGTTTTGGTGAACAATCGAGTGTGCGTGTTCTGACAGCTGCCTCTATGCAGACGTCTCCACAGAGCCACTTCTGAATGCCCCGCAGCCCAGGACTGAATGGATACACTAACAAGTGCACCGGTGTGAGCAACCACATATGCAGAAGGACGTCTTTCATCTCACAGAAGCGCGAACGTCTTGGCGTTCAAGCACATGGCAGAAACAAGGTGTGAACAGATGAGCTGCTGCTATTTTCTCCGTTCGGCATGCTTCGTTGTAGCTCTCTTGCCGGTCGCCGGCTTAGCGGCTTGCTTTGCGCGACTAGCTCTGGGGAGAGAAGGAGATAGCGCCGGAAACCTCGCCTTTTGCCTTCTTCGGCGCTGGAACCTGGTTGCTGCGCCTTCTCTTTGTCCATGTGCACACACACGATTCCTCAGCGAAAACCATGCAGAAACCTTTCCACGAGCACCCAGGGATGTGCACCCAGCACCACGTGCACGCACACGCAGCTAGAGAAAAGCACCTACCTTTTCACACACTGATGCCTAAGCAAACGCGTGGCCACACACACGCACACATCCGCAAGCGCGCCTACTCCCATCTATTGAGGGAAAGACGGACGAGCTCTTTGGTTGCTCTTCACAGGCTTGTCCCTGATCTATAGCTGAGGGCAAACACTTGTGTGCTTGTGGGAGAGCCTGTGTCTTTCCTGGAAGCGTTTGGGAGTTTTGCTCAGACGCGTGTTTCCTCAAGTTCAAGAATCAAGATCTAGGATACCTGCAGACAGGTGCCTGTTTGTGTGGAGACAGTCTGTTTGAAACTGTGTTCCTCAGCGCCCGCTCTTTCTCCCCGTCGCTCCACACGCCTGGGAGTCCCTTTCTTTCTCTCCACAAGCACGTGTGTTGACTTCGTCGCACATGTGCATCTGCACAAGCGTTGAGCTCAGCAGAGCGTGTCTCTTGACACTTGATGTGCGTTGGCTGTGTCTGCGTGCTCCAGTGAAGAGAGAAACGGGAAATCATCTTGGTAGAGGCAACAAAGCAAAAGCGAGGCAGGATTGACATCTGCTCAACAGAGACGGATTCCCTGCGCTGACACAGTTCACAGTTACACGAGAAGCAATCTGAGCGGTCCGTCGACCGGAGACGTGTTTCCCAAGAGGTCGTTTAGCGAGTGAACAGCAGTGTGCGCGACTTTCAGGAGTGTGCCTGGAAAGTGCCAGAATCACCAGGAGCATCTGTGCAAAAGCTGCTGCCTCTGTGACCGCATTGAGGCACGTTCGCGTGTCTGCGAGTATATAGACGGCTCTTTCGCGTTCACTCCGAGGGAAACGGTCCGCTATTGCTTCTGTGCGCACAGACGCGATTCCCTTGTCTCTTGCGAACACAGGGAACTCTGTGCATCCAAATCTACAGGCTAAGGACGCGTCTGCATATGTTTTGGTGAACAATCGAGTGTGCGTGTTCTGACAGCTGCCTCTATGCAGACGTCTCCACAGAGCCACTTCTGAATGCCCCGCAGCCCAGGACTGAATGGATACACTAACAAGTGCACCGGTGTGAGCAACCACATATGCAGAAGGACGTCTTTCATCTCACAGAAGCGCGAACGTCTTGGCGTTCAAGCACATGGCAGAAACAAGGTGTGAACAGATGAGCTGCTGCTATTTTCTCCGTTCGGCATGCTTCGTTGTAGCTCTCTTGCCGGTCGCCGGCTTAGCGGCTTGCTTTGCGCGACTAGCTCTGGGGAGAGAAGGAGATAGCGCCGGAAACCTCGCCTTTTGCCTTCTTCGGCGCTGGAACCTGGTTGCTGCGCCTTCTCTTTGTCCATGTGCACACACACGATTCCTCAGCGAAAACCATGCAGAAACCTTTCCACGAGCACCCAGGGATGTGCACCCAGCACCACGTGCACGCACACGCAGCTAGAGAAAAGCACCTACCTTTTCACACACTGATGCCTAAGCAAACGCGTGGCCACACACACGCACACATCCGCAAGCGCGCCTACTCCCATCTATTGAGGGAAAGACGGACGAGCTCTTTGGTTGCTCTTCACAGGCTTGTCCCTGATCTATAGCTGAGGGCAAACACTTGTGTGCTTGTGGGAGAGCCTGTGTCTTTCCTGGAAGCGTTTGGGAGTTTTGCTCAGACGCGTGTTTCCTCAAGTTCAAGAATCAAGATCTAGGATACCTGCAGACAGGTGCCTGTTTGTGTGGAGACAGTCTGTTTGAAACTGTGTTCCTCAGCGCCCGCTCTTTCTCCCCGTCGCTCCACACGCCTGGGAGTCCCTTTCTTTCTCTCCACAAGCACGTGTGTTGACTTCGTCGCACATGTGCATCTGCACAAGCGTTGAGCTCAGCAGAGCGTGTCTCTTGACACTTGATGTGCGTTGGCTGTGTCTGCCTGCTCCAGTGAAGAGAGAAACGGGAAATCATCTTGGTAGAGGCAACAAAGCAAAAGCGAGGCAGGATTGACATCTGCTCAACAGAGACGGATTCCCTGCGCTGACACAGTTCACAGTTACACGAGAAGCAATCTGAGCGGTCCGTCGACCGGAGACGTGTTTCCCAAGAGGTCGTTTAGCGAGTGAACAGCAGTGTGCGCGACTTTCAGGAGTGTGCCTGGAAAGTGCCAGAATCACCAGGAGCATCTGTGCAAAAGCTGCTGCCTCTGTGACCGCATTGAGGCACGTTCGCGTGTCTGCGAGTATATAGACGGCTCTTTCGCGTTCACTCCGAGGGAAACGGTCCGCTATTGCTTCTGTGCGCACAGACGCGATTCCCTTGTCTCTTGCGAACACAGGGAACTCTGTGCATCCAAATCTACAGGCTAAGGACGCGTCTGCATATGTTTTGGTGAACAATCGAGTGTGCGTGTTCTGACAGCTGCCTCTATGCAGACGTCTCCACAGAGCCACTTCTGAATGCCCCGCAGCCCAGGACTGAATGGATACACTAACAAGTGCACCGGTGTGAGCAACCACATATGCAGAAGGACGTCTTTCATCTCACAGAAGCGCGAACGTCTTGGCGTTCAAGCACATGGCAGAAACAAGGTGTGAACAGATGAGCTGCTGCTATTTTCTCCGTTCGGCATGCTTCGTTGTAGCTCTCTTGCCGGTCGCCGGCTTAGCGGCTTGCTTTGCGCGACTAGCTCTGGGGAGAGAAGGAGATAGCGCCGGAAACCTCGCCTTTTGCCTTCTTCGGCGCTGGAACCTGGTTGCTGCGCCTTCTCTTTGTCCATGTGCACACACACGATTCCTCAGCGAAAACCATGCAGAAACCTTTCCACGAGCACCCAGGGATGTGCACCCAGCACCACGTGCACGCACACGCAGCTAGAGAAAAGCACCTACCTTTTCACACACTGATGCCTAAGCAAACGCGTGGCCACACACACGCACACATCCGCAAGCGCGCCTACTCCCATCTATTGAGGGAAAGACGGACGAGCTCTTTGGTTGCTCTTCACAGGCTTGTCCCTGATCTATAGCTGAGGGCAAACACTTGTGTGCTTGTGGGAGAGCCTGTGTCTTTCCTGGAAGCGTTTGGGAGTTTTGCTCAGACGCGTGTTTCCTCAAGTTCAAGAATCAAGATCTAGGATACCTGCAGACAGGTGCCTGTTTGTGTGGAGACAGTCTGTTTGAAACTGTGTTCCTCAGCGCCCGCTCTTTCTCCCCGTCGCTCCACACGCCTGGGAGTCCCTTTCTTTCTCTCCACAAGCACGTGTGTTGACTTCGTCGCACATGTGCATCTGCACAAGCGTTGAGCTCAGCAGAGCGTGTCTCTTGACACTTGATGTGCGTTGGCTGTGTCTGCGTGCTCCAGTGAAGAGAGAAACGGGAAATCATCTTGGTAGAGGCAACAAAGCAAAAGCGAGGCAGGATCGACATCTGCTCAACAGAGACGGATTCCCTGCGCTGACACAGTTCACAGTTACACGAGAAGCAATCTGAGCGGTCCGTCGACCGGAGACGTGTTTCCCAAGAGGTCGTTTAGCGAGTGAACAGCAGTGTGCGCGACTTTCAGGAGTGTGCCTGGAAAGTGCCAGAATCACCAGGAGCATCTGTGCAAAAGCTGCTGCCTCTGTGACCGCATTGAGGCACGTTCGCGTGTCTGCGAGTATATAGACGGCTCTTTCGCGTTCACTCCGAGGGAAACGGTCCGCTATTGCTTCTGTGCGCACAGACGCGATTCCCTTGTCTCTTGCGAACACAGGGAACTCTGTGCATCCAAATCTACAGGCTAAGGACGCGTCTGCATATGTTTTGGTGAACAATCGAGTGTGCGTGTTCTGACAGCTGCCTCTATGCAGACGTCTCCACAGAGCCACTTCTGAATGCCCCGCAGCCCAGGACTGAATGGATACACTAACAAGTGCACCGGTGTGAGCAACCACATATGCAGAAGGACGTCTTTCATCTCACAGAAGCGCGAACGTCTTGGCGTTCAAGCACATGGCAGAAACAAGGTGTGAACAGATGAGCTGCTGCTATTTTCTCCGTTCGGCATGCTTCGTTGTAGCTCTCTTGCCGGTCGCCGGCTTAGCGGCTTGCTTTGCGCGACTAGCTCTGGGGAGAGAAGGAGATAGCGCCGGAAACCTCGCCTTTTGCCTTCTTCGGCGCTGGAACCTGGTTGCTGCGCCTTCTCTTTGTCCATGTGCACACACACGATTCCTCAGCGAAAACCATGCAGAAACCTTTCCACGAGCACCCAGGGATGTGCACCCAGCACCACGTGCACGCACACGCAGCTAGAGAAAAGCACCTACCTTTTCACACACTGATGCCTAAGCAAACGCGTGGCCACACACACGCACACATCCGCAAGCGCGCCTACTCCCATCTATTGAGGGAAAGACGGACGAGCTCTTTGGTTGCTCTTCACAGGCTTGTCCCTGATCTATAGCTGAGGGCAAACACTTGTGTGCTTGTGGGAGAGCCTGTGTCTTTCCTGGAAGCGTTTGGGAGTTTTGCTCAGACGCGTGTTTCCTCAAGTTCAAGAATCAAGATCTAGGATACCTGCAGACAGGTGCCTGTTTGTGTGGAGACAGTCTGTTTGAAACTGTGTTCCTCAGCGCCCGCTCTTTCTCCCCGTCGCTCCACACGCCTGGGAGTCCCTTTCTTTCTCTCCACAAGCACGTGTGTTGACTTCGTCGCACATGTGCATCTGCACAAGCGTTGAGCTCAGCAGAGCGTGTCTCTTGACACTTGATGTGCGTTGGCTGTGTCTGCCTGCTCCAGTGAAGAGAGAAACGGGAAATCATCTTGGTAGAGGCAACAAAGCAAAAGCGAGGCAGGATTGACATCTGCTCAACAGAGACGGATTCCCTGCGCTGACACAGTTCACAGTTACACGAGAAGCAATCTGAGCGGTCCGTCGACCGGAGACGTGTTTCCCAAGAGGTCGTTTAGCGAGTGAACAGCAGTGTGCGCGACTTTCAGGAGTGTGCCTGGAAAGTGCCAGAATCACCAGGAGCATCTGTGCAAAAGCTGCTGCCTCTGTGACCGCATTGAGGCACGTTCGCGTGTCTGCGAGTATATAGACGGCTCTTTCGCGTTCACTCCGAGGGAAACGGTCCGCTATTGCTTCTGTGCGCACAGACGCGATTCCCTTGTCTCTTGCGAACACAGGGAACTCTGTGCATCCAAATCTACAGGCTAAGGACGCGTCTGCATATGTTTTGGTGAACAATCGAGTGTGCGTGTTCTGACAGCTGCCTCTATGCAGACGTCTCCACAGAGCCACTTCTGAATGCCCCGCAGCCCAGGACTGAATGGATACACTAACAAGTGCACCGGTGTGAGCAACCACATATGCAGAAGGACGTCTTTCATCTCACAGAAGCGCGAACGTCTTGGCGTTCAAGCACATGGCAGAAACAAGGTGTGAACAGATGAGCTGCTGCTATTTTCTCCGTTCGGCATGCTTCGTTGTAGCTCTCTTGCCGGTCGCCGGCTTAGCGGCTTGCTTTGCGCGACTAGCTCTGGGGAGAGAAGGAGATAGCGCCGGAAACCTCGCCTTTTGCCTTCTTCGGCGCTGGAACCTGGTTGCTGCGCCTTCTCTTTGTCCATGTGCACACACACGATTCCTCAGCGAAAACCATGCAGAAACCTTTCCACGAGCACCCAGGGATGTGCACCCAGCACCACGTGCACGCACACGCAGCTAGAGAAAAGCACCTACCTTTTCACACACTGATGCCTAAGCAAACGCGTGGCCACACACACGCACACATCCGCAAGCGCGCCTACTCCCATCTATTGAGGGAAAGACGGACGAGCTCTTTGGTTGCTCTTCACAGGCTTGTCCCTGATCTATAGCTGAGGGCAAACACTTGTGTGCTTGTGGGAGAGCCTGTGTCTTTCCTGGAAGCGTTTGGGAGTTTTGCTCAGACGCGTGTTTCCTCAAGTTCAAGAATCAAGATCTAGGATACCTGCAGACAGGTGCCTGTTTGTGTGGAGACAGTCTGTTTGAAACTGTGTTCCTCAGCGCCCGCTCTTTCTCCCCGTCGCTCCACACGCCTGGGAGTCCCTTTCTTTCTCTCCACAAGCACGTGTGTTGACTTCGTCGCACATGTGCATCTGCACAAGCGTTGAGCTCAGCAGAGCGTGTCTCTTGACACTTGATGTGCGTTGGCTGTGTCTGCCTGCTCCAGTGAAGAGAGAAACGGGAAATCATCTTGGTAGAGGCAACAAAGCAAAAGCGAGGCAGGATTGACATCTGCTCAACAGAGACGGATTCCCTGCGCTGACACAGTTCACAGTTACACGAGAAGCAATCTGAGCGGTCCGTCGACCGGAGACGTGTTTCCCAAGAGGTCGTTTAGCGAGTGAACAGCAGTGTGCGCGACTTTCAGGAGTGTGCCTGGAAAGTGCCAGAATCACCAGGAGCATCTGTGCAAAAGCTGCTGCCTCTGTGACCGCATTGAGGCACGTTCGCGTGTCTGCGAGTATATAGACGGCTCTTTCGCGTTCACTCCGAGGGAAACGGTCCGCTATTGCTTCTGTGCGCACAGACGCGATTCCCTTGTCTCTTGCGAACACAGGGAACTCTGTGCATCCAAATCTACAGGCTAAGGACGCGTCTGCATATGTTTTGGTGAACAATCGAGTGTGCGTGTTCTGACAGCTGCCTCTATGCAGACGTCTCCACAGAGCCACTTCTGAATGCCCCGCAGCCCAGGACTGAATGGATACACTAACAAGTGCACCGGTGTGAGCAACCACATATGCAGAAGGACGTCTTTCATCTCACAGAAGCGCGAACGTCTTGGCGTTCAAGCACATGGCAGAAACAAGGTGTGAACAGATGAGCTGCTGCTATTTTCTCCGTTCGGCATGCTTCGTTGTAGCTCTCTTGCCGGTCGCCGGCTTAGCGGCTTGCTTTGCGCGACTAGCTCTGGGGAGAGAAGGAGATAGCGCCGGAAACCTCGCCTTTTGCCTTCTTCGGCGCTGGAACCTGGTTGCTGCGCCTTCTCTTTGTCCATGTGCACACACACGATTCCTCAGCGAAAACCATGCAGAAACCTTTCCACGAGCACCCAGGGATGTGCACCCAGCACCACGTGCACGCACACGCAGCTAGAGAAAAGCACCTACCTTTTCACACACTGATGCCTAAGCAAACGCGTGGCCACACACACGCACACATCCGCAAGCGCGCCTACTCCCATCTATTGAGGGAAAGACGGACGAGCTCTTTGGTTGCTCTTCACAGGCTTGTCCCTGATCTATAGCTGAGGGCAAACACTTGTGTGCTTGTGGGAGAGCCTGTGTCTTTCCTGGAAGCGTTTGGGAGTTTTGCTCAGACGCGTGTTTCCTCAAGTTCAAGAATCAAGATCTAGGATACCTGCAGACAGGTGCCTGTTTGTGTGGAGACAGTCTGTTTGAAACTGTGTTCCTCAGCGCCCGCTCTTTCTCCCCGTCGCTCCACACGCCTGGGAGTCCCTTTCTTTCTCTCCACAAGCACGTGTGTTGACTTCGTCGCACATGTGCATCTGCACAAGCGTTGAGCTCAGCAGAGCGTGTCTCTTGACACTTGATGTGCGTTGGCTGTGTCTGCCTGCTCCAGTGAAGAGAGAAACGGGAAATCATCTTGGTAGAGGCAACAAAGCAAAAGCGAGGCAGGATTGACATCTGCTCAACAGAGACGGATTCCCTGCGCTGACACAGTTCACAGTTACACGAGAAGCAATCTGAGCGGTCCGTCGACCGGAGACGTGTTTCCCAAGAGGTCGTTTAGCGAGTGAACAGCAGTGTGCGCGACTTTCAGGAGTGTGCCTGGAAAGTGCCAGAATCACCAGGAGCATCTGTGCAAAAGCTGCTGCCTCTGTGACCGCATTGAGGCACGTTCGCGTGTCTGCGAGTATATAGACGGCTCTTTCGCGTTCACTCCGAGGGAAACGGTCCGCTATTGCTTCTGTGCGCACAGACGCGATTCCCTTGTCTCTTGCGAACACAGGGAACTCTGTGCATCCAAATCTACAGGCTAAGGACGCGTCTGCATATGTTTTGGTGAACAATCGAGTGTGCGTGTTCTGACAGCTGCCTCTATGCAGACGTCTCCACAGAGCCACTTCTGAATGCCCCGCAGCCCAGGACTGAATGGATACACTAACAAGTGCACCGGTGTGAGCAACCACATATGCAGAAGGACGTCTTTCATCTCACAGAAGCGCGAACGTCTTGGCGTTCAAGCACATGGCAGAAACAAGGTGTGAACAGATGAGCTGCTGCTATTTTCTCCGTTCGGCATGCTTCGTTGTAGCTCTCTTGCCGGTCGCCGGCTTAGCGGCTTGCTTTGCGCGACTAGCTCTGGGGAGAGAAGGAGATAGCGCCGGAAACCTCGCCTTTTGCCTTCTTCGGCGCTGGAACCTGGTTGCTGCGCCTTCTCTTTGTCCATGTGCACACACACGATTCCTCAGCGAAAACCATGCAGAAACCTTTCCACGAGCACCCAGGGATGTGCACCCAGCACCACGTGCACGCACACGCAGCTAGAGAAAAGCACCTACCTTTTCACACACTGATGCCTAAGCAAACGCGTGGCCACACACACGCACACATCCGCAAGCGCGCCTACTCCCATCTATTGAGGGAAAGACGGACGAGCTCTTTGGTTGCTCTTCACAGGCTTGTCCCTGATCTATAGCTGAGGGCAAACACTTGTGTGCTTGTGGGAGAGCCTGTGTCTTTCCTGGAAGCGTTTGGGAGTTTTGCTCAGACGCGTGTTTCCTCAAGTTCAAGAATCAAGATCTAGGATACCTGCAGACAGGTGCCTGTTTGTGTGGAGACAGTCTGTTTGAAACTGTGTTCCTCAGCGCCCGCTCTTTCTCCCCGTCGCTCCACACGCCTGGGAGTCCCTTTCTTTCTCTCCACAAGCACGTGTGTTGACTTCGTCGCACATGTGCATCTGCACAAGCGTTGAGCTCAGCAGAGCGTGTCTCTTGACACTTGATGTGCGTTGGCTGTGTCTGCCTGCTCCAGTGAAGAGAGAAACGGGAAATCATCTTGGTAGAGGCAACAAAGCAAAAGCGAGGCAGGATTGACATCTGCTCAACAGAGACGGATTCCCTGCGCTGACACAGTTCACAGTTACACGAGAAGCAATCTGAGCGGTCCGTCGACCGGAGACGTGTTTCCCAAGAGGTCGTTTAGCGAGTGAACAGCAGTGTGCGCGACTTTCAGGAGTGTGCCTGGAAAGTGCCAGAATCACCAGGAGCATCTGTGCAAAAGCTGCTGCCTCTGTGACCGCATTGAGGCACGTTCGCGTGTCTGCGAGTATATAGACGGCTCTTTCGCGTTCACTCCGAGGGAAACGGTCCGCTATTGCTTCTGTGCGCACAGACGCGATTCCCTTGTCTCTTGCGAACACAGGGAACTCTGTGCATCCAAATCTACAGGCTAAGGACGCGTCTGCATATGTTTTGGTGAACAATCGAGTGTGCGTGTTCTGACAGCTGCCTCTATGCAGACGTCTCCACAGAGCCACTTCTGAATGCCCCGCAGCCCAGGACTGAATGGATACACTAACAAGTGCACCGGTGTGAGCAACCACATATGCAGAAGGACGTCTTTCATCTCACAGAAGCGCGAACGTCTTGGCGTTCAAGCACATGGCAGAAACAAGGTGTGAACAGATGAGCTGCTGCTATTTTCTCCGTTCGGCATGCTTCGTTGTAGCTCTCTTGCCGGTCGCCGGCTTAGCGGCTTGCTTTGCGCGACTAGCTCTGGGGAGAGAAGGAGATAGCGCCGGAAACCTCGCCTTTTGCCTTCTTCGGCGCTGGAACCTGGTTGCTGCGCCTTCTCTTTGTCCATGTGCACACACACGATTCCTCAGCGAAAACCATGCAGAAACCTTTCCACGAGCACCCAGGGATGTGCACCCAGCACCACGTGCACGCACACGCAGCTAGAGAAAAGCACCTACCTTTTCACACACTGATGCCTAAGCAAACGCGTGGCCACACACACGCACACATCCGCAAGCGCGCCTACTCCCATCTATTGAGGGAAAGACGGACGAGCTCTTTGGTTGCTCTTCACAGGCTTGTCCCTGATCTATAGCTGAGGGCAAACACTTGTGTGCTTGTGGGAGAGCCTGTGTCTTTCCTGGAAGCGTTTGGGAGTTTTGCTCAGACGCGTGTTTCCTCAAGTTCAAGAATCAAGATCTAGGATACCTGCAGACAGGTGCCTGTTTGTGTGGAGACAGTCTGTTTGAAACTGTGTTCCTCAGCGCCCGCTCTTTCTCCCCGTCGCTCCACACGCCTGGGAGTCCCTTTCTTTCTCTCCACAAGCACGTGTGTTGACTTCGTCGCACATGTGCATCTGCACAAGCGTTGAGCTCAGCAGAGCGTGTCTCTTGACACTTGATGTGCGTTGGCTGTGTCTGCCTGCTCCAGTGAAGAGAGAAACGGGAAATCATCTTGGTAGAGGCAACAAAGCAAAAGCGAGGCAGGATTGACATCTGCTCAACAGAGACGGATTCCCTGCGCTGACACAGTTCACAGTTACACGAGAAGCAATCTGAGCGGTCCGTCGACCGGAGACGTGTTTCCCAAGAGGTCGTTTAGCGAGTGAACAGCAGTGTGCGCGACTTTCAGGAGTGTGCCTGGAAAGTGCCAGAATCACCAGGAGCATCTGTGCAAAAGCTGCTGCCTCTGTGACCGCATTGAGGCACGTTCGCGTGTCTGCGAGTATATAGACGGCTCTTTCGCGTTCACTCCGAGGGAAACGGTCCGCTATTGCTTCTGTGCGCACAGACGCGATTCCCTTGTCTCTTGCGAACACAGGGAACTCTGTGCATCCAAATCTACAGGCTAAGGACGCGTCTGCATATGTTTTGGTGAACAATCGAGTGTGCGTGTTCTGACAGCTGCCTCTATGCAGACGTCTCCACAGAGCCACTTCTGAATGCCCCGCAGCCCAGGACTGAATGGATACACTAACAAGTGCACCGGTGTGAGCAACCACATATGCAGAAGGACGTCTTTCATCTCACAGAAGCGCGAACGTCTTGGCGTTCAAGCACATGGCAGAAACAAGGTGTGAACAGATGAGCTGCTGCTATTTTCTCCGTTCGGCATGCTTCGTTGTAGCTCTCTTGCCGGTCGCCGGCTTAGCGGCTTGCTTTGCGCGACTAGCTCTGGGGAGAGAAGGAGATAGCGCCGGAAACCTCGCCTTTTGCCTTCTTCGGCGCTGGAACCTGGTTGCTGCGCCTTCTCTTTGTCCTTGTGCACACACACGATTCCTCAGCGGAAACCATGCAGAAACCTTTCCACGAGCACCCAGGGATGTGCACCCAGCACCACGTGCACGCACACGCAGCTAGAGAAAAGCACCTACCTTTTCACACACTGAAGCCTAAGCAAACGCGTGGCCACACACACGCACACATCCGCAAGCGCGCCTACTCCCATCTATTGAGGGAAAGACGGACGAGCAACGTCCTGACAGGCTTGAGGGGAAAACCGTCCGTTGACGGTTGCCGTACTGCACGCCCGCCTACGGGGCTGCAGGGGAATCCACATTTGGAAGGTACCTGAAGATGTGTGCCTGTTCTTGGAGCTCCGCTAGTAGGGTAGCAAAGACACTCGTAGGCAGTACTGAATGCTGCTCCGTGCTACTTCTCCTCCGCTGGCAAATGCTTCACAGTCGCCCTAGGAAAGACGTTTAACAATCGATCTCCAAGAGGAACGAAACACATGATGCCATAAGGCGAAAGAATAGCAGGGCATCTCTTCACAGGCTTGTCCCTGATCTATAGCTGAGGGCAAACACTTGTGTGCTTGTGGGAGAGCCTGTGTCTTTCCTGGAAGCGTTTGGGAGTTTTGCTCAGACGCGTGTTTCCTCAAGTTCAAGAATCAAGATCTAGGATACCTGCAGACAGGTGCCTGTTTGTGTGGAGACAGTCTGTTTGAAACTGTGTTCCTCAGCGCCCGCTCTTTCTCCCCGTCGCTCCACACGCCTGGGAGTCCCTTTCTTTCTCTCCACAAGCACGTGTGTTGACTTCGTCGCACATGTGCATCTGCACAAGCGTTGAGCTCAGCAGAGCGTGTCTCTTGACACTTGATGTGCGTTGGCTGTGTCTGCGTGCTCCAGTGAAGAGAGAAACGGGAAATCATCTTGGTAGAGGCAACAAAGCAAAAGCGAGGCAGGATTGACATCTGCTCAACAGAGACGGATTCCCTGCGCTGACACAGTTCACAGTTACACGAGAAGCAATCTGAGCGGTCCGTCGACCGGAGACGTGTTTCCCAAGAGGTCGTTTAGCGAGTGAACAGCAGTGTGCGCGACTTTCAGGAGTGTGCCTGGAAAGTGCCAGAATCACCAGGAGCATCTGTGCAAAAGCTGCTGCCTCTGTGACCGCATTGAGGCACGTTCGCGTGTCTGCGAGTATATAGACGGCTCTTTCGCGTTCACTCCGAGGGAAACGGTCCGCTATTGCTTCTGTGCGCACAGACGCGATTCCCTTGTCTCTTGCGAACACAGGGAACTCTGTGCATCCAAATCTACAGGCTAAGGACGCGTCTGCATATGTTTTGGTGAACAATCGAGTGTGCGTGTTCTGACAGCTGCCTCTATGCAGACGTCTCCACAGAGCCACTTCTGAATGCCCCGCAGCCCAGGACTGAATGGATACACTAACAAGTGCACCGGTGTGAGCAACCACATATGCAGAAGGACGTCTTTCATCTCACAGAAGCGCGAACGTCTTGGCGTTCAAGCACATGGCAGAAACAAGGTGTGAACAGATGAGCTGCTGCTATTTTCTCCGTTCGGCATGCTTCGTTGTAGCTCTCTTGCCGGTCGCCGGCTTAGCGGCTTGCTTTGCGCGACTAGCTCTGGGGAGAGAAGGAGATAGCGCCGGAAACCTCGCCTTTTGCCTTCTTCGGCGCTGGAACCTGGTTGCTGCGCCTTCTCTTTGTCCATGTGCACACACACGATTCCTCAGCGAAAACCATGCAGAAACCTTTCCACGAGCACCCAGGGATGTGCACCCAGCACCACGTGCACGCACACGCAGCTAGAGAAAAGCACCTACCTTTTCACACACTGATGCCTAAGCAAACGCGTGGCCACACACACGCACACATCCGCAAGCGCGCCTACTCCCATCTATTGAGGGAAAGACGGACGAGCTCTTTGGTTGCTCTTCACAGGCTTGTCCCTGATCTATAGCTGAGGGCAAACACTTGTGTGCTTGTGGGAGAGCCTGTGTCTTTCCTGGAAGCGTTTGGGAGTTTTGCTCAGACGCGTGTTTCCTCAAGTTCAAGAATCAAGATCTAGGATACCTGCAGACAGGTGCCTGTTTGTGTGGAGACAGTCTGTTTGAAACTGTGTTCCTCAGCGCCCGCTCTTTCTCCCCGTCGCTCCACACGCCTGGGAGTCCCTTTCTTTCTCTCCACAAGCACGTGTGTTGACTTCGTCGCACATGTGCATCTGCACAAGCGTTGAGCTCAGCAGAGCGTGTCTCTTGACACTTGATGTGCGTTGGCTGTGTCTGCCTGCTCCAGTGAAGAGAGAAACGGGAAATCATCTTGGTAGAGGCAACAAAGCAAAAGCGAGGCAGGATTGACATCTGCTCAACAGAGACGGATTCCCTGCGCTGACACAGTTCACAGTTACACGAGAAGCAATCTGAGCGGTCCGTCGACCGGAGACGTGTTTCCCAAGAGGTCGTTTAGCGAGTGAACAGCAGTGTGCGCGACTTTCAGGAGTGTGCCTGGAAAGTGCCAGAATCACCAGGAGCATCTGTGCAAAAGCTGCTGCCTCTGTGACCGCATTGAGGCACGTTCGCGTGTCTGCGAGTATATAGACGGCTCTTTCGCGTTCACTCCGAGGGAAACGGTCCGCTATTGCTTCTGTGCGCACAGACGCGATTCCCTTGTCTCTTGCGAACACAGGGAACTCTGTGCATCCAAATCTACAGGCTAAGGACGCGTCTGCATATGTTTTGGTGAACAATCGAGTGTGCGTGTTCTGACAGCTGCCTCTATGCAGACGTCTCCACAGAGCCACTTCTGAATGCCCCGCAGCCCAGGACTGAATGGATACACTAACAAGTGCACCGGTGTGAGCAACCACATATGCAGAAGGACGTCTTTCATCTCACAGAAGCGCGAACGTCTTGGCGTTCAAGCACATGGCAGAAACAAGGTGTGAACAGATGAGCTGCTGCTATTTTCTCCGTTCGGCATGCTTCGTTGTAGCTCTCTTGCCGGTCGCCGGCTTAGCGGCTTGCTTTGCGCGACTAGCTCTGGGGAGAGAAGGAGATAGCGCCGGAAACCTCGCCTTTTGCCTTCTTCGGCGCTGGAACCTGGTTGCTGCGCCTTCTCTTTGTCCATGTGCACACACACGATTCCTCAGCGAAAACCATGCAGAAACCTTTCCACGAGCACCCAGGGATGTGCACCCAGCACCACGTGCACGCACACGCAGCTAGAGAAAAGCACCTACCTTTTCACACACTGATGCCTAAGCAAACGCGTGGCCACACACACGCACACATCCGCAAGCGCGCCTACTCCCATCTATTGAGGGAAAGACGGACGAGCTCTTTGGTTGCTCTTCACAGGCTTGTCCCTGATCTATAGCTGAGGGCAAACACTTGTGTGCTTGTGGGAGAGCCTGTGTCTTTCCTGGAAGCGTTTGGGAGTTTTGCTCAGACGCGTGTTTCCTCAAGTTCA
This sequence comes from Patagioenas fasciata, assembly GCF_037038585.1. Lineage (NCBI taxonomy): Eukaryota > Metazoa > Chordata > Aves > Columbiformes > Columbidae > Patagioenas > Patagioenas fasciata. The sequence goes on along the minus strand of NW_027288787.1, from coordinate 184,234 downwards.
AGAATCAAGATCTAGGATACCTGCAGACAGGTGCCTGTTTGTGTGGAGACAGTCTGTTTGAAACTGTGTTCCTCAGCGCCCGCTCTTTCTCCCCGTCGCTCCACACGCCTGGGAGTCCCTTTCTTTCTCTCCACAAGCACGTGTGTTGACTTCGTCGCACATGTGCATCTGCACAAGCGTTGAGCTCAGCAGAGCGTGTCTCTTGACACTTGATGTGCGTTGGCTGTGTCTGCCTGCTCCAGTGAAGAGAGAAACGGGAAATCATCTTGGTAGAGGCAACAAAGCAAAAGCGAGGCAGGATTGACATCTGCTCAACAGAGACGGATTCCCTGCGCTGACACAGTTCACAGTTACACGAGAAGCAATCTGAGCGGTCCGTCGACCGGAGACGTGTTTCCCAAGAGGTCGTTTAGCGAGTGAACAGCAGTGTGCGCGACTTTCAGGAGTGTGCCTGGAAAGTGCCAGAATCACCAGGAGCATCTGTGCAAAAGCTGCTGCCTCTGTGACCGCATTGAGGCACGTTCGCGTGTCTGCGAGTATATAGACGGCTCTTTCGCGTTCACTCCGAGGGAAACGGTCCGCTATTGCTTCTGTGCGCACAGACGCGATTCCCTTGTCTCTTGCGAACACAGGGAACTCTGTGCATCCAAATCTACAGGCTAAGGACGCGTCTGCATATGTTTTGGTGAACAATCGAGTGTGCGTGTTCTGACAGCTGCCTCTATGCAGACGTCTCCACAGAGCCACTTCTGAATGCCCCGCAGCCCAGGACTGAATGGATACACTAACAAGTGCACCGGTGTGAGCAACCACATATGCAGAAGGACGTCTTTCATCTCACAGAAGCGCGAACGTCTTGGCGTTCAAGCACATGGCAGAAACAAGGTGTGAACAGATGAGCTGCTGCTATTTTCTCCGTTCGGCATGCTTCGTTGTAGCTCTCTTGCCGGTCGCCGGCTTAGCGGCTTGCTTTGCGCGACTAGCTCTGGGGAGAGAAGGAGATAGCGCCGGAAACCTCGCCTTTTGCCTTCTTCGGCGCTGGAACCTGGTTGCTGCGCCTTCTCTTTGTCCATGTGCACACACACGATTCCTCAGCGAAAACCATGCAGAAACCTTTCCACGAGCACCCAGGGATGTGCACCCAGCACCACGTGCACGCACACGCAGCTAGAGAAAAGCACCTACCTTTTCACACACTGATGCCTAAGCAAACGCGTGGCCACACACACGCACACATCCGCAAGCGCGCCTACTCCCATCTATTGAGGGAAAGACGGACGAGCTCTTTGGTTGCTCTTCACAGGCTTGTCCCTGATCTATAGCTGAGGGCAAACACTTGTGTGCTTGTGGGAGAGCCTGTGTCTTTCCTGGAAGCGTTTGGGAGTTTTGCTCAGACGCGTGTTTCCTCAAGTTCAAGAATCAAGATCTAGGATACCTGCAGACAGGTGCCTGTTTGTGTGGAGACAGTCTGTTTGAAACTGTGTTCCTCAGCGCCCGCTCTTTCTCCCCGTCGCTCCACACGCCTGGGAGTCCCTTTCTTTCTCTCCACAAGCACGTGTGTTGACTTCGTCGCACATGTGCATCTGCACAAGCGTTGAGCTCAGCAGAGCGTGTCTCTTGACACTTGATGTGCGTTGGCTGTGTCTGCGTGCTCCAGTGAAGAGAGAAACGGGAAATCATCTTGGTAGAGGCAACAAAGCAAAAGCGAGGCAGGATTGACATCTGCTCAACAGAGACGGATTCCCTGCGCTGACACAGTTCACAGTTACACGAGAAGCAATCTGAGCGGTCCGTCGACCGGAGACGTGTTTCCCAAGAGGTCGTTTAGCGAGTGAACAGCAGTGTGCGCGACTTTCAGGAGTGTGCCTGGAAAGTGCCAGAATCACCAGGAGCATCTGTGCAAAAGCTGCTGCCTCTGTGACCGCATTGAGGCACGTTCGCGTGTCTGCGAGTATATAGACGGCTCTTTCGCGTTCACTCCGAGGGAAACGGTCCGCTATTGCTTCTGTGCGCACAGACGCGATTCCCTTGTCTCTTGCGAACACAGGGAACTCTGTGCATCCAAATCTACAGGCTAAGGACGCGTCTGCATATGTTTTGGTGAACAATCGAGTGTGCGTGTTCTGACAGCTGCCTCTATGCAGACGTCTCCACAGAGCCACTTCTGAATGCCCCGCAGCCCAGGACTGAATGGATACACTAACAAGTGCACCGGTGTGAGCAACCACATATGCAGAAGGACGTCTTTCATCTCACAGAAGCGCGAACGTCTTGGCGTTCAAGCACATGGCAGAAACAAGGTGTGAACAGATGAGCTGCTGCTATTTTCTCCGTTCGGCATGCTTCGTTGTAGCTCTCTTGCCGGTCGCCGGCTTAGCGGCTTGCTTTGCGCGACTAGCTCTGGGGAGAGAAGGAGATAGCGCCGGAAACCTCGCCTTTTGCCTTCTTCGGCGCTGGAACCTGGTTGCTGCGCCTTCTCTTTGTCCATGTGCACACACACGATTCCTCAGCGAAAACCATGCAGAAACCTTTCCACGAGCACCCAGGGATGTGCACCCAGCACCACGTGCACGCACACGCAGCTAGAGAAAAGCACCTACCTTTTCACACACTGATGCCTAAGCAAACGCGTGGCCACACACACGCACACATCCGCAAGCGCGCCTACTCCCATCTATTGAGGGAAAGACGGACGAGCTCTTTGGTTGCTCTTCACAGGCTTGTCCCTGATCTATAGCTGAGGGCAAACACTTGTGTGCTTGTGGGAGAGCCTGTGTCTTTCCTGGAAGCGTTTGGGAGTTTTGCTCAGACGCGTGTTTCCTCAAGTTCAAGAATCAAGATCTAGGATACCTGCAGACAGGTGCCTGTTTGTGTGGAGACAGTCTGTTTGAAACTGTGTTCCTCAGCGCCCGCTCTTTCTCCCCGTCGCTCCACACGCCTGGGAGTCCCTTTCTTTCTCTCCACAAGCACGTGTGTTGACTTCGTCGCACATGTGCATCTGCACAAGCGTTGAGCTCAGCAGAGCGTGTCTCTTGACACTTGATGTGCGTTGGCTGTGTCTGCCTGCTCCAGTGAAGAGAGAAACGGGAAATCATCTTGGTAGAGGCAACAAAGCAAAAGCGAGGCAGGATTGACATCTGCTCAACAGAGACGGATTCCCTGCGCTGACACAGTTCACAGTTACACGAGAAGCAATCTGAGCGGTCCGTCGACCGGAGACGTGTTTCCCAAGAGGTCGTTTAGCGAGTGAACAGCAGTGTGCGCGACTTTCAGGAGTGTGCCTGGAAAGTGCCAGAATCACCAGGAGCATCTGTGCAAAAGCTGCTGCCTCTGTGACCGCATTGAGGCACGTTCGCGTGTCTGCGAGTATATAGACGGCTCTTTCGCGTTCACTCCGAGGGAAACGGTCCGCTATTGCTTCTGTGCGCACAGACGCGATTCCCTTGTCTCTTGCGAACACAGGGAACTCTGTGCATCCAAATCTACAGGCTAAGGACGCGTCTGCATATGTTTTGGTGAACAATCGAGTGTGCGTGTTCTGACAGCTGCCTCTATGCAGACGTCTCCACAGAGCCACTTCTGAATGCCCCGCAGCCCAGGACTGAATGGATACACTAACAAGTGCACCGGTGTGAGCAACCACATATGCAGAAGGACGTCTTTCATCTCACAGAAGCGCGAACGTCTTGGCGTTCAAGCACATGGCAGAAACAAGGTGTGAACAGATGAGCTGCTGCTATTTTCTCCGTTCGGCATGCTTCGTTGTAGCTCTCTTGCCGGTCGCCGGCTTAGCGGCTTGCTTTGCGCGACTAGCTCTGGGGAGAGAAGGAGATAGCGCCGGAAACCTCGCCTTTTGCCTTCTTCGGCGCTGGAACCTGGTTGCTGCGCCTTCTCTTTGTCCATGTGCACACACACGATTCCTCAGCGAAAACCATGCAGAAACCTTTCCACGAGCACCCAGGGATGTGCACCCAGCACCACGTGCACGCACACGCAGCTAGAGAAAAGCACCTACCTTTTCACACACTGATGCCTAAGCAAACGCGTGGCCACACACACGCACACATCCGCAAGCGCGCCTACTCCCATCTATTGAGGGAAAGACGGACGAGCTCTTTGGTTGCTCTTCACAGGCTTGTCCCTGATCTATAGCTGAGGGCAAACACTTGTGTGCTTGTGGGAGAGCCTGTGTCTTTCCTGGAAGCGTTTGGGAGTTTTGCTCAGACGCGTGTTTCCTCAAGTTCAAGAATCAAGATCTAGGATACCTGCAGACAGGTGCCTGTTTGTGTGGAGACAGTCTGTTTGAAACTGTGTTCCTCAGCGCCCGCTCTTTCTCCCCGTCGCTCCACACGCCTGGGAGTCCCTTTCTTTCTCTCCACAAGCACGTGTGTTGACTTCGTCGCACATGTGCATCTGCACAAGCGTTGAGCTCAGCAGAGCGTGTCTCTTGACACTTGATGTGCGTTGGCTGTGTCTGCCTGCTCCAGTGAAGAGAGAAACGGGAAATCATCTTGGTAGAGGCAACAAAGCAAAAGCGAGGCAGGATTGACATCTGCTCAACAGAGACGGATTCCCTGCGCTGACACAGTTCACAGTTACACGAGAAGCAATCTGAGCGGTCCGTCGACCGGAGACGTGTTTCCCAAGAGGTCGTTTAGCGAGTGAACAGCAGTGTGCGCGACTTTCAGGAGTGTGCCTGGAAAGTGCCAGAATCACCAGGAGCATCTGTGCAAAAGCTGCTGCCTCTGTGACCGCATTGAGGCACGTTCGCGTGTCTGCGAGTATATAGACGGCTCTTTCGCGTTCACTCCGAGGGAAACGGTCCGCTATTGCTTCTGTGCGCACAGACGCGATTCCCTTGTCTCTTGCGAACACAGGGAACTCTGTGCATCCAAATCTACAGGCTAAGGACGCGTCTGCATATGTTTTGGTGAACAATCGAGTGTGCGTGTTCTGACAGCTGCCTCTATGCAGACGTCTCCACAGAGCCACTTCTGAATGCCCCGCAGCCCAGGACTGAATGGATACACTAACAAGTGCACCGGTGTGAGCAACCACATATGCAGAAGGACGTCTTTCATCTCACAGAAGCGCGAACGTCTTGGCGTTCAAGCACATGGCAGAAACAAGGTGTGAACAGATGAGCTGCTGCTATTTTCTCCGTTCGGCATGCTTCGTTGTAGCTCTCTTGCCGGTCGCCGGCTTAGCGGCTTGCTTTGCGCGACTAGCTCTGGGGAGAGAAGGAGATAGCGCCGGAAACCTCGCCTTTTGCCTTCTTCGGCGCTGGAACCTGGTTGCTGCGCCTTCTCTTTGTCCATGTGCACACACACGATTCCTCAGCGAAAACCATGCAGAAACCTTTCCACGAGCACCCAGGGATGTGCACCCAGCACCACGTGCACGCACACGCAGCTAGAGAAAAGCACCTACCTTTTCACACACTGATGCCTAAGCAAACGCGTGGCCACACACACGCACACATCCGCAAGCGCGCCTACTCCCATCTATTGAGGGAAAGACGGACGAGCTCTTTGGTTGCTCTTCACAGGCTTGTCCCTGATCTATAGCTGAGGGCAAACACTTGTGTGCTTGTGGGAGAGCCTGTGTCTTTCCTGGAAGCGTTTGGGAGTTTTGCTCAGACGCGTGTTTCCTCAAGTTCAAGAATCAAGATCTAGGATACCTGCAGACAGGTGCCTGTTTGTGTGGAGACAGTCTGTTTGAAACTGTGTTCCTCAGCGCCCGCTCTTTCTCCCCGTCGCTCCACACGCCTGGGAGTCCCTTTCTTTCTCTCCACAAGCACGTGTGTTGACTTCGTCGCACATGTGCATCTGCACAAGCGTTGAGCTCAGCAGAGCGTGTCTCTTGACACTTGATGTGCGTTGGCTGTGTCTGCCTGCTCCAGTGAAGAGAGAAACGGGAAATCATCTTGGTAGAGGCAACAAAGCAAAAGCGAGGCAGGATTGACATCTGCTCAACAGAGACGGATTCCCTGCGCTGACACAGTTCACAGTTACACGAGAAGCAATCTGAGCGGTCCGTCGACCGGAGACGTGTTTCCCAAGAGGTCGTTTAGCGAGTGAACAGCAGTGTGCGCGACTTTCAGGAGTGTGCCTGGAAAGTGCCAGAATCACCAGGAGCATCTGTGCAAAAGCTGCTGCCTCTGTGACCGCATTGAGGCACGTTCGCGTGTCTGCGAGTATATAGACGGCTCTTTCGCGTTCACTCCGAGGGAAACGGTCCGCTATTGCTTCTGTGCGCACAGACGCGATTCCCTTGTCTCTTGCGAACACAGGGAACTCTGTGCATCCAAATCTACAGGCTAAGGACGCGTCTGCATATGTTTTGGTGAACAATCGAGTGTGCGTGTTCTGACAGCTGCCTCTATGCAGACGTCTCCACAGAGCCACTTCTGAATGCCCCGCAGCCCAGGACTGAATGGATACACTAACAAGTGCACCGGTGTGAGCAACCACATATGCAGAAGGACGTCTTTCATCTCACAGAAGCGCGAACGTCTTGGCGTTCAAGCACATGGCAGAAACAAGGTGTGAACAGATGAGCTGCTGCTATTTTCTCCGTTCGGCATGCTTCGTTGTAGCTCTCTTGCCGGTCGCCGGCTTAGCGGCTTGCTTTGCGCGACTAGCTCTGGGGAGAGAAGGAGATAGCGCCGGAAACCTCGCCTTTTGCCTTCTTCGGCGCTGGAACCTGGTTGCTGCGCCTTCTCTTTGTCCATGTGCACACACACGATTCCTCAGCGAAAACCATGCAGAAACCTTTCCACGAGCACCCAGGGATGTGCACCCAGCACCACGTGCACGCACACGCAGCTAGAGAAAAGCACCTACCTTTTCACACACTGATGCCTAAGCAAACGCGTGGCCACACACACGCACACATCCGCAAGCGCGCCTACTCCCATCTATTGAGGGAAAGACGGACGAGCTCTTTGGTTGCTCTTCACAGGCTTGTCCCTGATCTATAGCTGAGGGCAAACACTTGTGTGCTTGTGGGAGAGCCTGTGTCTTTCCTGGAAGCGTTTGGGAGTTTTGCTCAGACGCGTGTTTCCTCAAGTTCAAGAATCAAGATCTAGGATACCTGCAGACAGGTGCCTGTTTGTGTGGAGACAGTCTGTTTGAAACTGTGTTCCTCAGCGCCCGCTCTTTCTCCCCGTCGCTCCACACGCCTGGGAGTCCCTTTCTTTCTCTCCACAAGCACGTGTGTTGACTTCGTCGCACATGTGCATCTGCACAAGCGTTGAGCTCAGCAGAGCGTGTCTCTTGACACTTGATGTGCGTTGGCTGTGTCTGCGTGCTCCAGTGAAGAGAGAAACGGGAAATCATCTTGGTAGAGGCAACAAAGCAAAAGCGAGGCAGGATCGACATCTGCTCAACAGAGACGGATTCCCTGCGCTGACACAGTTCACAGTTACACGAGAAGCAATCTGAGCGGTCCGTCGACCGGAGACGTGTTTCCCAAGAGGTCGTTTAGCGAGTGAACAGCAGTGTGCGCGACTTTCAGGAGTGTGCCTGGAAAGTGCCAGAATCACCAGGAGCATCTGTGCAAAAGCTGCTGCCTCTGTGACCGCATTGAGGCACGTTCGCGTGTCTGCGAGTATATAGACGGCTCTTTCGCGTTCACTCCGAGGGAAACGGTCCGCTATTGCTTCTGTGCGCACAGACGCGATTCCCTTGTCTCTTGCGAACACAGGGAACTCTGTGCATCCAAATCTACAGGCTAAGGACGCGTCTGCATATGTTTTGGTGAACAATCGAGTGTGCGTGTTCTGACAGCTGCCTCTATGCAGACGTCTCCACAGAGCCACTTCTGAATGCCCCGCAGCCCAGGACTGAATGGATACACTAACAAGTGCACCGGTGTGAGCAACCACATATGCAGAAGGACGTCTTTCATCTCACAGAAGCGCGAACGTCTTGGCGTTCAAGCACATGGCAGAAACAAGGTGTGAACAGATGAGCTGCTGCTATTTTCTCCGTTCGGCATGCTTCGTTGTAGCTCTCTTGCCGGTCGCCGGCTTAGCGGCTTGCTTTGCGCGACTAGCTCTGGGGAGAGAAGGAGATAGCGCCGGAAACCTCGCCTTTTGCCTTCTTCGGCGCTGGAACCTGGTTGCTGCGCCTTCTCTTTGTCCATGTGCACACACACGATTCCTCAGCGAAAACCATGCAGAAACCTTTCCACGAGCACCCAGGGATGTGCACCCAGCACCACGTGCACGCACACGCAGCTAGAGAAAAGCACCTACCTTTTCACACACTGATGCCTAAGCAAACGCGTGGCCACACACACGCACACATCCGCAAGCGCGCCTACTCCCATCTATTGAGGGAAAGACGGACGAGCTCTTTGGTTGCTCTTCACAGGCTTGTCCCTGATCTATAGCTGAGGGCAAACACTTGTGTGCTTGTGGGAGAGCCTGTGTCTTTCCTGGAAGCGTTTGGGAGTTTTGCTCAGACGCGTGTTTCCTCAAGTTCAAGAATCAAGATCTAGGATACCTGCAGACAGGTGCCTGTTTGTGTGGAGACAGTCTGTTTGAAACTGTGTTCCTCAGCGCCCGCTCTTTCTCCCCGTCGCTCCACACGCCTGGGAGTCCCTTTCTTTCTCTCCACAAGCACGTGTGTTGACTTCGTCGCACATGTGCATCTGCACAAGCGTTGAGCTCAGCAGAGCGTGTCTCTTGACACTTGATGTGCGTTGGCTGTGTCTGCCTGCTCCAGTGAAGAGAGAAACGGGAAATCATCTTGGTAGAGGCAACAAAGCAAAAGCGAGGCAGGATTGACATCTGCTCAACAGAGACGGATTCCCTGCGCTGACACAGTTCACAGTTACACGAGAAGCAATCTGAGCGGTCCGTCGACCGGAGACGTGTTTCCCAAGAGGTCGTTTAGCGAGTGAACAGCAGTGTGCGCGACTTTCAGGAGTGTGCCTGGAAAGTGCCAGAATCACCAGGAGCATCTGTGCAAAAGCTGCTGCCTCTGTGACCGCATTGAGGCACGTTCGCGTGTCTGCGAGTATATAGACGGCTCTTTCGCGTTCACTCCGAGGGAAACGGTCCGCTATTGCTTCTGTGCGCACAGACGCGATTCCCTTGTCTCTTGCGAACACAGGGAACTCTGTGCATCCAAATCTACAGGCTAAGGACGCGTCTGCATATGTTTTGGTGAACAATCGAGTGTGCGTGTTCTGACAGCTGCCTCTATGCAGACGTCTCCACAGAGCCACTTCTGAATGCCCCGCAGCCCAGGACTGAATGGATACACTAACAAGTGCACCGGTGTGAGCAACCACATATGCAGAAGGACGTCTTTCATCTCACAGAAGCGCGAACGTCTTGGCGTTCAAGCACATGGCAGAAACAAGGTGTGAACAGATGAGCTGCTGCTATTTTCTCCGTTCGGCATGCTTCGTTGTAGCTCTCTTGCCGGTCGCCGGCTTAGCGGCTTGCTTTGCGCGACTAGCTCTGGGGAGAGAAGGAGATAGCGCCGGAAACCTCGCCTTTTGCCTTCTTCGGCGCTGGAACCTGGTTGCTGCGCCTTCTCTTTGTCCATGTGCACACACACGATTCCTCAGCGAAAACCATGCAGAAACCTTTCCACGAGCACCCAGGGATGTGCACCCAGCACCACGTGCACGCACACGCAGCTAGAGAAAAGCACCTACCTTTTCACACACTGATGCCTAAGCAAACGCGTGGCCACACACACGCACACATCCGCAAGCGCGCCTACTCCCATCTATTGAGGGAAAGACGGACGAGCTCTTTGGTTGCTCTTCACAGGCTTGTCCCTGATCTATAGCTGAGGGCAAACACTTGTGTGCTTGTGGGAGAGCCTGTGTCTTTCCTGGAAGCGTTTGGGAGTTTTGCTCAGACGCGTGTTTCCTCAAGTTCAAGAATCAAGATCTAGGATACCTGCAGACAGGTGCCTGTTTGTGTGGAGACAGTCTGTTTGAAACTGTGTTCCTCAGCGCCCGCTCTTTCTCCCCGTCGCTCCACACGCCTGGGAGTCCCTTTCTTTCTCTCCACAAGCACGTGTGTTGACTTCGTCGCACATGTGCATCTGCACAAGCGTTGAGCTCAGCAGAGCGTGTCTCTTGACACTTGATGTGCGTTGGCTGTGTCTGCCTGCTCCAGTGAAGAGAGAAACGGGAAATCATCTTGGTAGAGGCAACAAAGCAAAAGCGAGGCAGGATTGACATCTGCTCAACAGAGACGGATTCCCTGCGCTGACACAGTTCACAGTTACACGAGAAGCAATCTGAGCGGTCCGTCGACCGGAGACGTGTTTCCCAAGAGGTCGTTTAGCGAGTGAACAGCAGTGTGCGCGACTTTCAGGAGTGTGCCTGGAAAGTGCCAGAATCACCAGGAGCATCTGTGCAAAAGCTGCTGCCTCTGTGACCGCATTGAGGCACGTTCGCGTGTCTGCGAGTATATAGACGGCTCTTTCGCGTTCACTCCGAGGGAAACGGTCCGCTATTGCTTCTGTGCGCACAGACGCGATTCCCTTGTCTCTTGCGAACACAGGGAACTCTGTGCATCCAAATCTACAGGCTAAGGACGCGTCTGCATATGTTTTGGTGAACAATCGAGTGTGCGTGTTCTGACAGCTGCCTCTATGCAGACGTCTCCACAGAGCCACTTCTGAATGCCCCGCAGCCCAGGACTGAATGGATACACTAACAAGTGCACCGGTGTGAGCAACCACATATGCAGAAGGACGTCTTTCATCTCACAGAAGCGCGAACGTCTTGGCGTTCAAGCACATGGCAGAAACAAGGTGTGAACAGATGAGCTGCTGCTATTTTCTCCGTTCGGCATGCTTCGTTGTAGCTCTCTTGCCGGTCGCCGGCTTAGCGGCTTGCTTTGCGCGACTAGCTCTGGGGAGAGAAGGAGATAGCGCCGGAAACCTCGCCTTTTGCCTTCTTCGGCGCTGGAACCTGGTTGCTGCGCCTTCTCTTTGTCCATGTGCACACACACGATTCCTCAGCGAAAACCATGCAGAAACCTTTCCACGAGCACCCAGGGATGTGCACCCAGCACCACGTGCACGCACACGCAGCTAGAGAAAAGCACCTACCTTTTCACACACTGATGCCTAAGCAAACGCGTGGCCACACACACGCACACATCCGCAAGCGCGCCTACTCCCATCTATTGAGGGAAAGACGGACGAGCTCTTTGGTTGCTCTTCACAGGCTTGTCCCTGATCTATAGCTGAGGGCAAACACTTGTGTGCTTGTGGGAGAGCCTGTGTCTTTCCTGGAAGCGTTTGGGAGTTTTGCTCAGACGCGTGTTTCCTCAAGTTCAAGAATCAAGATCTAGGATACCTGCAGACAGGTGCCTGTTTGTGTGGAGACAGTCTGTTTGAAACTGTGTTCCTCAGCGCCCGCTCTTTCTCCCCGTCGCTCCACACGCCTGGGAGTCCCTTTCTTTCTCTCCACAAGCACGTGTGTTGACTTCGTCGCACATGTGCATCTGCACAAGCGTTGAGCTCAGCAGAGCGTGTCTCTTGACACTTGATGTGCGTTGGCTGTGTCTGCGTGCTCCAGTGAAGAGAGAAACGGGAAATCATCTTGGTAGAGGCAACAAAGCAAAAGCGAGGCAGGATCGACATCTGCTCAACAGAGACGGATTCCCTGCGCTGACACAGTTCACAGTTACACGAGAAGCAATCTGAGCGGTCCGTCGACCGGAGACGTGTTTCCCAAGAGGTCGTTTAGCGAGTGAACAGCAGTGTGCGCGACTTTCAGGAGTGTGCCTGGAAAGTGCCAGAATCACCAGGAGCATCTGTGCAAAAGCTGCTGCCTCTGTGACCGCATTGAGGCACGTTCGCGTGTCTGCGAGTATATAGACGGCTCTTTCGCGTTCACTCCGAGGGAAACGGTCCGCTATTGCTTCTGTGCGCACAGACGCGATTCCCTTGTCTCTTGCGAACACAGGGAACTCTGTGCATCCAAATCTACAGGCTAAGGACGCGTCTGCATATGTTTTGGTGAACAATCGAGTGTGCGTGTTCTGACAGCTGCCTCTATGCAGACGTCTCCACAGAGCCACTTCTGAATGCCCCGCAGCCCAGGACTGAATGGATACACTAACAAGTGCACCGGTGTGAGCAACCACATATGCAGAAGGACGTCTTTCATCTCACAGAAGCGCGAACGTCTTGGCGTTCAAGCACATGGCAGAAACAAGGTGTGAACAGATGAGCTGCTGCTATTTTCTCCGTTCGGCATGCTTCGTTGTAGCTCTCTTGCCGGTCGCCGGCTTAGCGGCTTGCTTTGCGCGACTAGCTCTGGGGAGAGAAGGAGATAGCGCCGGAAACCTCGCCTTTTGCCTTCTTCGGCGCTGGAACCTGGTTGCTGCGCCTTCTCTTTGTCCATGTGCACACACACGATTCCTCAGCGAAAACCATGCAGAAACCTTTCCACGAGCACCCAGGGATGTGCACCCAGCACCACGTGCACGCACACGCAGCTAGAGAAAAGCACCTACCTTTTCACACACTGATGCCTAAGCAAACGCGTGGCCACACACACGCACACATCCGCAAGCGCGCCTACTCCCATCTATTGAGGGAAAGACGGACGAGCTCTTTGGTTGCTCTTCACAGGCTTGTCCCTGATCTATAGCTGAGGGCAAACACTTGTGTGCTTGTGGGAGAGCCTGTGTCTTTCCTGGAAGCGTTTGGGAGTTTTGCTCAGACGCGTGTTTCCTCAAGTTCAAGAATCAAGATCTAGGATACCTGCAGACAGGTGCCTGTTTGTGTGGAGACAGTCTGTTTGAAACTGTGTTCCTCAGCGCCCGCTCTTTCTCCCCGTCGCTCCACACGCCTGGGAGTCCCTTTCTTTCTCTCCACAAGCACGTGTGTTGACTTCGTCGCACATGTGCATCTGCACAAGCGTTGAGCTCAGCAGAGCGTGTCTCTTGAGACTTGATGTGCGTTGGCTGTGTCTGCGTGCTCCAGTGAAGAGAGAAACGGGAAATCATCTTGGTAGAGGCAACAAAGCAAAAGCGAGGCAGGATTGACATCTGCTCAACAGAGACGGATTCCCTGCGCTGACACAGTTCACAGTTACACGAGAAGCAATCTGAGCGGTCCGTCGACCGGAGACGTGTTTCCCAAGAGGTCGTTTAGCGAGTGAACAGCAGTGTGCGCGACTTTCAGGAGTGTGCCTGGAAAGTGCCAGAATCACCAGGAGCATCTGTGCAAAAGCTGCTGCCTCTGTGACCGCATTGAGGCACGTTCGCGTGTCTGCGAGTATATAGACGGCTCTTTCGCGTTCACTCCGAGGGAAACGGTCCGCTATTGCTTCTGTGCGCACAGACGCGATTCCCTTGTCTCTTGCGAACACAGGGAACTCTGTGCATCCAAATCTACAGGCTAAGGACGCGTCTGCATATGTTTTGGTGAACAATCGAGTGTGCGTGTTCTGACAGCTGCCTCTATGCAGACGTCTCCACAGAGCCACTTCTGAATGCCCCGCAGCCCAGGACTGAATGGATACACTAACAAGTGCACCGGTGTGAGCAACCACATATGCAGAAGGACGTCTTTCATCTCACAGAAGCGCGAACGTCTTGGCGTTCAAGCACATGGCAGAAACAAGGTGTGAACAGATGAGCTGCTGCTATTTTCTCCGTTCGGCATGCTTCGTTGTAGCTCTCTTGCCGGTCGCCGGCTTAGCGGCTTGCTTTGCGCGACTAGCTCTGGGGAGAGAAGGAGATAGCGCCGGAAACCTCGCCTTTTGCCTTCTTCGGCGCTGGAACCTGGTTGCTGCGCCTTCTCTTTGTCCATGTGCACACACACGATTCCTCAGCGAAAACCATGCAGAAACCTTTCCACGAGCACCCAGGGATGTGCACCCAGCACCACGTGCACGCACACGCAGCTAGAGAAAAGCACCTACCTTTTCACACACTGATGCCTAAGCAAACGCGTGGCCACACACACGCACACATCCGCAAGCGCGCCTACTCCCATCTATTGAGGGAAAGACGGACGAGCTCTTTGGTTGCTCTTCACAGGCTTGTCCCTGATCTATAGCTGAGGGCAAACACTTGTGTGCTTGTGGGAGAGCCTGTGTCTTTCCTGGAAGCGTTTGGGAGTTTTGCTCAGACGCGTGTTTCCTCAAGTTCAAGAATCAAGATCTAGGATACCTGCAGACAGGTGCCTGTTTGTGTGGAGACAGTCTGTTTGAAACTGTGTTCCTCAGCGCCCGCTCTTTCTCCCCGTCGCTCCACACGCCTGGGAGTCCCTTTCTTTCTCTCCACAAGCACGTGTGTTGACTTCGTCGCACATGTGCATCTGCACAAGCGTTGAGCTCAGCAGAGCGTGTCTCTTGACACTTGATGTGCGTTGGCTGTGTCTGCCTGCTCCAGTGAAGAGAGAAACGGGAAATCATCTTGGTAGAGGCAACAAAGCAAAAGCGAGGCAGGATTGACATCTGCTCAACAGAGACGGATTCCCTGCGCTGACACAGTTCACAGTTACACGAGAAGCAATCTGAGCGGTCCGTCGACCGGAGACGTGTTTCCCAAGAGGTCGTTTAGCGAGTGAACAGCAGTGTGCGCGACTTTCAGGAGTGTGCCTGGAAAGTGCCAGAATCACCAGGAGCATCTGTGCAAAAGCTGCTGCCTCTGTGACCGCATTGAGGCACGTTCGCGTGTCTGCGAGTATATAGACGGCTCTTTCGCGTTCACTCCGAGGGAAACGGTCCGCTATTGCTTCTGTGCGCACAGACGCGATTCCCTTGTCTCTTGCGAACACAGGGAACTCTGTGCATCCAAATCTACAGGCTAAGGACGCGTCTGCATATGTTTTGGTGAACAATCGAGTGTGCGTGTTCTGACAGCTGCCTCTATGCAGACGTCTCCACAGAGCCACTTCTGAATGCCCCGCAGCCCAGGACTGAATGGATACACTAACAAGTGCACCGGTGTGAGCAACCACATATGCAGAAGGACGTCTTTCATCTCACAGAAGCGCGAACGTCTTGGCGTTCAAGCACATGGCAGAAACAAGGTGTGAACAGATGAGCTGCTGCTATTTTCTCCGTTCGGCATGCTTCGTTGTAGCTCTCTTGCCGGTCGCCGGCTTAGCGGCTTGCTTTGCGCGACTAGCTCTGGGGAGAGAAGGAGATAGCGCCGGAAACCTCGCCTTTTGCCTTCTTCGGCGCTGGAACCTGGTTGCTGCGCCTTCTCTTTGTCCATGTGCACACACACGATTCCTCAGCGAAAACCATGCAGAAACCTTTCCACGAGCACCCAGGGATGTGCACCCAGCACCACGTGCACGCACACGCAGCTAGAGAAAAGCACCTACCTTTTCACACACTGATGCCTAAGCAAACGCGTGGCCACACACACGCACACATCCGCAAGCGCGCCTACTCCCATCTATTGAGGGAAAGACGGACGAGCTCTTTGGTTGCTCTTCACAGGCTTGTCCCTGATCTATAGCTGAGGGCAAACACTTGTGTGCTTGTGGGAGAGCCTGTGTCTTTCCTGGAAGCGTTTGGGAGTTTTGCTCAGACGCGTGTTTCCTCAAGTTCAAGAATCAAGATCTAGGATACCTGCAGACAGGTGCCTGTTTGTGTGGAGACAGTCTGTTTGAAACTGTGTTCCTCAGCGCCCGCTCTTTCTCCCCGTCGCTCCACACGCCTGGGAGTCCCTTTCTTTCTCTCCACAAGCACGTGTGTTGACTTCGTCGCACATGTGCATCTGCACAAGCGTTGAGCTCAGCAGAGCGTGTCTCTTGACACTTGATGTGCGTTGGCTGTGTCTGCCTGCTCCAGTGAAGAGAGAAACGGGAAATCATCTTGGTAGAGGCAACAAAGCAAAAGCGAGGCAGGATTGACATCTGCTCAACAGAGACGGATTCCCTGCGCTGACACAGTTCACAGTTACACGAGAAGCAATCTGAGCGGTCCGTCGACCGGAGACGTGTTTCCCAAGAGGTCGTTTAGCGAGTGAACAGCAGTGTGCGCGACTTTCAGGAGTGTGCCTGGAAAGTGCCAGAATCACCAGGAGCATCTGTGCAAAAGCTGCTGCCTCTGTGACCGCATTGAGGCACGTTCGCGTGTCTGCGAGTATATAGACGGCTCTTTCGCGTTCACTCCGAGGGAAACGGTCCGCTATTGCTTCTGTGCGCACAGACGCGATTCCCTTGTCTCTTGCGAACACAGGGAACTCTGTGCATCCAAATCTACAGGCTAAGGACGCGTCTGCATATGTTTTGGTGAACAATCGAGTGTGCGTGTTCTGACAGCTGCCTCTATGCAGACGTCTCCACAGAGCCACTTCTGAATGCCCCGCAGCCCAGGACTGAATGGATACACTAACAAGTGCACCGGTGTGAGCAACCACATATGCAGAAGGACGTCTTTCATCTCACAGAAGCGCGAACGTCTTGGCGTTCAAGCACATGGCAGAAACAAGGTGTGAACAGATGAGCTGCTGCTATTTTCTCCGTTCGGCATGCTTCGTTGTAGCTCTCTTGCCGGTCGCCGGCTTAGCGGCTTGCTTTGCGCGACTAGCTCTGGGGAGAGAAGGAGATAGCGCCGGAAACCTCGCCTTTTGCCTTCTTCGGCGCTGGAACCTGGTTGCTGCGCCTTCTCTTTGTCCATGTGCACACACACGATTCCTCAGCGAAAACCATGCAGAAACCTTTCCACGAGCACCCAGGGATGTGCACCCAGCACCACGTGCACGCACACGCAGCTAGAGAAAAGCACCTACCTTTTCACACACTGATGCCTAAGCAAACGCGTGGCCACACACACGCACACATCCGCAAGCGCGCCTACTCCCATCTATTGAGAGAAAGACGGACGAGCTCTTTGGTTGCTCTTCACAGGCTTGTCCCTGATCTATAGCTGAGGGCAAACACTTGTGTGCTTGTGGGAGAGCCTGTGTCTTTCCTGGAAGCGTTTGGGAGTTTTGCTCAGACGCGTGTTTCCTCAAGTTCAAGAATCAAGATCTAGGATACCTGCAGACAGGTGCCTGTTTGTGTGGAGACAGTCTGTTTGAAACTGTGTTCCTCAGCGCCCGCTCTTTCTCCCCGTCGCTCCACACGCCTGGGAGTCCCTTTCTTTCTCTCCACAAGCACGTGTGTTGACTTCGTCGCACATGTGCATCTGCACAAGCGTTGAGCTCAGCAGAGCGTGTCTCTTGACACTTGATGTGCGTTGGCTGTGTCTGCCTGCTCCAGTGAAGAGAGAAACGGGAAATCATCTTGGTAGAGGCAACAAAGCAAAAGCGAGGCAGGATTGACATCTGCTCAACAGAGACGGATTCCCTGCGCTGACACAGTTCACAGTTACACGAGAAGCAATCTGAGCGGTCCGTCGACCGGAGACGTGTTTCCCAAGAGGTCGTTTAGCGAGTGAACAGCAGTGTGCGCGACTTTCAGGAGTGTGCCTGGAAAGTGCCAGAATCACCAGGAGCATCTGTGCAAAAGCTGCTGCCTCTGTGACCGCATTGAGGCACGTTCGCGTGTCTGCGAGTATATAGACGGCTCTTTCGCGTTCACTCCGAGGGAAACGGTCCGCTATTGCTTCTGTGCGCACAGACGCGATTCCCTTGTCTCTTGCGAACACAGGGAACTCTGTGCATCCAAATCTACAGGCTAAGGACGCGTCTGCATATGTTTTGGTGAACAATCGAGTGTGCGTGTTCTGACAGCTGCCTCTATGCAGACGTCTCCACAGAGCCACTTCTGAATGCCCCGCAGCCCAGGACTGAATGGATACACTAACAAGTGCACCGGTGTGAGCAACCACATATGCAGAAGGACGTCTTTCATCTCACAGAAGCGCGAACGTCTTGGCGTTCAAGCACATGGCAGAAACAAGGTGTGAACAGATGAGCTGCTGCTATTTTCTCCGTTCGGCATGCTTCGTTGTAGCTCTCTTGCCGGTCGCCGGCTTAGCGGCTTGCTTTGCGCGACTAGCTCTGGGGAGAGAAGGAGATAGCGCCGGAAACCTCGCCTTTTGCCTTCTTCGGCGCTGGAACCTGGTTGCTGCGCCTTCTCTTTGTCCATGTGCACACACACGATTCCTCAGCGAAAACCATGCAGAAACCTTTCCACGAGCACCCAGGGATGTGCACCCAGCACCACGTGCACGCACACGCAGCTAGAGAAAAGCACCTACCTTTTCACACACTGATGCCTAAGCAAACGCGTGGCCACACACACGCACACATCCGCAAGCGCGCCTACTCCCATCTATTGAGAGAAAGACGGACGAGCTCTTTGGTTGCTCTTCACAGGCTTGTCCCTGATCTATAGCTGAGGGCAAACACTTGTGTGCTTGTGGGAGAGCCTGTGTCTTTCCTGGAAGCGTTTGGGAGTTTTGCTCAGACGCGTGTTTCCTCAAGTTCAAGAATCAAGATCTAGGATACCTGCAGACAGGTGCCTGTTTGTGTGGAGACAGTCTGTTTGAAACTGTGTTCCTCAGCGCCCGCTCTTTCTCCCCGTCGCTCCACACGCCTGGGAGTCCCTTTCTTTCTCTCCACAAGCACGTGTGTTGACTTCGTCGCACATGTGCATCTGCACAAGCGTTGAGCTCAGCAGAGCGTGTCTCTTGACACTTGATGTGCGTTGGCTGTGTCTGCCTGCTCCAGTGAAGAGAGAAACGGGAAATCATCTTGGTAGAGGCAACAAAGCAAAAGCGAGGCAGGATTGACATCTGCTCAACAGAGACGGATTCCCTGCGCTGACACAGTTCACAGTTACACGAGAAGCAATCTGAGCGGTCCGTCGACCGGAGACGTGTTTCCCAAGAGGTCGTTTAGCGAGTGAACAGCAGTGTGCGCGACTTTCAGGAGTGTGCCTGGAAAGTGCCAGAATCACCAGGAGCATCTGTGCAAAAGCTGCTGCCTCTGTGACCGCATTGAGGCACGTTCGCGTGTCTGCGAGTATATAGACGGCTCTTTCGCGTTCACTCCGAGGGAAACGGTCCGCTATTGCTTCTGTGCGCACAGACGCGATTCCCTTGTCTCTTGCGAACACAGGGAACTCTGTGCATCCAAATCTACAGGCTAAGGACGCGTCTGCATATGTTTTGGTGAACAATCGAGTGTGCGTGTTCTGACAGCTGCCTCTATGCAGACGTCTCCGCAGAGCCACTTCTGAATGCCCCGCAGCCCAGGACTGAATGGATACACTAACAAGTGCACCGGTGTGAGCAACCACATATGCAGAAGGACGTCTTTCATCTCACAGAAGCGCGAACGTCTTGGCGTTCAAGCACATGGCAGAAACAAGGTGTGAACAGATGAGCTGCTGCTATTTTATCCGTTCGGCATGCTTCGTTGTAGCTCTCTTGCCGGTCGCCGGCTTAGCGGCTTGCTTTGCGCGACTAGCTCTGGGGAGAGAAGGAGATAGCGCCGGAAACCTCGCCTTTTGCCTTCTTCGGCGCTGGAACCTGGTTGCTGCGCCTTCTCTTTGTCCATGTGCACACACACGATTCCTCAGCGAAAACCATGCAGAAACCTTTCCACGAGCACCCAGGGATGTGCACCCAGCACCACGTGCACGCACACGCAGCTAGAGAAAAGCACCTACCTTTTCACACACTGATGCCTAAGCAAACGCGTGGCCACACACACGCACACATCCGCAAGCGCGCCTACTCCCATCTATTGAGGGAAAGACGGACGAGCTCTTTGGTTGCTCTTCACAGGCTTGTCCCTGATCTATAGCTGAGGGCAAACACTTGTGTGCTTGTGGGAGAGCCTGTGTCTTTCCTGGAAGCGTTTGGGAGTTTTGCTCAGACGCGTGTTTCCTCAAGTTCAAGAATCAAGATCTAGGATACCTGCAGACAGGTGCCTGTTTGTGTGGAGACAGTCTGTTTGAAACTGTGTTCCTCAGCGCCCGCTCTTTCTCCCCGTCGCTCCACACGCCTGGGAGTCCCTTTCTTTCTCTCCACAAGCACGTGTGTTGACTTCGTCGCACATGTGCATCTGCACAAGCGTTGAGCTCAGCAGAGCGTGTCTCTTGACACTTGATGTGCGTTGGCTGTGTCTGCCTGCTCCAGTGAAGAGAGAAACGGGAAATCATCTTGGTAGAGGCAACAAAGCAAAAGCGAGGCAGGATTGACATCTGCTCAACAGAGACGGATTCCCTGCGCTGACACAGTTCACAGTTACACGAGAAGCAATCTGAGCGGTCCGTCGACCGGAGACGTGTTTCCCAAGAGGTCGTTTAGCGAGTGAACAGCAGTGTGCGCGACTTTCAGGAGTGTGCCTGGAAAGTGCCAGAATCACCAGGAGCATCTGTGCAAAAGCTGCTGCCTCTGTGACCGCATTGAGGCACGTTCGCGTGTCTGCGAGTATATAGACGGCTCTTTCGCGTTCACTCCGAGGGAAACGGTCCGCTATTGCTTCTGTGCGCACAGACGCGATTCCCTTGTCTCTTGCGAACACAGGGAACTCTGTGCATCCAAATCTACAGGCTAAGGACGCGTCTGCATATGTTTTGGTGAACAATCGAGTGTGCGTGTTCTGACAGCTGCCTCTATGCAGACGTCTCCACAGAGCCACTTCTGAATGCCCCGCAGCCCAGGACTGAATGGATACACTAACAAGTGCACCGGTGTGAGCAACCACATATGCAGAAGGACGTCTTTCATCTCACAGAAGCGCGAACGTCTTGGCGTTCAAGCACATGGCAGAAACAAGGTGTGAACAGATGAGCTGCTGCTATTTTCTCCGTTCGGCATGCTTCGTTGTAGCTCTCTTGCCGGTCGCCGGCTTAGCGGCTTGCTTTGCGCGACTAGCTCTGGGGAGAGAAGGAGATAGCGCCGGAAACCTCGCCTTTTGCCTTCTTCGGCGCTGGAACCTGGTTGCTGCGCCTTCTCTTTGTCCATGTGCACACACACGATTCCTCAGCGAAAACCATGCAGAAACCTTTCCACGAGCACCCAGGGATGTGCACCCAGCACCACGTGCACGCACACGCAGCTAGAGAAAAGCACCTACCT
Organism: Patagioenas fasciata; assembly: GCF_037038585.1. NCBI lineage: Eukaryota > Metazoa > Chordata > Aves > Columbiformes > Columbidae > Patagioenas > Patagioenas fasciata. The sequence goes on along the minus strand of NW_027288787.1, from coordinate 163,237 downwards.
TTTCACACACTGATGCCTAAGCAAACGCGTGGCCACACACACGCACACATCCGCAAGCGCGCCTACTCCCATCTATTGAGGGAAAGACGGACGAGCTCTTTGGTTGCTCTTCACAGGCTTGTCCCTGATCTATAGCTGAGGGCAAACACTTGTGTGCTTGTGGGAGAGCCTGTGTCTTTCCTGGAAGCGTTTGGGAGTTTTGCTCAGACGCGTGTTTCCTCAAGTTCAAGAATCAAGATCTAGGATACCTGCAGACAGGTGCCTGTTTGTGTGGAGACAGTCTGTTTGAAACTGTGTTCCTCAGCGCCCGCTCTTTCTCCCCGTCGCTCCACACGCCTGGGAGTCCCTTTCTTTCTCTCCACAAGCACGTGTGTTGACTTCGTCGCACATGTGCATCTGCACAAGCGTTGAGCTCAGCAGAGCGTGTCTCTTGACACTTGATGTGCGTTGGCTGTGTCTGCCTGCTCCAGTGAAGAGAGAAACGGGAAATCATCTTGGTAGAGGCAACAAAGCAAAAGCGAGGCAGGATTGACATCTGCTCAACAGAGACGGATTCCCTGCGCTGACACAGTTCACAGTTACACGAGAAGCAATCTGAGCGGTCCGTCGACCGGAGACGTGTTTCCCAAGAGGTCGTTTAGCGAGTGAACAGCAGTGTGCGCGACTTTCAGGAGTGTGCCTGGAAAGTGCCAGAATCACCAGGAGCATCTGTGCAAAAGCTGCTGCCTCTGTGACCGCATTGAGGCACGTTCGCGTGTCTGCGAGTATATAGACGGCTCTTTCGCGTTCACTCCGAGGGAAACGGTCCGCTATTGCTTCTGTGCGCACAGACGCGATTCCCTTGTCTCTTGCGAACACAGGGAACTCTGTGCATCCAAATCTACAGGCTAAGGACGCGTCTGCATATGTTTTGGTGAACAATCGAGTGTGCGTGTTCTGACAGCTGCCTCTATGCAGACGTCTCCACAGAGCCACTTCTGAATGCCCCGCAGCCCAGGACTGAATGGATACACTAACAAGTGCACCGGTGTGAGCAACCACATATGCAGAAGGACGTCTTTCATCTCACAGAAGCGCGAACGTCTTGGCGTTCAAGCACATGGCAGAAACAAGGTGTGAACAGATGAGCTGCTGCTATTTTCTCCGTTCGGCATGCTTCGTTGTAGCTCTCTTGCCGGTCGCCGGCTTAGCGGCTTGCTTTGCGCGACTAGCTCTGGGGAGAGAAGGAGATAGCGCCGGAAACCTCGCCTTTTGCCTTCTTCGGCGCTGGAACCTGGTTGCTGCGCCTTCTCTTTGTCCATGTGCACACACACGATTCCTCAGCGAAAACCATGCAGAAACCTTTCCACGAGCACCCAGGGATGTGCACCCAGCACCACGTGCACGCACACGCAGCTAGAGAAAAGCACCTACCTTTTCACACACTGATGCCTAAGCAAACGCGTGGCCACACACACGCACACATCCGCAAGCGCGCCTACTCCCATCTATTGAGGGAAAGACGGACGAGCTCTTTGGTTGCTCTTCACAGGCTTGTCCCTGATCTATAGCTGAGGGCAAACACTTGTGTGCTTGTGGGAGAGCCTGTGTCTTTCCTGGAAGCGTTTGGGAGTTTTGCTCAGACGCGTGTTTCCTCAAGTTCAAGAATCAAGATCTAGGATACCTGCAGACAGGTGCCTGTTTGTGTGGAGACAGTCTGTTTGAAACTGTGTTCCTCAGCGCCCGCTCTTTCTCCCCGTCGCTCCACACGCCTGGGAGTCCCTTTCTTTCTCTCCACAAGCACGTGTGTTGACTTCGTCGCACATGTGCATCTGCACAAGCGTTGAGCTCAGCAGAGCGTGTCTCTTGACACTTGATGTGCGTTGGCTGTGTCTGCCTGCTCCAGTGAAGAGAGAAACGGGAAATCATCTTGGTAGAGGCAACAAAGCAAAAGCGAGGCAGGATTGACATCTGCTCAACAGAGACGGATTCCCTGCGCTGACACAGTTCACAGTTACACGAGAAGCAATCTGAGCGGTCCGTCGACCGGAGACGTGTTTCCCAAGAGGTCGTTTAGCGAGTGAACAGCAGTGTGCGCGACTTTCAGGAGTGTGCCTGGAAAGTGCCAGAATCACCAGGAGCATCTGTGCAAAAGCTGCTGCCTCTGTGACCGCATTGAGGCACGTTCGCGTGTCTGCGAGTATATAGACGGCTCTTTCGCGTTCACTCCGAGGGAAACGGTCCGCTATTGCTTCTGTGCGCACAGACGCGATTCCCTTGTCTCTTGCGAACACAGGGAACTCTGTGCATCCAAATCTACAGGCTAAGGACGCGTCTGCATATGTTTTGGTGAACAATCGAGTGTGCGTGTTCTGACAGCTGCCTCTATGCAGACGTCTCCACAGAGCCACTTCTGAATGCCCCGCAGCCCAGGACTGAATGGATACACTAACTAGTGCACCGGTGTGAGCAACCACATATGCAGAAGGACGTCTTTCATCTCACAGAAGCGCGAACGTCTTGGCGTTCAAGCACATGGCAGAAACAAGGTGTGAACAGATGAGCTGCTGCTATTTTCTCCGTTCGGCATGCTTCGTTGTAGCTCTCTTGCCGGTCGCCGGCTTAGCGGCTTGCTTTGCGCGACTAGCTCTGGGGAGAGAAGGAGATAGCGCCGGAAACCTCGCCTTTTGCCTTCTTCGGCGCTGGAACCTGGTTGCTGCGCCTTCTCTTTGTCCATGTGCACACACACGATTCCTCAGCGAAAACCATGCAGAAACCTTTCCACGAGCACCCAGGGATGTGCACCCAGCACCACGTGCACGCACACGCAGCTAGAGAAAAGCACCTACCTTTTCACACACTGATGCCTAAGCAAACGCGTGGCCACACACACGCACACATCCGCAAGCGCGCCTACTCCCATCTATTGAGGGAAAGACGGACGAGCTCTTTGGTTGCTCTTCACAGGCTTGTCCCTGATCTATAGCTGAGGGCAAACACTTGTGTGCTTGTGGGAGAGCCTGTGTCTTTCCTGGAAGCGTTTGGGAGTTTTGCTCAGACGCGTGTTTCCTCAAGTTCAAGAATCAAGATCTAGGATACCTGCAGACAGGTGCCTGTTTGTGTGGAGACAGTCTGTTTGAAACTGTGTTCCTCAGCGCCCGCTCTTTCTCCCCGTCGCTCCACACGCCTGGGAGTCCCTTTCTTTCTCTCCACAAGCACGTGTGTTGACTTCGTCGCACATGTGCATCTGCACAAGCGTTGAGCTCAGCAGAGCGTGTCTCTTGACACTTGATGTGCGTTGGCTGTGTCTGCCTGCTCCAGTGAAGAGAGAAACGGGAAATCATCTTGGTAGAGGCAACAAAGCAAAAGCGAGGCAGGATTGACATCTGCTCAACAGAGACGGATTCCCTGCGCTGACACAGTTCACAGTTACACGAGAAGCAATCTGAGCGGTCCGTCGACCGGAGACGTGTTTCCCAAGAGGTCGTTTAGCGAGTGAACAGCAGTGTGCGCGACTTTCAGGAGTGTGCCTGGAAAGTGCCAGAATCACCAGGAGCATCTGTGCAAAAGCTGCTGCCTCTGTGACCGCATTGAGGCACGTTCGCGTGTCTGCGAGTATATAGACGGCTCTTTCGCGTTCACTCCGAGGGAAACGGTCCGCTATTGCTTCTGTGCGTACAGACGCGATTCCCTTGTCTCTTGCGAACACAGGGAACTCTGTGCATCCAAATCTACAGGCTAAGGACGCGTCTGCATATGTTTTGGTGAACAATCGAGTGTGCGTGTTCTGACAGCTGCCTCTATGCAGACGTCTCCACAGAGCCACTTCTGAATGCCCCGCAGCCCAGGACTGAATGGATACACTAACAAGTGCACCGGTGTGAGCAACCACATATGCAGAAGGACGTCTTTCATCTCACAGAAGCGCGAACGTCTTGGCGTTCAAGCACATGGCAGAAACAAGGTGTGAACAGATGAGCTGCTGCTATTTTCTCCGTTCGGCATGCTTCGTTGTAGCTCTCTTGCCGGTCGCCGGCTTAGCGGCTTGCTTTGCGCGACTAGCTCTGGGGAGAGAAGGAGATAGCGCCGGAAACCTCGCCTTTTGCCTTCTTCGGCGCTGGAACCTGGTTGCTGCGCCTTCTCTTTGTCCATGTGCACACACACGATTCCTCAGCGAAAACCATGCAGAAACCTTTCCACGAGCACCCAGGGATGTGCACCCAGCACCACGTGCACGCACACGCAGCTAGAGAAAAGCACCTACCTTTTCACACACTGATGCCTAAGCAAACGCGTGGCCACACACACGCACACATCCGCAAGCGCGCCTACTCCCATCTATTGAGGGAAAGACGGACGAGCTCTTTGGTTGCTCTTCACAGGCTTGTCCCTGATCTATAGCTGAGGGCAAACACTTGTGTGCTTGTGGGAGAGCCTGTGTCTTTCCTGGAAGCGTTTGGGAGTTTTGCTCAGACGCGTGTTTCCTCAAGTTCAAGAATCAAGATCTAGGATACCTGCAGACAGGTGCCTGTTTGTGTGGAGACAGTCTGTTTGAAACTGTGTTCCTCAGCGCCCGCTCTTTCTCCCCGTCGCTCCACACGCCTGGGAGTCCCTTTCTTTCTCTCCACAAGCACGTGTGTTGACTTCGTCGCACATGTGCATCTGCACAAGCGTTGAGCTCAGCAGAGCGTGTCTCTTGACACTTGATGTGCGTTGGCTGTGTCTGCCTGCTCCAGTGAAGAGAGAAACGGGAAATCATCTTGGTAGAGGCAACAAAGCAAAAGCGAGGCAGGATTGACATCTGCTCAACAGAGACGGATTCCCTGCGCTGACACAGTTCACAGTTACACGAGAAGCAATCTGAGCGGTCCGTCGACCGGAGACGTGTTTCCCAAGAGGTCGTTTAGCGAGTGAACAGCAGTGTGCGCGACTTTCAGGAGTGTGCCTGGAAAGTGCCAGAATCACCAGGAGCATCTGTGCAAAAGCTGCTGCCTCTGTGACCGCATTGAGGCACGTTCGCGTGTCTGCGAGTATATAGACGGCTCTTTCGCGTTCACTCCGAGGGAAACGGTCCGCTATTGCTTCTGTGCGCACAGACGCGATTCCCTTGTCTCTTGCGAACACAGGGAACTCTGTGCATCCAAATCTACAGGCTAAGGACGCGTCTGCATATGTTTTGGTGAACAATCGAGTGTGCGTGTTCTGACAGCTGCCTCTATGCAGACGTCTCCACAGAGCCACTTCTGAATGCCCCGCAGCCCAGGACTGAATGGATACACTAACTAGTGCACCGGTGTGAGCAACCACATATGCAGAAGGACGTCTTTCATCTCACAGAAGCGCGAACGTCTTGGCGTTCAAGCACATGGCAGAAACAAGGTGTGAACAGATGAGCTGCTGCTATTTTCTCCGTTCGGCATGCTTCGTTGTAGCTCTCTTGCCGGTCGCCGGCTTAGCGGCTTGCTTTGCGCGACTAGCTCTGGGGAGAGAAGGAGATAGCGCCGGAAACCTCGCCTTTTGCCTTCTTCGGCGCTGGAACCTGGTTGCTGCGCCTTCTCTTTGTCCATGTGCACACACACGATTCCTCAGCGAAAACCATGCAGAAACCTTTCCACGAGCACCCAGGGATGTGCACCCAGCACCACGTGCACGCACACGCAGCTAGAGAAAAGCACCTACCTTTTCACACACTGATGCCTAAGCAAACGCGTGGCCACACACACGCACACATCCGCAAGCGCGCCTACTCCCATCTATTGAGGGAAAGACGGACGAGCTCTTTGGTTGCTCTTCACAGGCTTGTCCCTGATCTATAGCTGAGGGCAAACACTTGTGTGCTTGTGGGAGAGCCTGTGTCTTTCCTGGAAGCGTTTGGGAGTTTTGCTCAGACGCGTGTTTCCTCAAGTTCAAGAATCAAGATCTAGGATACCTGCAGACAGGTGCCTGTTTGTGTGGAGACAGTCTGTTTGAAACTGTGTTCCTCAGCGCCCGCTCTTTCTCCCCGTCGCTCCACACGCCTGGGAGTCCCTTTCTTTCTCTCCACAAGCACGTGTGTTGACTTCGTCGCACATGTGCATCTGCACAAGCGTTGAGCTCAGCAGAGCGTGTCTCTTGACACTTGATGTGCGTTGGCTGTGTCTGCCTGCTCCAGTGAAGAGAGAAACGGGAAATCATCTTGGTAGAGGCAACAAAGCAAAAGCGAGGCAGGATTGACATCTGCTCAACAGAGACGGATTCCCTGCGCTGACACAGTTCACAGTTACACGAGAAGCAATCTGAGCGGTCCGTCGACCGGAGACGTGTTTCCCAAGAGGTCGTTTAGCGAGTGAACAGCAGTGTGCGCGACTTTCAGGAGTGTGCCTGGAAAGTGCCAGAATCACCAGGAGCATCTGTGCAAAAGCTGCTGCCTCTGTGACCGCATTGAGGCACGTTCGCGTGTCTGCGAGTATATAGACGGCTCTTTCGCGTTCACTCCGAGGGAAACGGTCCGCTATTGCTTCTGTGCGCACAGACGCGATTCCCTTGTCTCTTGCGAACACAGGGAACTCTGTGCATCCAAATCTACAGGCTAAGGACGCGTCTGCATATGTTTTGGTGAACAATCGAGTGTGCGTGTTCTGACAGCTGCCTCTATGCAGACGTCTCCACAGAGCCACTTCTGAATGCCCCGCAGCCCAGGACTGAATGGATACACTAACTAGTGCACCGGTGTGAGCAACCACATATGCAGAAGGACGTCTTTCATCTCACAGAAGCGCGAACGTCTTGGCGTTCAAGCACATGGCAGAAACAAGGTGTGAACAGATGAGCTGCTGCTATTTTCTCCGTTCGGCATGCTTCGTTGTAGCTCTCTTGCCGGTCGCCGGCTTAGCGGCTTGCTTTGCGCGACTAGCTCTGGGGAGAGAAGGAGATAGCGCCGGAAACCTCGCCTTTTGCCTTCTTCGGCGCTGGAACCTGGTTGCTGCGCCTTCTCTTTGTCCATGTGCACACACACGATTCCTCAGCGAAAACCATGCAGAAACCTTTCCACGAGCACCCAGGGATGTGCACCCAGCACCACGTGCACGCACACGCAGCTAGAGAAAAGCACCTACCTTTTCACACACTGATGCCTAAGCAAACGCGTGGCCACACACACGCACACATCCGCAAGCGCGCCTACTCCCATCTATTGAGGGAAAGACGGACGAGCTCTTTGGTTGCTCTTCACAGGCTTGTCCCTGATCTATAGCTGAGGGCAAACACTTGTGTGCTTGTGGGAGAGCCTGTGTCTTTCCTGGAAGCGTTTGGGAGTTTTGCTCAGACGCGTGTTTCCTCAAGTTCAAGAATCAAGATCTAGGATACCTGCAGACAGGTGCCTGTTTGTGTGGAGACAGTCTGTTTGAAACTGTGTTCCTCAGCGCCCGCTCTTTCTCCCCGTCGCTCCACACGCCTGGGAGTCCCTTTCTTTCTCTCCACAAGCACGTGTGTTGACTTCGTCGCACATGTGCATCTGCACAAGCGTTGAGCTCAGCAGAGCGTGTCTCTTGACACTTGATGTGCGTTGGCTGTGTCTGCCTGCTCCAGTGAAGAGAGAAACGGGAAATCATCTTGGTAGAGGCAACAAAGCAAAAGCGAGGCAGGATTGACATCTGCTCAACAGAGACGGATTCCCTGCGCTGACACAGTTCACAGTTACACGAGAAGCAATCTGAGCGGTCCGTCGACCGGAGACGTGTTTCCCAAGAGGTCGTTTAGCGAGTGAACAGCAGTGTGCGCGACTTTCAGGAGTGTGCCTGGAAAGTGCCAGAATCACCAGGAGCATCTGTGCAAAAGCTGCTGCCTCTGTGACCGCATTGAGGCACGTTCGCGTGTCTGCGAGTATATAGACGGCTCTTTCGCGTTCACTCCGAGGGAAACGGTCCGCTATTGCTTCTGTGCGCACAGACGCGATTCCCTTGTCTCTTGCGAACACAGGGAACTCTGTGCATCCAAATCTACAGGCTAAGGACGCGTCTGCATATGTTTTGGTGAACAATCGAGTGTGCGTGTTCTGACAGCTGCCTCTATGCAGACGTCTCCACAGAGCCACTTCTGAATGCCCCGCAGCCCAGGACTGAATGGATACACTAACAAGTGCACCGGTGTGAGCAACCACATATGCAGAAGGACGTCTTTCATCTCACAGAAGCGCGAACGTCTTGGCGTTCAAGCACATGGCAGAAACAAGGTGTGAACAGATGAGCTGCTGCTATTTTCTCCGTTCGGCATGCTTCGTTGTAGCTCTCTTGCCGGTCGCCGGCTTAGCGGCTTGCTTTGCGCGACTAGCTCTGGGGAGAGAAGGAGATAGCGCCGGAAACCTCGCCTTTTGCCTTCTTCGGCGCTGGAACCTGGTTGCTGCGCCTTCTCTTTGTCCATGTGCACACACACGATTCCTCAGCGAAAACCATGCAGAAACCTTTCCACGAGCACCCAGGGATGTGCACCCAGCACCACGTGCACGCACACGCAGCTAGAGAAAAGCACCTACCTTTTCACACACTGATGCCTAAGCAAACGCGTGGCCACACACACGCACACATCCGCAAGCGCGCCTACTCCCATCTATTGAGGGAAAGACGGACGAGCTCTTTGGTTGCTCTTCACAGGCTTGTCCCTGATCTATAGCTGAGGGCAAACACTTGTGTGCTTGTGGGAGAGCCTGTGTCTTTCCTGGAAGCGTTTGGGAGTTTTGCTCAGACGCGTGTTTCCTCAAGTTCAAGAATCAAGATCTAGGATACCTGCAGACAGGTGCCTGTTTGTGTGGAGACAGTCTGTTTGAAACTGTGTTCCTCAGCGCCCGCTCTTTCTCCCCGTCGCTCCACACGCCTGGGAGTCCCTTTCTTTCTCTCCACAAGCACGTGTGTTGACTTCGTCGCACATGTGCATCTGCACAAGCGTTGAGCTCAGCAGAGCGTGTCTCTTGACACTTGATGTGCGTTGGCTGTGTCTGCCTGCTCCAGTGAAGAGAGAAACGGGAAATCATCTTGGTAGAGGCAACAAAGCAAAAGCGAGGCAGGATTGACATCTGCTCAACAGAGACGGAGTCCCTGCGCTGACACAGTTCACAGTTACACGAGAAGCAATCTGAGCGGTCCGTCGACCGGAGACGTGTTTCCCAAGAGGTCGTTTAGCGAGTGAACAGCAGTGTGCGCGACTTTCAGGAGTGTGCCTGGAAAGTGCCAGAATCACCAGGAGCATCTGTGCAAAAGCTGCTGCCTCTGTGACCGCATTGAGGCACGTTCGCGTGTCTGCGAGTATATAGACGGCTCTTTCGCGTTCACTCCGAGGGAAACGGTCCGCTATTGCTTCTGTGCGCACAGACGCGATTCCCTTGTCTCTTGCGAACACAGGGAACTCTGTGCATCCAAATCTACAGGCTAAGGACGCGTCTGCATATGTTTTGGTGAACAATCGAGTGTGCGTGTTCTGACAGCTGCCTCTATGCAGACGTCTCCACAGAGCCACTTCTGAATGCCCCGCAGCCCAGGACTGAATGGATACACTAACAAGTGCACCGGTGTGAGCAACCACATATGCAGAAGGACGTCTTTCATCTCACAGAAGCGCGAACGTCTTGGCGTTCAAGCACATGGCAGAAACAAGGTGTGAACAGATGAGCTGCTGCTATTTTCTCCGTTCGGCATGCTTCGTTGTAGCTCTCTTGCCGGTCGCCGGCTTAGCGGCTTGCTTTGCGCGACTAGCTCTGGGGAGAGAAGGAGATAGCGCCGGAAACCTCGCCTTTTGCCTTCTTCGGCGCTGGAACCTGGTTGCTGCGCCTTCTCTTTGTCCATGTGCACACACACGATTCCTCAGCGAAAACCATGCAGAAACCTTTCCACGAGCACCCAGGGATGTGCACCCAGCACCACGTGCACGCACACGCAGCTAGAGAAAAGCACCTACCTTTTCACACACTGATGCCTAAGCAAACGCGTGGCCACACACACGCACACATCCGCAAGCGCGCCTACTCCCATCTATTGAGGGAAAGACGGACGAGCTCTTTGGTTGCTCTTCACAGGCTTGTCCCTGATCTATAGCTGAGGGCAAACACTTGTGTGCTTGTGGGAGAGCCTGTGTCTTTCCTGGAAGCGTTTGGGAGTTTTGCTCAGACGCGTGTTTCCTCAAGTTCAAGAATCAAGATCTAGGATACCTGCAGACAGGTGCCTGTTTGTGTGGAGACAGTCTGTTTGAAACTGTGTTCCTCAGCGCCCGCTCTTTCTCCCCGTCGCTCCACACGCCTGGGAGTCCCTTTCTTTCTCTCCACAAGCACGTGTGTTGACTTCGTCGCACATGTGCATCTGCACAAGCGTTGAGCTCAGCAGAGCGTGTCTCTTGACACTTGATGTGCGTTGGCTGTGTCTGCCTGCTCCAGTGAAGAGAGAAACGGGAAATCATCTTGGTAGAGGCAACAAAGCAAAAGCGAGGCAGGATTGACATCTGCTCAACAGAGACGGATTCCCTGCGCTGACACAGTTCACAGTTACACGAGAAGCAATCTGAGCGGTCCGTCGACCGGAGACGTGTTTCCCAAGAGGTCGTTTAGCGAGTGAACAGCAGTGTGCGCGACTTTCAGGAGTGTGCCTGGAAAGTGCCAGAATCACCAGGAGCATCTGTGCAAAAGCTGCTGCCTCTGTGACCGCATTGAGGCACGTTCGCGTGTCTGCGAGTATATAGACGGCTCTTTCGCGTTCACTCCGAGGGAAACGGTCCGCTATTGCTTCTGTGCGCACAGACGCGATTCCCTTGTCTCTTGCGAACACAGGGAACTCTGTGCATCCAAATCTACAGGCTAAGGACGCGTCTGCATATGTTTTGGTGAACAATCGAGTGTGCGTGTTCTGACAGCTGCCTCTATGCAGACGTCTCCACAGAGCCACTTCTGAATGCCCCGCAGCCCAGGACTGAATGGATACACTAACAAGTGCACCGGTGTGAGCAACCACATATGCAGAAGGACGTCTTTCATCTCACAGAAGCGCGAACGTCTTGGCGTTCAAGCACATGGCAGAAACAAGGTGTGAACAGATGAGCTGCTGCTATTTTCTCCGTTCGGCATGCTTCGTTGTAGCTCTCTTGCCGGTCGCCGGCTTAGCGGCTTGCTTTGCGCGACTAGCTCTGGGGAGAGAAGGAGATAGCGCCGGAAACCTCGCCTTTTGCCTTCTTCGGCGCTGGAACCTGGTTGCTGCGCCTTCTCTTTGTCCATGTGCACACACACGATTCCTCAGCGAAAACCATGCAGAAACCTTTCCACGAGCACCCAGGGATGTGCACCCAGCACCACGTGCACGCACACGCAGCTAGAGAAAAGCACCTACCTTTTCACACACTGATGCCTAAGCAAACGCGTGGCCACACACACGCACACATCCGCAAGCGCGCCTACTCCCATCTATTGAGGGAAAGACGGACGAGCTCTTTGGTTGCTCTTCACAGGCTTGTCCCTGATCTATAGCTGAGGGCAAACACTTGTGTGCTTGTGGGAGAGCCTGTGTCTTTCCTGGAAGCGTTTGGGAGTTTTGCTCAGACGCGTGTTTCCTCAAGTTCAAGAATCAAGATCTAGGATACCTGCAGACAGGTGCCTGTTTGTGTGGAGACAGTCTGTTTGAAACTGTGTTCCTCAGCGCCCGCTCTTTCTCCCCGTCGCTCCACACGCCTGGGAGTCCCTTTCTTTCTCTCCACAAGCACGTGTGTTGACTTCGTCGCACATGTGCATCTGCACAAGCGTTGAGCTCAGCAGAGCGTGTCTCTTGACACTTGATGTGCGTTGGCTGTGTCTGCCTGCTCCAGTGAAGAGAGAAACGGGAAATCATCTTGGTAGAGGCAACAAAGCAAAAGCGAGGCAGGATTGACATCTGCTCAACAGAGACGGATTCCCTGCGCTGACACAGTTCACAGTTACACGAGAAGCAATCTGAGCGGTCCGTCGACCGGAGACGTGTTTCCCAAGAGGTCGTTTAGCGAGTGAACAGCAGTGTGCGCGACTTTCAGGAGTGTGCCTGGAAAGTGCCAGAATCACCAGGAGCATCTGTGCAAAAGCTGCTGCCTCTGTGACCGCATTGAGGCACGTTCGCGTGTCTGCGAGTATATAGACGGCTCTTTCGCGTTCACTCCGAGGGAAACGGTCCGCTATTGCTTCTGTGCGCACAGACGCGATTCCCTTGTCTCTTGCGAACACAGGGAACTCTGTGCATCCAAATCTACAGGCTAAGGACGCGTCTGCATATGTTTTGGTGAACAATCGAGTGTGCGTGTTCTGACAGCTGCCTCTATGCAGACGTCTCCACAGAGCCACTTCTGAATGCCCCGCAGCCCAGGACTGAATGGATACACTAACTAGTGCACCGGTGTGAGCAACCACATATGCAGAAGGACGTCTTTCATCTCACAGAAGCGCGAACGTCTTGGCGTTCAAGCACATGGCAGAAACAAGGTGTGAACAGATGAGCTGCTGCTATTTTCTCCGTTCGGCATGCTTCGTTGTAGCTCTCTTGCCGGTCGCCGGCTTAGCGGCTTGCTTTGCGCGACTAGCTCTGGGGAGAGAAGGAGATAGCGCCGGAAACCTCGCCTTTTGCCTTCTTCGGCGCTGGAACCTGGTTGCTGCGCCTTCTCTTTGTCCATGTGCACACACACGATTCCTCAGCGAAAACCATGCAGAAACCTTTCCACGAGCACCCAGGGATGTGCACCCAGCACCACGTGCACGCACACGCAGCTAGAGAAAAGCACCTACCTTTTCACACACTGATGCCTAAGCAAACGCGTGGCCACACACACGCACACATCCGCAAGCGCGCCTACTCCCATCTATTGAGGGAAAGACGGACGAGCTCTTTGGTTGCTCTTCACAGGCTTGTCCCTGATCTATAGCTGAGGGCAAACACTTGTGTGCTTGTGGGAGAGCCTGTGTCTTTCCTGGAAGCGTTTGGGAGTTTTGCTCAGACGCGTGTTTCCTCAAGTTCAAGAATCAAGATCTAGGATACCTGCAGACAGGTGCCTGTTTGTGTGGAGACAGTCTGTTTGAAACTGTGTTCCTCAGCGCCCGCTCTTTCTCCCCGTCGCTCCACACGCCTGGGAGTCCCTTTCTTTCTCTCCACAAGCACGTGTGTTGACTTCGTCGCACATGTGCATCTGCACAAGCGTTGAGCTCAGCAGAGCGTGTCTCTTGACACTTGATGTGCGTTGGCTGTGTCTGCCTGCTCCAGTGAAGAGAGAAACGGGAAATCATCTTGGTAGAGGCAACAAAGCAAAAGCGAGGCAGGATTGACATCTGCTCAACAGAGACGGATTCCCTGCGCTGACACAGTTCACAGTTACACGAGAAGCAATCTGAGCGGTCCGTCGACCGGAGACGTGTTTCCCAAGAGGTCGTTTAGCGAGTGAACAGCAGTGTGCGCGACTTTCAGGAGTGTGCCTGGAAAGTGCCAGAATCACCAGGAGCATCTGTGCAAAAGCTGCTGCCTCTGTGACCGCATTGAGGCACGTTCGCGTGTCTGCGAGTATATAGACGGCTCTTTCGCGTTCACTCCGAGGGAAACGGTCCGCTATTGCTTCTGTGCGCACAGACGCGATTCCCTTGTCTCTTGCGAACACAGGGAACTCTGTGCATCCAAATCTACAGGCTAAGGACGCGTCTGCATATGTTTTGGTGAACAATCGAGTGTGCGTGTTCTGACAGCTGCCTCTATGCAGACGTCTCCACAGAGCCACTTCTGAATGCCCCGCAGCCCAGGACTGAATGGATACACTAACAAGTGCACCGGTGTGAGCAACCACATATGCAGAAGGACGTCTTTCATCTCACAGAAGCGCGAACGTCTTGGCGTTCAAGCACATGGCAGAAACAAGGTGTGAACAGATGAGCTGCTGCTATTTTCTCCGTTCGGCATGCTTCGTTGTAGCTCTCTTGCCGGTCGCCGGCTTAGCGGCTTGCTTTGCGCGACTAGCTCTGGGGAGAGAAGGAGATAGCGCCGGAAACCTCGCCTTTTGCCTTCTTCGGCGCTGGAACCTGGTTGCTGCGCCTTCTCTTTGTCCATGTGCACACACACGATTCCTCAGCGAAAACCATGCAGAAACCTTTCCACGAGCACCCAGGGATGTGCACCCAGCACCACGTGCACGCACACGCAGCTAGAGAAAAGCACCTACCTTTTCACACACTGATGCCTAAGCAAACGCGTGGCCACACACACGCACACATCCGCAAGCGCGCCTACTCCCATCTATTGAGGGAAAGACGGACGAGCTCTTTGGTTGCTCTTCACAGGCTTGTCCCTGATCTATAGCTGAGGGCAAACACTTGTGTGCTTGTGGGAGAGCCTGTGTCTTTCCTGGAAGCGTTTGGGAGTTTTGCTCAGACGCGTGTTTCCTCAAGTTCAAGAATCAAGATCTAGGATACCTGCAGACAGGTGCCTGTTTGTGTGGAGACAGTCTGTTTGAAACTGTGTTCCTCAGCGCCCGCTCTTTCTCCCCGTCGCTCCACACGCCTGGGAGTCCCTTTCTTTCTCTCCACAAGCACGTGTGTTGACTTCGTCGCACATGTGCATCTGCACAAGCGTTGAGCTCAGCAGAGCGTGTCTCTTGACACTTGATGTGCGTTGGCTGTGTCTGCCTGCTCCAGTGAAGAGAGAAACGGGAAATCATCTTGGTAGAGGCAACAAAGCAAAAGCGAGGCAGGATTGACATCTGCTCAACAGAGACGGATTCCCTGCGCTGACACAGTTCACAGTTACACGAGAAGCAATCTGAGCGGTCCGTCGACCGGAGACGTGTTTCCCAAGAGGTCGTTTAGCGAGTGAACAGCAGTGTGCGCGACTTTCAGGAGTGTGCCTGGAAAGTGCCAGAATCACCAGGAGCATCTGTGCAAAAGCTGCTGCCTCTGTGACCGCATTGAGGCACGTTCGCGTGTCTGCGAGTATATAGACGGCTCTTTCGCGTTCACTCCGAGGGAAACGGTCCGCTATTGCTTCTGTGCGCACAGACGCGATTCCCTTGTCTCTTGCGAACACAGGGAACTCTGTGCATCCAAATCTACAGGCTAAGGACGCGTCTGCATATGTTTTGGTGAACAATCGAGTGTGCGTGTTCTGACAGCTGCCTCTATGCAGACGTCTCCACAGAGCCACTTCTGAATGCCCCGCAGCCCAGGACTGAATGGATACACTAACAAGTGCACCGGTGTGAGCAACCACATATGCAGAAGGACGTCTTTCATCTCACAGAAGCGCGAACGTCTTGGCGTTCAAGCACATGGCAGAAACAAGGTGTGAACAGATGAGCTGCTGCTATTTTCTCCGTTCGGCATGCTTCGTTGTAGCTCTCTTGCCGGTCGCCGGCTTAGCGGCTTGCTTTGCGCGACTAGCTCTGGGGAGAGAAGGAGATAGCGCCGGAAACCTCGCCTTTTGCCTTCTTCGGCGCTGGAACCTGGTTGCTGCGCCTTCTCTTTGTCCATGTGCACACACACGATTCCTCAGCGAAAACCATGCAGAAACCTTTCCACGAGCACCCAGGGATGTGCACCCAGCACCACGTGCACGCACACGCAGCTAGAGAAAAGCACCTACCTTTTCACACACTGATGCCTAAGCAAACGCGTGGCCACACACACGCACACATCCGCAAGCGCGCCTACTCCCATCTATTGAGGGAAAGACGGACGAGCTCTTTGGTTGCTCTTCACAGGCTTGTCCCTGATCTATAGCTGAGGGCAAACACTTGTGTGCTTGTGGGAGAGCCTGTGTCTTTCCTGGAAGCGTTTGGGAGTTTTGCTCAGACGCGTGTTTCCTCAAGTTCAAGAATCAAGATCTAGGATACCTGCAGACAGGTGCCTGTTTGTGTGGAGACAGTCTGTTTGAAACTGTGTTCCTCAGCGCCCGCTCTTTCTCCCCGTCGCTCCACACGCCTGGGAGTCCCTTTCTTTCTCTCCACAAGCACGTGTGTTGACTTCGTCGCACATGTGCATCTGCACAAGCGTTGAGCTCAGCAGAGCGTGTCTCTTGACACTTGATGTGCGTTGGCTGTGTCTGCCTGCTCCAGTGAAGAGAGAAACGGGAAATCATCTTGGTAGAGGCAACAAAGCAAAAGCGAGGCAGGATTGACATCTGCTCAACAGAGACGGATTCCCTGCGCTGACACAGTTCACAGTTACACGAGAAGCAATCTGAGCGGTCCGTCGACCGGAGACGTGTTTCCCAAGAGGTCGTTTAGCGAGTGAACAGCAGTGTGCGCGACTTTCAGGAGTGTGCCTGGAAAGTGCCAGAATCACCAGGAGCATCTGTGCAAAAGCTGCTGCCTCTGTGACCGCATTGAGGCACGTTCGCGTGTCTGCGAGTATATAGACGGCTCTTTCGCGTTCACTCCGAGGGAAACGGTCCGCTATTGCTTCTGTGCGCACAGACGCGATTCCCTTGTCTCTTGCGAACACAGGGAACTCTGTGCATCCAAATCTACAGGCTAAGGACGCGTCTGCATATGTTTTGGTGAACAATCGAGTGTGCGTGTTCTGACAGCTGCCTCTATGCAGACGTCTCCACAGAGCCACTTCTGAATGCCCCGCAGCCCAGGACTGAATGGATACACTAACAAGTGCACCGGTGTGAGCAACCACATATGCAGAAGGACGTCTTTCATCTCACAGAAGCGCGAACGTCTTGGCGTTCAAGCACATGGCAGAAACAAGGTGTGAACAGATGAGCTGCTGCTATTTTCTCCGTTCGGCATGCTTCGTTGTAGCTCTCTTGCCGGTCGCCGGCTTAGCGGCTTGCTTTGCGCGACTAGCTCTGGGGAGAGAAGGAGATAGCGCCGGAAACCTCGCCTTTTGCCTTCTTCGGCGCTGGAACCTGGTTGCTGCGCCTTCTCTTTGTCCATGTGCACACACACGATTCCTCAGCGAAAACCATGCAGAAACCTTTCCACGAGCACCCAGGGATGTGCACCCAGCACCACGTGCACGCACACGCAGCTAGAGAAAAGCACCTACCTTTTCACACACTGATGCCTAAGCAAACGCGTGGCCACACACACGCACACATCCGCAAGCGCGCCTACTCCCATCTATTGAGGGAAAGACGGACGAGCTCTTTGGTTGCTCTTCACAGGCTTGTCCCTGATCTATAGCTGAGGGCAAACACTTGTGTGCTTGTGGGAGAGCCTGTGTCTTTCCTGGAAGCGTTTGGGAGTTTTGCTCAGACGCGTGTTTCCTCAAGTTCAAGAATCAAGATCTAGGATACCTGCAGACAGGTGCCTGTTTGTGTGGAGACAGTCTGTTTGAAACTGTGTTCCTCAGCGCCCGCTCTTTCTCCCCGTCGCTCCACACGCCTGGGAGTCCCTTTCTTTCTCTCCACAAGCACGTGTGTTGACTTCGTCGCACATGTGCATCTGCACAAGCGTTGAGCTCAGCAGAGCGTGTCTCTTGACACTTGATGTGCGTTGGCTGTGTCTGCCTGCTCCAGTGAAGAGAGAAACGGGAAATCATCTTGGTAGAGGCAACAAAGCAAAAGCGAGGCAGGATTGACATCTGCTCAACAGAGACGGATTCCCTGCGCTGACACAGTTCACAGTTACACGAGAAGCAATCTGAGCGGTCCGTCGACCGGAGACGTGTTTCCCAAGAGGTCGTTTAGCGAGTGAACAGCAGTGTGCGCGACTTTCAGGAGTGTGCCTGGAAAGTGCCAGAATCACCAGGAGCATCTGTGCAAAAGCTGCTGCCTCTGTGACCGCATTGAGGCACGTTCGCGTGTCTGCGAGTATATAGACGGCTCTTTCGCGTTCACTCCGAGGGAAACGGTCCGCTATTGCTTCTGTGCGCACAGACGCGATTCCCTTGTCTCTTGCGAACACAGGGAACTCTGTGCATCCAAATCTACAGGCTAAGGACGCGTCTGCATATGTTTTGGTGAACAATCGAGTGTGCGTGTTCTGACAGCTGCCTCTATGCAGACGTCTCCACAGAGCCACTTCTGAATGCCCCGCAGCCCAGGACTGAATGGATACACTAACAAGTGCACCGGTGTGAGCAACCACATATGCAGAAGGACGTCTTTCATCTCACAGAAGCGCGAACGTCTTGGCGTTCAAGCACATGGCAGAAACAAGGTGTGAACAGATGAGCTGCTGCTATTTTCTCCGTTCGGCATGCTTCGTTGTAGCTCTCTTGCCGGTCGCCGGCTTAGCGGCTTGCTTTGCGCGACTAGCTCTGGGGAGAGAAGGAGATAGCGCCGGAAACCTCGCCTTTTGCCTTCTTCGGCGCTGGAACCTGGTTGCTGCGCCTTCTCTTTGTCCATGTGCACACACACGATTCCTCAGCGAAAACCATGCAGAAACCTTTCCACGAGCACCCAGGGATGTGCACCCAGCACCACGTGCACGCACACGCAGCTAGAGAAAAGCACCTACCTTTTCACACACTGATGCCTAAGCAAACGCGTGGCCACACACACGCACACATCCGCAAGCGCGCCTACTCCCATCTATTGAGGGAAAGACGGACGAGCTCTTTGGTTGCTCTTCACAGGCTTGTCCCTGATCTATAGCTGAGGGCAAACACTTGTGTGCTTGTGGGAGAGCCTGTGTCTTTCCTGGAAGCGTTTGGGAGTTTTGCTCAGACGCGTGTTTCCTCAAGTTCAAGAATCAAGATCTAGGATACCTGCAGACAGGTGCCTGTTTGTGTGGAGACAGTCTGTTTGAAACTGTGTTCCTCAGCGCCCGCTCTTTCTCCCCGTCGCTCCACACGCCTGGGAGTCCCTTTCTTTCTCTCCACAAGCACGTGTGTTGACTTCGTCGCACATGTGCATCTGCACAAGCGTTGAGCTCAGCAGAGCGTGTCTCTTGACACTTGATGTGCGTTGGCTGTGTCTGCCTGCTCCAGTGAAGAGAGAAACGGGAAATCATCTTGGTAGAGGCAACAAAGCAAAAGCGAGGCAGGATTGACATCTGCTCAACAGAGACGGATTCCCTGCGCTGACACAGTTCACAGTTACACGAGAAGCAATCTGAGCGGTCCGTCGACCGGAGACGTGTTTCCCAAGAGGTCGTTTAGCGAGTGAACAGCAGTGTGCGCGACTTTCAGGAGTGTGCCTGGAAAGTGCCAGAATCACCAGGAGCATCTGTGCAAAAGCTGCTGCCTCTGTGACCGCATTGAGGCACGTTCGCGTGTCTGCGAGTATATAGACGGCTCTTTCGCGTTCACTCCGAGGGAAACGGTCCGCTATTGCTTCTGTGCGCACAGACGCGATTCCCTTGTCTCTTGCGAACACAGGGAACTCTGTGCATCCAAATCTACAGGCTAAGGACGCGTCTGCATATGTTTTGGTGAACAATCGAGTGTGCGTGTTCTGACAGCTGCCTCTATGCAGACGTCTCCACAGAGCCACTTCTGAATGCCCCGCAGCCCAGGACTGAATGGATACACTAACAAGTGCACCGGTGTGAGCAACCACATATGCAGAAGGACGTCTTTCATCTCACAGAAGCGCGAACGTCTTGGCGTTCAAGCACATGGCAGAAACAAGGTGTGAACAGATGAGCTGCTGCTATTTTCTCCGTTCGGCATGCTTCGTTGTAGCTCTCTTGCCGGTCGCCGGCTTAGCGGCTTGCTTTGCGCGACTAGCTCTGGGGAGAGAAGGAGATAGCGCCGGAAACCTCGCCTTTTGCCTTCTTCGGCGCTGGAACCTGGTTGCTGCGCCTTCTCTTTGTCCATGTGCACACACACGATTCCTCAGCGAAAACCATGCAGAAACCTTTCCACGAGCACCCAGGGATGTGCACCCAGCACCACGTGCACGCACACGCAGCTAGAGAAAAGCACCTACCTTTTCACACACTGATGCCTAAGCAAACGCGTGGCCACACACACGCACACATCCGCAAGCGCGCCTACTCCCATCTATTGAGGGAAAGACGGACGAGCTCTTTGGTTGCTCTTCACAGGCTTGTCCCTGATCTATAGCTGAGGGCAAACACTTGTGTGCTTGTGGGAGAGCCTGTGTCTTTCCTGGAAGCGTTTGGGAGTTTTGCTCAGACGCGTGTTTCCTCAAGTTCAAGAATCAAGATCTAGGATACCTGCAGACAGGTGCCTGTTTGTGTGGAGACAGTCTGTTTGAAACTGTGTTCCTCAGCGCCCGCTCTTTCTCCCCGTCGCTCCACACGCCTGGGAGTCCCTTTCTTTCTCTCCACAAGCACGTGTGTTGACTTCGTCGCACATGTGCATCTGCACAAGCGTTGAGCTCAGCAGAGCGTGTCTCTTGACACTTGATGTGCGTTGGCTGTGTCTGCCTGCTCCAGTGAAGAGAGAAACGGGAAATCATCTTGGTAGAGGCAACAAAGCAAAAGCGAGGCAGGATTGACATCTGCTCAACAGAGACGGATTCCCTGCGCTGACACAGTTCACAGTTACACGAGAAGCAATCTGAGCGGTCCGTCGACCGGAGACGTGTTTCCCAAGAGGTCGTTTAGCGAGTGAACAGCAGTGTGCGCGACTTTCAGGAGTGTGCCTGGAAAGTGCCAGAATCACCAGGAGCATCTGTGCAAAAGCTGCTGCCTCTGTGACCGCATTGAGGCACGTTCGCGTGTCTGCGAGTATATAGACGGCTCTTTCGCGTTCACTCCGAGGGAAACGGTCCGCTATTGCTTCTGTGCGCACAGACGCGATTCCCTTGTCTCTTGCGAACACAGGGAACTCTGTGCATCCAAATCTACAGGCTAAGGACGCGTCTGCATATGTTTTGGTGAACAATCGAGTGTGCGTGTTCTGACAGCTGCCTCTATGCAGACGTCTCCACAGAGCCACTTCTGAATGCCCCGCAGCCCAGGACTGAATGGATACACTAACAAGTGCACCGGTGTGAGCAACCACATATGCAGAAGGACGTCTTTCATCTCACAGAAGCGCGAACGTCTTGGCGTTCAAGCACATGGCAGAAACAAGGTGTGAACAGATGAGCTGCTGCTATTTTCTCCGTTCGGCATGCTTCGTTGTAGCTCTCTTGCCGGTCGCCGGCTTAGCGGCTTGCTTTGCGCGACTAGCTCTGGGGAGAGAAGGAGATAGCGCCGGAAACCTCGCCTTTTGCCTTCTTCGGCGCTGGAACCTGGTTGCTGCGCCTTCTCTTTGTCCATGTGCACACACACGATTCCTCAGCGAAAACCATGCAGAAACCTTTCCACGAGCACCCAGGGATGTGCACCCAGCACCACGTGCACGCACACGCAGCTAGAGAAAAGCACCTACCTTTTCACACACTGATGCCTAAGCAAACGCGTGGCCACACACACGCACACATCCGCAAGCGCGCCTACTCCCATCTATTGAGGGAAAGACGGACGAGCTCTTTGGTTGCTCTTCACAGGCTTGTCCCTGATCTATAGCTGAGGGCAAACACTTGTGTGCTTGTGGGAGAGCCTGTGTCTTTCCTGGAAGCGTTTGGGAGTTTTGCTCAGACGCGTGTTTCCTCAAGTTCAAGAATCAAGATCTAGGATACCTGCAGACAGGTGCCTGTTTGTGTGGAGACAGTCTGTTTGAAACTGTGTTCCTCAGCGCCCGCTCTTTCTCCCCGTCGCTCCACACGCCTGGGAGTCCCTTTCTTTCTCTCCACAAGCACGTGTGTTGACTTCGTCGCACATGTGCATCTGCACAAGCGTTGAGCTCAGCAGAGCGTGTCTCTTGACACTTGATGTGCGTTGGCTGTGTCTGCCTGCTCCAGTGAAGAGAGAAACGGGAAATCATCTTGGTAGAGGCAACAAAGCAAAAGCGAGGCAGGATTGACATCTGCTCAACAGAGACGGATTCCCTGCGCTGACACAGTTCACAGTTACACGAGAAGCAATCTGAGCGGTCCGTCGACCGGAGACGTGTTTCCCAAGAGGTCGTTTAGCGAGTGAACAGCAGTGTGCGCGACTTTCAGGAGTGTGCCTGGAAAGTGCCAGAATCACCAGGAGCATCTGTGCAAAAGCTGCTGCCTCTGTGACCGCATTGAGGCACGTTCGCGTGTCTGCGAGTATATAGACGGCTCTTTCGCGTTCACTCCGAGGGAAACGGTCCGCTATTGCTTCTGTGCGCACAGACGCGATTCCCTTGTCTCTTGCGAACACAGGGAACTCTGTGCATCCAAATCTACAGGCTAAGGACGCGTCTGCATATGTTTTGGTGAACAATCGAGTGTGCGTGTTCTGACAGCTGCCTCTATGCAGACGTCTCCACAGAGCCACTTCTGAATGCCCCGCAGCCCAGGACTGAATGGATACACTAACAAGTGCACCGGTGTGAGCAACCACATATGCAGAAGGACGTCTTTCATCTCACAGAAGCGCGAACGTCTTGGCGTTCAAGCACATGGCAGAAACAAGGTGTGAACAGATGAGCTGCTGCTATTTTCTCCGTTCGGCATGCTTCGTTGTAGCTCTCTTGCCGGTCGCCGGCTTAGCGGCTTGCTTTGCGCGACTAGCTCTGGGGAGAGAAGGAGATAGCGCCGGAAACCTCGCCTTTTGCCTTCTTCGGCGCTGGAACCTGGTTGCTGCGCCTTCTCTTTGTCCATGTGCACACACACGATTCCTCAGCGAAAACCATGCAGAAACCTTTCCACGAGCACCCAGGGATGTGCACCCAGCACCACGTGCACGCACACGCAGCTAGAGAAAAGCACCTACCTTTTCACACACTGATGCCTAAGCAAACGCGTGGCCACACACACGCACACATCCGCAAGCGCGCCTACTCCCATCTATTGAGGGAAAGACGGACGAGCTCTTTGGTTGCTCTTCACAGGCTTGTCCCTGATCTATAGCTGAGGGCAAACACTTGTGTGCTTGTGGGAGAGCCTGTGTCTTTCCTGGAAGCGTTTGGGAGTTTTGCTCAGACGCGTGTTTCCTCAAGTTCAAGAATCAAGATCTAGGATACCTGCAGACAGGTGCCTGTTTGTGTGGAGACAGTCTGTTTGAAACTGTGTTCCTCAGCGCCCGCTCTTTCTCCCCGTCGCTCCACACGCCTGGGAGTCCCTTTCTTTCTCTCCACAAGCACGTGTGTTGACTTCGTCGCACATGTGCATCTGCACAAGCGTTGAGCTCAGCAGAGCGTGTCTCTTGACACTTGATGTGCGTTGGCTGTGTCTGCCTGCTCCAGTGAAGAGAGAAACGGGAAATCATCTTGGTAGAGGCAACAAAGCAAAAGCGAGGCAGGATTGACATCTGCTCAACAGAGACGGATTCCCTGCGCTGACACAGTTCACAGTTACACGAGAAGCAATCTGAGCGGTCCGTCGACCGGAGACGTGTTTCCCAAGAGGTCGTTTAGCGAGTGAACAGCAGTGTGCGCGACTTTCAGGAGTGTGCCTGGAAAGTGCCAGAATCACCAGGAGCATCTGTGCAAAAGCTGCTGCCTCTGTGACCGCATTGAGGCACGTTCGCGTGTCTGCGAGTATATAGACGGCTCTTTCGCGTTCACTCCGAGGGAAACGGTCCGCTATTGCTTCTGTGCGCACAGACGCGATTCCCTTGTCTCTTGCGAACACAGGGAACTCTGTGCATCCAAATCTACAGGCTAAGGACGCGTCTGCATATGTTTTGGTGAACAATCGAGTGTGCGTGTTCTGACAGCTGCCTCTATGCAGACGTCTCCACAGAGCCATTTCTGAATGCCCCGCAGCCCAGGACTGAATGGATACACTAACAAGTGCACCGGTGTGAGCAACCACATATGCAGAAGGACGTCTTTCATCTCACAGAAGCGCGAACGTCTTGGCGTTCAAGCACATGGCAGAAACAAGGTGTGAACAGATGAGCTGCTGCTATTTTCTCCGTTCGGCATGCTTCGTTGTAGCTCTCTTGCCGGTCGCCGGCTTAGCGGCTTGCTTTGCGCGACTAGCTCTGGGGAGAGAAGGAGATAGCGCCGGAAACCTCGCCTTTTGCCTTCTTCGGCGCTGGAACCTGGTTGCTGCGCCTTCTCTTTGTCCATGTGCACACACACGATTCCTCAGCGAAAACCATGCAGAAACCTTTCCACGAGCACCCAGGGATGTGCACCCAGCACCACGTGCACGCACACGCAGCTAGAGAAAAGCACCTACCTTTTCACACACTGATGCCTAAGCAAACGCGTGGCCACACACACGCACACATCCGCAAGCGCGCCTACTCCCATCTATTGAGGGAAAGACGGACGAGCTCTTTGGTTGCTCTTCACAGGCTTGTCCCTGATCTATAGCTGAGGGCAAACACTTGTGTGCTTGTGGGAGAGCCTGTGTCTTTCCTGGAAGCGTTTGGGAGTTTTGCTCAGACGCGTGTTTCCTCAAGTTCAAGAATCAAGATCTAGGATACCTGCAGACAGGTGCCTGTTTGTGTGGAGACAGTCTGTTTGAAACTGTGTTCCTCAGCGCCCGCTCTTTCTCCCCGTCGCTCCACACGCCTGGGAGTCCCTTTCTTTCTCTCCACAAGCACGTGTGTTGACTTCGTCGCACATGTGCATCTGCACAAGCGTTGAGCTCAGCAGAGCGTGTCTCTTGACACTTGATGTGCGTTGGCTGTGTCTGCCTGCTCCAGTGAAGAGAGAAACGGGAAATCATCTTGGTAGAGGCAACAAAGCAAAAGCGAGGCAGGATTGACATCTGCTCAACAGAGACGGATTCCCTGCGCTGACACAGTTCACAGTTACACGAGAAGCAATCTGAGCGGTCCGTCGACCGGAGACGTGTTTCCCAAGAGGTCGTTTAGCGAGTGAACAGCAGTGTGCGCGACTTTCAGGAGTGTGCCTGGAAAGTGCCAGAATCACCAGGAGCATCTGTGCAAAAGCTGCTGCCTCTGTGACCGCATTGAGGCACGTTCGCGTGTCTGCGAGTATATAGACGGCTCTTTCGCGTTCACTCCGAGGGAAACGGTCCGCTATTGCTTCTGTGCGCACAGACGCGATTCCCTTGTCTCTTGCGAACACAGGGAACTCTGTGCATCCAAATCTACAGGCTAAGGACGCGTCTGCATATGTTTTGGTGAACAATCGAGTGTGCGTGTTCTGACAGCTGCCTCTATGCAGACGTCTCCACAGAGCCACTTCTGAATGCCCCGCAGCCCAGGACTGAATGGATACACTAACAAGTGCACCGGTGTGAGCAACCACATATGCAGAAGGACGTCTTTCATCTCACAGAAGCGCGAACGTCTTGGCGTTCAAGCACATGGCAGAAACAAGGTGTGAACAGATGAGCTGCTGCTATTTTCTCCGTTCGGCATGCTTCGTTGTAGCTCTCTTGCCGGTCGCCGGCTTAGCGGCTTGCTTTGCGCGACTAGCTCTGGGGAGAGAAGGAGATAGCGCCGGAAACCTCGCCTTTTGCCTTCTTCGGCGCTGGAACCTGGTTGCTGCGCCTTCTCTTTGTCCATGTGCACACACACGATTCCTCAGCGAAAACCATGCAGAAACCTTTCCACGAGCACCCAGGGATGTGCACCCAGCACCACGTGCACGCACACGCAGCTAGAGAAAAGCACCTACCTTTTCACACACTGATGCCTAAGCAAACGCGTGGCCACACACACGCACACATCCGCAAGCGCGCCTACTCCCATCTATTGAGGGAAAGACGGACGAGCTCTTTGGTTGCTCTTCACAGGCTTGTCCCTGATCTATAGCTGAGGGCAAACACTTGTGTGCTTGTGGGAGAGCCTGTGTCTTTCCTGGAAGCGTTTGGGAGTTTTGCTCAGACGCGTGTTTCCTCAAGTTCAAGAATCAAGATCTAGGATACCTGCAGACAGGTTCCTGTTTGTGTGGAGACAGTCTGTTTGAAACTGTGTTCCTCAGCGCCCGCTCTTTCTCCCCGTCGCTCCACACGCCTGGGAGTCCCTTTCTTTCTCTCCACAAGCACGTGTGTTGACTTCGTCGCACATGTGCATCTGCACAAGCGTTGAGCTCAGCAGAGCGTGTCTCTTGACACTTGATGTGCGTTGGCTGTGTCTGCCTGCTCCAGTGAAGAGAGAAACGGGAAATCATCTTGGTAGAGGCAACAAAGCAAAAGCGAGGCAGGATTGACATCTGCTCAACAGAGACGGATTCCCTGCGCTGACACAGTTCACAGTTACACGAGAAGCAATCTGAGCGGTCCGTTGACCGGAGACGTGTTTCCCAAGAGGTCGTTTAGCGAGTGAACAGCAGTGTGCGCGACTTTCAGGAGTGTGCCTGGAAAGTGCCAGAATCACCAGGAGCATCTGTGCAAAAGCTGCTGCCTCTGTGACCGCATTGAGGCACGTTCGCGTGTCTGCGAGTATATAGACGGCTCTTTCGCGTTCACTCCGAGGGAAACGGTCCGCTATTGCTTCTGTGCGCACAGACGCGATTCCCTTGTCTCTTGCGAACACAGGGAACTCTGTGCATCCAAATCTACAGGCTAAGGACGCGTCTGCATATGTTTTGGTGAACAATCGAGTGTGCGTGTTCTGACAGCTGCCTCTATGCAGACGTCTCCACAGAGCCATTTCTGAATGCCCCGCAGCCCAGGACTGAATGGATACACTAACAAGTGCACCGGTGTGAGCAACCACATATGCAGAAGGACGTCTTTCATCTCACAGAAGCGCGAACGTCTTGGCGTTCAAGCACATGGCAGAAACAAGGTGTGAACAGATGAGCTGCTGCTATTTTCTCCGTTCGGCATGCTTCGTTGTAGCTCTCTTGCCGGTCGCCGGCTTAGCGGCTTGCTTTGCGCGACTAGCTCTGGGGAGAGAAGGAGATAGCGCCGGAAACCTCGCCTTTTGCCTTCTTCGGCGCTGGAACCTGGTTGCTGCGCCTTCTCTTTGTCCATGTGCACACACACGATTCCTCAGCGAAAACCATGCAGAAACCTTTCCACGAGCACCCAGGGATGTGCACCCAGCACCACGTGCACGCACACGCAGCTAGAGAAAAGCACCTACCTTTTCACACACTGATGCCTAAGCAAACGCGTGGCCACACACACGCACACATCCGCAAGCGCGCCTACTCCCATCTATTGAGGGAAAGACGGACGAGCTCTTTGGTTGCTCTTCACAGGCTTGTCCCTGATCTATAGCTGAGGGCAAACACTTGTGTGCTTGTGGGAGAGCCTGTGTCTTTCCTGGAAGCGTTTGGGAGTTTTGCTCAGACGCGTGTTTCCTCAAGTTCAAGAATCAAGATCTAGGATACCTGCAGACAGGTGCCTGTTTGTGTGGAGACAGTCTGTTTGAAACTGTGTTCCTCAGCGCCCGCTCTTTCTCCCCGTCGCTCCACACGCCTGGGAGTCCCTTTCTTTCTCTCCACAAGCACGTGTGTTGACTTCGTCGCACATGTGCATCTGCACAAGCGTTGAGCTCAGCAGAGCGTGTCTCTTGACACTTGATGTGCGTTGGCTGTGTCTGCCTGCTCCAGTGAAGAGAGAAACGGGAAATCATCTTGGTAGAGGCAACAAAGCAAAAGCGAGGCAGGATTGACATCTGCTCAACAGAGACGGATTCCCTGCGCTGACACAGTTCACAGTTACACGAGAAGCAATCTGAGCGGTCCGTCGACCGGAGACGTGTTTCCCAAGAGGTCGTTTAGCGAGTGAACAGCAGTGTGCGCGACTTTCAGGAGTGTGCCTGGAAAGTGCCAGAATCACCAGGAGCATCTGTGCAAAAGCTGCTGCCTCTGTGACCGCATTGAGGCACGTTCGCGTGTCTGCGAGTATATAGACGGCTCTTTCGCGTTCACTCCGAGGGAAACGGTCCGCTATTGCTTCTGTGCGCACAGACGCGATTCCCTTGTCTCTTGCGAACACAGGGAACTCTGTGCATCCAAATCTACAGGCTAAGGACGCGTCTGCATATGTTTTGGTGAACAATCGAGTGTGCGTGTTCTGACAGCTGCCTCTATGCAGACGTCTCCACAGAGCCACTTCTGAATGCCCCGCAGCCCAGGACTGAATGGATACACTAACAAGTGCACCGGTGTGAGCAACCACATATGCAGAAGGACGTCTTTCATCTCACAGAAGCGCGAACGTCTTGGCGTTCAAGCACATGGCAGAAACAAGGTGTGAACAGATGAGCTGCTGCTATTTTCTCCGTTCGGCATGCTTCGTTGTAGCTCTCTTGCCGGTCGCCGGCTTAGCGGCTTGCTTTGCGCGACTAGCTCTGGGGAGAGAAGGAGATAGCGCCGGAAACCTCGCCTTTTGCCTTCTTCGGCGCTGGAACCTGGTTGCTGCGCCTTCTCTTTGTCCATGTGCACACACACGATTCCTCAGCGAAAACCATGCAGAAACCTTTCCACGAGCACCCAGGGATGTGCACCCAGCACCACGTGCACGCACACGCAGCTAGAGAAAAGCACCTACCTTTTCACACACTGATGCCTAAGCAAACGCGTGGCCACACACACGCACACATCCGCAAGCGCGCCTACTCCCATCTATTGAGGGAAAGACGGACGAGCTCTTTGGTTGCTCTTCACAGGCTTGTCCCTGATCTATAGCTGAGGGCAAACACTTGTGTGCTTGTGGGAGAGCCTGTGTCTTTCCTGGAAGCGTTTGGGAGTTTTGCTCAGACGCGTGTTTCCTCAAGTTCAAGAATCAAGATCTAGGATACCTGCAGACAGGTGCCTGTTTGTGTGGAGACAGTCTGTTTGAAACTGTGTTCCTCAGCGCCCGCTCTTTCTCCCCGTCGCTCCACACGCCTGGGAGTCCCTTTCTTTCTCTCCACAAGCACGTGTGTTGACTTCGTCGCACATGTGCATCTGCACAAGCGTTGAGCTCAGCAGAGCGTGTCTCTTGACACTTGATGTGCGTTGGCTGTGTCTGCCTGCTCCAGTGAAGAGAGAAACGGGAAATCATCTTGGTAGAGGCAACAAAGCAAAAGCGAGGCAGGATTGACATCTGCTCAACAGAGACGGATTCCCTGCGCTGACACAGTTCACAGTTACACGAGAAGCAATCTGAGCGGTCCGTCGACCGGAGACGTGTTTCCCAAGAGGTCGTTTAGCGAGTGAACAGCAGTGTGCGCGACTTTCAGGAGTGTGCCTGGAAAGTGCCAGAATCACCAGGAGCATCTGTGCAAAAGCTGCTGCCTCTGTGACCGCATTGAGGCACGTTCGCGTGTCTGCGAGTATATAGACGGCTCTTTCGCGTTCACTCCGAGGGAAACGGTCCGCTATTGCTTCTGTGCGCACAGACGCGATTCCCTTGTCTCTTGCGAACACAGGGAACTCTGTGCATCCAAATCTACAGGCTAAGGACGCGTCTGCATATGTTTTGGTGAACAATCGAGTGTGCGTGTTCTGACAGCTGCCTCTATGCAGACGTCTCCACAGAGCCACTTCTGAATGCCCCGCAGCCCAGGACTGAATGGATACACTAACAAGTGCACCGGTGTGAGCAACCACATATGCAGAAGGACGTCTTTCATCTCACAGAAGCGCGAACGTCTTGGCGTTCAAGCACATGGCAGAAACAAGGTGTGAACAGATGAGCTGCTGCTATTTTCTCCGTTCGGCATGCTTCGTTGTAGCTCTCTTGCCGGTCGCCGGCTTAGCGGCTTGCTTTGCGCGACTAGCTCTGGGGAGAGAAGGAGATAGCGCCGGAAACCTCGCCTTTTGCCTTCTTCGGCGCTGGAACCTGGTTGCTGCGCCTTCTCTTTGTCCATGTGCACACACACGATTCCTCAGCGAAAACCATGCAGAAACCTTTCCACGAGCACCCAGGGATGTGCACCCAGCACCACGTGCACGCACACGCAGCTAGAGAAAAGCACCTACCTTTTCACACACTGATGCCTAAGCAAACGCGTGGCCACACACACGCACACATCCGCAAGCGCGCCTACTCCCATCTATTGAGGGAAAGACGGACGAGCTCTTTGGTTGCTCTTCACAGGCTTGTCCCTGATCTATAGCTGAGGGCAAACACTTGTGTGCTTGTGGGAGAGCCTGTGTCTTTCCTGGAAGCGTTTGGGAGTTTTGCTCAGACGCGTGTTTCCTCAAGTTCAAGAATCAAGATCTAGGATACCTGCAGACAGGTGCCTGTTTGTGTGGAGACAGTCTGTTTGAAACTGTGTTCCTCAGCGCCCGCTCTTTCTCCCCGTCGCTCCACACGCCTGGGAGTCCCTTTCTTTCTCTCCACAAGCACGTGTGTTGACTTCGTCGCACATGTGCATCTGCACAAGCGTTGAGCTCAGCAGAGCGTGTCTCTTGACACTTGATGTGCGTTGGCTGTGTCTGCCTGCTCCAGTGAAGAGAGAAACGGGAAATCATCTTGGTAGAGGCAACAAAGCAAAAGCGAGGCAGGATTGACATCTGCTCAACAGAGACGGATTCCCTGCGCTGACACAGTTCACAGTTACACGAGAAGCAATCTGAGCGGTCCGTCGACCGGAGACGTGTTTCCCAAGAGGTCGTTTAGCGAGTGAACAGCAGTGTGCGCGACTTTCAGGAGTGTGCCTGGAAAGTGCCAGAATCACCAGGAGCATCTGTGCAAAAGCTGCTGCCTCTGTGACCGCATTGAGGCACGTTCGCGTGTCTGCGAGTATATAGACGGCTCTTTCGCGTTCACTCCGAGGGAAACGGTCCGCTATTGCTTCTGTGCGCACAGACGCGATTCCCTTGTCTCTTGCGAACACAGGGAACTCTGTGCATCCAAATCTACAGGCTAAGGACGCGTCTGCATATGTTTTGGTGAACAATCGAGTGTGCGTGTTCTGACAGCTGCCTCTATGCAGACGTCTCCACAGAGCCACTTCTGAATGCCCCGCAGCCCAGGACTGAATGGATACACTAACAAGTGCACCGGTGTGAGCAACCACATATGCAGAAGGACGTCTTTCATCTCACAGAAGCGCGAACGTCTTGGCGTTCAAGCACATGGCAGAAACAAGGTGTGAACAGATGAGCTGCTGCTATTTTCTCCGTTCGGCATGCTTCGTTGTAGCTCTCTTGCCGGTCGCCGGCTTAGCGGCTTGCTTTGCGCGACTAGCTCTGGGGAGAGAAGGAGATAGCGCCGGAAACCTCGCCTTTTGCCTTCTTCGGCGCTGGAACCTGGTTGCTGCGCCTTCTCTTTGTCCATGTGCACACACACGATTCCTCAGCGAAAACCATGCAGAAACCTTTCCACGAGCACCCAGGGATGTGCACCCAGCACCACGTGCACGCACACGCAGCTAGAGAAAAGCACCTACCTTTTCACACACTGATGCCTAAGCAAACGCGTGGCCACACACACGCACACATCCGCAAGCGCGCCTACTCCCATCTATTGAGGGAAAGACGGACGAGCTCTTTGGTTGCTCTTCACAGGCTTGTCCCTGATCTATAGCTGAGGGCAAACACTTGTGTGCTTGTGGGAGAGCCTGTGTCTTTCCTGGAAGCGTTTGGGAGTTTTGCTCAGACGCGTGTTTCCTCAAGTTCAAGAATCAAGATCTAGGATACCTGCAGACAGGTGCCTGTTTGTGTGGAGACAGTCTGTTTGAAACTGTGTTCCTCAGCGCCCGCTCTTTCTCCCCGTCGCTCCACACGCCTGGGAGTCCCTTTCTTTCTCTCCACAAGCACGTGTGTTGACTTCGTCGCACATGTGCATCTGCACAAGCGTTGAGCTCAGCAGAGCGTGTCTCTTGACACTTGATGTGCGTTGGCTGTGTCTGCCTGCTCCAGTGAAGAGAGAAACGGGAAATCATCTTGGTAGAGGCAACAAAGCAAAAGCGAGGCAGGATTGACATCTGCTCAACAGAGACGGATTCCCTGCGCTGACACAGTTCACAGTTACACGAGAAGCAATCTGAGCGGTCCGTCGACCGGAGACGTGTTTCCCAAGAGGTCGTTTAGCGAGTGAACAGCAGTGTGCGCGACTTTCAGGAGTGTGCCTGGAAAGTGCCAGAATCACCAGGAGCATCTGTGCAAAAGCTGCTGCCTCTGTGACCGCATTGAGGCACGTTCGCGTGTCTGCGAGTATATAGACGGCTCTTTCGCGTTCACTCCGAGGGAAACGGTCCGCTATTGCTTCTGTGCGCACAGACGCGATTCCCTTGTCTCTTGCGAACACAGGGAACTCTGTGCATCCAAATCTACAGGCTAAGGACGCGTCTGCATATGTTTTGGTGAACAATCGAGTGTGCGTGTTCTGACAGCTGCCTCTATGCAGACGTCTCCACAGAGCCACTTCTGAATGCCCCGCAGCCCAGGACTGAATGGATACACTAACAAGTGCACCGGTGTGAGCAACCACATATGCAGAAGGACGTCTTTCATCTCACAGAAGCGCGAACGTCTTGGCGTTCAAGCACATGGCAGAAACAAGGTGTGAACAGATGAGCTGCTGCTATTTTCTCCGTTCGGCATGCTTCGTTGTAGCTCTCTTGCCGGTCGCCGGCTTAGCGGCTTGCTTTGCGCGACTAGCTCTGGGGAGAGAAGGAGATAGCGCCGGAAACCTCGCCTTTTGCCTTCTTCGGCGCTGGAACCTGGTTGCTGCGCCTTCTCTTTGTCCATGTGCACACACACGATTC
Source organism: Patagioenas fasciata (assembly GCF_037038585.1). Taxonomy (NCBI): domain Eukaryota; kingdom Metazoa; phylum Chordata; class Aves; order Columbiformes; family Columbidae; genus Patagioenas; species Patagioenas fasciata. Next base: position 130,789 of record NW_027288787.1, on the reverse strand, counting down.
CTCAGCGAAAACCATGCAGAAACCTTTCCACGAGCACCCAGGGATGTGCACCCAGCACCACGTGCACGCACACGCAGCTAGAGAAAAGCACCTACCTTTTCACACACTGATGCCTAAGCAAACGCGTGGCCACACACACGCACACATCCGCAAGCGCGCCTACTCCCATCTATTGAGGGAAAGACGGACGAGCTCTTTGGTTGCTCTTCACAGGCTTGTCCCTGATCTATAGCTGAGGGCAAACACTTGTGTGCTTGTGGGAGAGCCTGTGTCTTTCCTGGAAGCGTTTGGGAGTTTTGCTCAGACGCGTGTTTCCTCAAGTTCAAGAATCAAGATCTAGGATACCTGCAGACAGGTGCCTGTTTGTGTGGAGACAGTCTGTTTGAAACTGTGTTCCTCAGCGCCCGCTCTTTCTCCCCGTCGCTCCACACGCCTGGGAGTCCCTTTCTTTCTCTCCACAAGCACGTGTGTTGACTTCCTCGCACATGTGCATCTGCACAAGCGTTGAGCTCAGCAGAGCGTGTCTCTTGACACTTGATGTGCGTTGGCTGTGTCTGCCTGCTCCAGTGAAGAGAGAAACGGGAAATCATCTTGGTAGAGGCAACAAAGCAAAAGCGAGGCAGGATTGACATCTGCTCAACAGAGACGGATTCCCTGCGCTGACACAGTTCACAGTTACACGAGAAGCAATCTGAGCGGTCCGTCGACCGGAGACGTGTTTCCCAAGAGGTCGTTTAGCGAGTGAACAGCAGTGTGCGCGACTTTCAGGAGTGTGCCTGGAAAGTGCCAGAATCACCAGGAGCATCTGTGCAAAAGCTGCTGCCTCTGTGACCGCATTGAGGCACGTTCGCGTGTCTGCGAGTATATAGACGGCTCTTTCGCGTTCACTCCGAGGGAAACGGTCCGCTATTGCTTCTGTGCGCACAGACGCGATTCCCTTGTCTCTTGCGAACACAGGGAACTCTGTGCATCCAAATCTACAGGCTAAGGACGCGTCTGCATATGTTTTGGTGAACAATCGAGTGTGCGTGTTCTGACAGCTGCCTCTATGCAGACGTCTCCACAGAGCCACTTCTGAATGCCCCGCAGCCCAGGACTGAATGGATACACTAACAAGTGCACCGGTGTGAGCAACCACATATGCAGAAGGACGTCTTTCATCTCACAGAAGCGCGAACGTCTTGGCGTTCAAGCACATGGCAGAAACAAGGTGTGAACAGATGAGCTGCTGCTATTTTCTCCGTTCGGCATGCTTCGTTGTAGCTCTCTTGCCGGTCGCCGGCTTAGCGGCTTGCTTTGCGCGACTAGCTCTGGGGAGAGAAGGAGATAGCGCCGGAAACCTCGCCTTTTGCCTTCTTCGGCGCTGGAACCTGGTTGCTGCGCCTTCTCTTTGTCCATGTGCACACACACGATTCCTCAGCGAAAACCATGCAGAAACCTTTCCACGAGCACCCAGGGATGTGCACCCAGCACCACGTGCACGCACACGCAGCTAGAGAAAAGCACCTACCTTTTCACACACTGATGCCTAAGCAAACGCGTGGCCACACACACGCACACATCCGCAAGCGCGCCTACTCCCATCTATTGAGGGAAAGACGGACGAGCTCTTTGGTTGCTCTTCACAGGCTTGTCCCTGATCTATAGCTGAGGGCAAACACTTGTGTGCTTGTGGGAGAGCCTGTGTCTTTCCTGGAAGCGTTTGGGAGTTTTGCTCAGACGCGTGTTTCCTCAAGTTCAAGAATCAAGATCTAGGATACCTGCAGACAGGTGCCTGTTTGTGTGGAGACAGTCTGTTTGAAACTGTGTTCCTCAGCGCCCGCTCTTTCTCCCCGTCGCTCCACACGCCTGGGAGTCCCTTTCTTTCTCTCCACAAGCACGTGTGTTGACTTCGTCGCACATGTGCATCTGCACAAGCGTTGAGCTCAGCAGAGCGTGTCTCTTGACACTTGATGTGCGTTGGCTGTGTCTGCCTGCTCCAGTGAAGAGAGAAACGGGAAATCATCTTGGTAGAGGCAACAAAGCAAAAGCGAGGCAGGATTGACATCTGCTCAACAGAGACGGATTCCCTGCGCTGACACAGTTCACAGTTACACGAGAAGCAATCTGAGCGGTCCGTCGACCGGAGACGTGTTTCCCAAGAGGTCGTTTAGCGAGTGAACAGCAGTGTGCGCGACTTTCAGGAGTGTGCCTGGAAAGTGCCAGAATCACCAGGAGCATCTGTGCAAAAGCTGCTGCCTCTGTGACCGCATTGAGGCACGTTCGCGTGTCTGCGAGTATATAGACGGCTCTTTCGCGTTCACTCCGAGGGAAACGGTCCGCTATTGCTTCTGTGCGCACAGACGCGATTCCCTTGTCTCTTGCGAACACAGGGAACTCTGTGCATCCAAATCTACAGGCTAAGGACGCGTCTGCATATGTTTTGGTGAACAATCGAGTGTGCGTGTTCTGACAGCTGCCTCTATGCAGACGTCTCCACAGAGCCACTTCTGAATGCCCCGCAGCCCAGGACTGAATGGATACACTAACAAGTGCACCGGTGTGAGCAACCACATATGCAGAAGGACGTCTTTCATCTCACAGAAGCGCGAACGTCTTGGCGTTCAAGCACATGGCAGAAACAAGGTGTGAACAGATGAGCTGCTGCTATTTTCTCCGTTCGGCATGCTTCGTTGTAGCTCTCTTGCCGGTCGCCGGCTTAGCGGCTTGCTTTGCGCGACTAGCTCTGGGGAGAGAAGGAGATAGCGCCGGAAACCTCGCCTTTTGCCTTCTTCGGCGCTGGAACCTGGTTGCTGCGCCTTCTCTTTGTCCATGTGCACACACACGATTCCTCAGCGAAAACCATGCAGAAACCTTTCCACGAGCACCCAGGGATGTGCACCCAGCACCACGTGCACGCACACGCAGCTAGAGAAAAGCACCTACCTTTTCACACACTGATGCCTAAGCAAACGCGTGGCCACACACACGCACACATCCGCAAGCGCGCCTACTCCCATCTATTGAGGGAAAGACGGACGAGCTCTTTGGTTGCTCTTCACAGGCTTGTCCCTGATCTATAGCTGAGGGCAAACACTTGTGTGCTTGTGGGAGAGCCTGTGTCTTTCCTGGAAGCGTTTGGGAGTTTTGCTCAGACGCGTGTTTCCTCAAGTTCAAGAATCAAGATCTAGGATACCTGCAGACAGGTGCCTGTTTGTGTGGAGACAGTCTGTTTGAAACTGTGTTCCTCAGCGCCCGCTCTTTCTCCCCGTCGCTCCACACGCCTGGGAGTCCCTTTCTTTCTCTCCACAAGCACGTGTGTTGACTTCGTCGCACATGTGCATCTGCACAAGCGTTGAGCTCAGCAGAGCGTGTCTCTTGACACTTGATGTGCGTTGGCTGTGTCTGCCTGCTCCAGTGAAGAGAGAAACGGGAAATCATCTTGGTAGAGGCAACAAAGCAAAAGCGAGGCAGGATTGACATCTGCTCAACAGAGACGGATTCCCTGCGCTGACACAGTTCACAGTTACACGAGAAGCAATCTGAGCGGTCCGTCGACCGGAGACGTGTTTCCCAAGAGGTCGTTTAGCGAGTGAACAGCAGTGTGCGCGACTTTCAGGAGTGTGCCTGGAAAGTGCCAGAATCACCAGGAGCATCTGTGCAAAAGCTGCTGCCTCTGTGACCGCATTGAGGCACGTTCGCGTGTCTGCGAGTATATAGACGGCTCTTTCGCGTTCACTCCGAGGGAAACGGTCCGCTATTGCTTCTGTGCGCACAGACGCGATTCCCTTGTCTCTTGCGAACACAGGGAACTCTGTGCATCCAAATCTACAGGCTAAGGACGCGTCTGCATATGTTTTGGTGAACAATCGAGTGTGCGTGTTCTGACAGCTGCCTCTATGCAGACGTCTCCACAGAGCCACTTCTGAATGCCCCGCAGCCCAGGACTGAATGGATACACTAACAAGTGCACCGGTGTGAGCAACCACATATGCAGAAGGACGTCTTTCATCTCACAGAAGCGCGAACGTCTTGGCGTTCAAGCACATGGCAGAAACAAGGTGTGAACAGATGAGCTGCTGCTATTTTCTCCGTTCGGCATGCTTCGTTGTAGCTCTCTTGCCGGTCGCCGGCTTAGCGGCTTGCTTTGCGCGACTAGCTCTGGGGAGAGAAGGAGATAGCGCCGGAAACCTCGCCTTTTGCCTTCTTCGGCGCTGGAACCTGGTTGCTGCGCCTTCTCTTTGTCCATGTGCACACACACGATTCCTCAGCGAAAACCATGCAGAAACCTTTCCACGAGCACCCAGGGATGTGCACCCAGCACCACGTGCACGCACACGCAGCTAGAGAAAAGCACCTACCTTTTCACACACTGATGCCTAAGCAAACGCGTGGCCACACACACGCACACATCCGCAAGCGCGCCTACTCCCATCTATTGAGGGAAAGACGGACGAGCTCTTTGGTTGCTCTTCACAGGCTTGTCCCTGATCTATAGCTGAGGGCAAACACTTGTGTGCTTGTGGGAGAGCCTGTGTCTTTCCTGGAAGCGTTTGGGAGTTTTGCTCAGACGCGTGTTTCCTCAAGTTCAAGAATCAAGATCTAGGATACCTGCAGACAGGTGCCTGTTTGTGTGGAGACAGTCTGTTTGAAACTGTGTTCCTCAGCGCCCGCTCTTTCTCCCCGTCGCTCCACACGCCTGGGAGTCCCTTTCTTTCTCTCCACAAGCACGTGTGTTGACTTCGTCGCACATGTGCATCTGCACAAGCGTTGAGCTCAGCAGAGCGTGTCTCTTGACACTTGATGTGCGTTGGCTGTGTCTGCCTGCTCCAGTGAAGAGAGAAACGGGAAATCATCTTGGTAGAGGCAACAAAGCAAAAGCGAGGCAGGATTGACATCTGCTCAACAGAGACGGATTCCCTGCGCTGACACAGTTCACAGTTACACGAGAAGCAATCTGAGCGGTCCGTCGACCGGAGACGTGTTTCCCAAGAGGTCGTTTAGCGAGTGAACAGCAGTGTGCGCGACTTTCAGGAGTGTGCCTGGAAAGTGCCAGAATCACCAGGAGCATCTGTGCAAAAGCTGCTGCCTCTGTGACCGCATTGAGGCACGTTCGCGTGTCTGCGAGTATATAGACGGCTCTTTCGCGTTCACTCCGAGGGAAACGGTCCGCTATTGCTTCTGTGCGCACAGACGCGATTCCCTTGTCTCTTGCGAACACAGGGAACTCTGTGCATCCAAATCTACAGGCTAAGGACGCGTCTGCATATGTTTTGGTGAACAATCGAGTGTGCGTGTTCTGACAGCTGCCTCTATGCAGACGTCTCCACAGAGCCACTTCTGAATGCCCCGCAGCCCAGGACTGAATGGATACACTAACAAGTGCACCGGTGTGAGCAACCACATATGCAGAAGGACGTCTTTCATCTCACAGAAGCGCGAACGTCTTGGCGTTCAAGCACATGGCAGAAACAAGGTGTGAACAGATGAGCTGCTGCTATTTTCTCCGTTCGGCATGCTTCGTTGTAGCTCTCTTGCCGGTCGCCGGCTTAGCGGCTTGCTTTGCGCGACTAGCTCTGGGGAGAGAAGGAGATAGCGCCGGAAACCTCGCCTTTTGCCTTCTTCGGCGCTGGAACCTGGTTGCTGCGCCTTCTCTTTGTCCATGTGCACACACACGATTCCTCAGCGAAAACCATGCAGAAACCTTTCCACGAGCACCCAGGGATGTGCACCCAGCACCACGTGCACGCACACGCAGCTAGAGAAAAGCACCTACCTTTTCACACACTGATGCCTAAGCAAACGCGTGGCCACACACACGCACACATCCGCAAGCGCGCCTACTCCCATCTATTGAGGGAAAGACGGACGAGCTCTTTGGTTGCTCTTCACAGGCTTGTCCCTGATCTATAGCTGAGGGCAAACACTTGTGTGCTTGTGGGAGAGCCTGTGTCTTTCCTGGAAGCGTTTGGGAGTTTTGCTCAGACGCGTGTTTCCTCAAGTTCAAGAATCAAGATCTAGGATACCTGCAGACAGGTGCCTGTTTGTGTGGAGACAGTCTGTTTGAAACTGTGTTCCTCAGCGCCCGCTCTTTCTCCCCGTCGCTCCACACGCCTGGGAGTCCCTTTCTTTCTCTCCACAAGCACGTGTGTTGACTTCGTCGCACATGTGCATCTGCACAAGCGTTGAGCTCAGCAGAGCGTGTCTCTTGACACTTGATGTGCGTTGGCTGTGTCTGCCTGCTCCAGTGAAGAGAGAAACGGGAAATCATCTTGGTAGAGGCAACAAAGCAAAAGCGAGGCAGGATTGACATCTGCTCAACAGAGACGGATTCCCTGCGCTGACACAGTTCACAGTTACACGAGAAGCAATCTGAGCGGTCCGTCGACCGGAGACGTGTTTCCCAAGAGGTCGTTTAGCGAGTGAACAGCAGTGTGCGCGACTTTCAGGAGTGTGCCTGGAAAGTGCCAGAATCACCAGGAGCATCTGTGCAAAAGCTGCTGCCTCTGTGACCGCATTGAGGCACGTTCGCGTGTCTGCGAGTATATAGACGGCTCTTTCGCGTTCACTCCGAGGGAAACGGTCCGCTATTGCTTCTGTGCGCACAGACGCGATTCCCTTGTCTCTTGCGAACACAGGGAACTCTGTGCATCCAAATCTACAGGCTAAGGACGCGTCTGCATATGTTTTGGTGAACAATCGAGTGTGCGTGTTCTGACAGCTGCCTCTATGCAGACGTCTCCACAGAGCCACTTCTGAATGCCCCGCAGCCCAGGACTGAATGGATACACTAACAAGTGCACCGGTGTGAGCAACCACATATGCAGAAGGACGTCTTTCATCTCACAGAAGCGCGAACGTCTTGGCGTTCAAGCACATGGCAGAAACAAGGTGTGAACAGATGAGCTGCTGCTATTTTCTCCGTTCGGCATGCTTCGTTGTAGCTCTCTTGCCGGTCGCCGGCTTAGCGGCTTGCTTTGCGCGACTAGCTCTGGGGAGAGAAGGAGATAGCGCCGGAAACCTCGCCTTTTGCCTTCTTCGGCGCTGGAACCTGGTTGCTGCGCCTTCTCTTTGTCCATGTGCACACACACGATTCCTCAGCGAAAACCATGCAGAAACCTTTCCACGAGCACCCAGGGATGTGCACCCAGCACCACGTGCACGCACACGCAGCTAGAGAAAAGCACCTACCTTTTCACACACTGATGCCTAAGCAAACGCGTGGCCACACACACGCACACATCCGCAAGCGCGCCTACTCCCATCTATTGAGGGAAAGACGGACGAGCTCTTTGGTTGCTCTTCACAGGCTTGTCCCTGATCTATAGCTGAGGGCAAACACTTGTGTGCTTGTGGGAGAGCCTGTGTCTTTCCTGGAAGCGTTTGGGAGTTTTGCTCAGACGCGTGTTTCCTCAAGTTCAAGAATCAAGATCTAGGATACCTGCAGACAGGTGCCTGTTTGTGTGGAGACAGTCTGTTTGAAACTGTGTTCCTCAGCGCCCGCTCTTTCTCCCCGTCGCTCCACACGCCTGGGAGTCCCTTTCTTTCTCTCCACAAGCACGTGTGTTGACTTCGTCGCACATGTGCATCTGCACAAGCGTTGAGCTCAGCAGAGCGTGTCTCTTGACACTTGATGTGCGTTGGCTGTGTCTGCCTGCTCCAGTGAAGAGAGAAACGGGAAATCATCTTGGTAGAGGCAACAAAGCAAAAGCGAGGCAGGATTGACATCTGCTCAACAGAGACGGATTCCCTGCGCTGACACAGTTCACAGTTACACGAGAAGCAATCTGAGCGGTCCGTCGACCGGAGACGTGTTTCCCAAGAGGTCGTTTAGCGAGTGAACAGCAGTGTGCGCGACTTTCAGGAGTGTGCCTGGAAAGTGCCAGAATCACCAGGAGCATCTGTGCAAAAGCTGCTGCCTCTGTGACCGCATTGAGGCACGTTCGCGTGTCTGCGAGTATATAGACGGCTCTTTCGCGTTCACTCCGAGGGAAACGGTCCGCTATTGCTTCTGTGCGCACAGACGCGATTCCCTTGTCTCTTGCGAACACAGGGAACTCTGTGCATCCAAATCTACAGGCTAAGGACGCGTCTGCATATGTTTTGGTGAACAATCGAGTGTGCGTGTTCTGACAGCTGCCTCTATGCAGACGTCTCCACAGAGCCACTTCTGAATGCCCCGCAGCCCAGGACTGAATGGATACACTAACAAGTGCACCGGTGTGAGCAACCACATATGCAGAAGGACGTCTTTCATCTCACAGAAGCGCGAACGTCTTGGCGTTCAAGCACATGGCAGAAACAAGGTGTGAACAGATGAGCTGCTGCTATTTTCTCCGTTCGGCATGCTTCGTTGTAGCTCTCTTGCCGGTCGCCGGCTTAGCGGCTTGCTTTGCGCGACTAGCTCTGGGGAGAGAAGGAGATAGCGCCGGAAACCTCGCCTTTTGCCTTCTTCGGCGCTGGAACCTGGTTGCTGCGCCTTCTCTTTGTCCATGTGCACACACACGATTCCTCAGCGAAAACCATGCAGAAACCTTTCCACGAGCACCCAGGGATGTGCACCCAGCACCACGTGCACGCACACGCAGCTAGAGAAAAGCACCTACCTTTTCACACACTGATGCCTAAGCAAACGCGTGGCCACACACACGCACACATCCGCAAGCGCGCCTACTCCCATCTATTGAGGGAAAGACGGACGAGCTCTTTGGTTGCTCTTCACAGGCTTGTCCCTGATCTATAGCTGAGGGCAAACACTTGTGTGCTTGTGGGAGAGCCTGTGTCTTTCCTGGAAGCGTTTGGGAGTTTTGCTCAGACGCGTGTTTCCTCAAGTTCAAGAATCAAGATCTAGGATACCTGCAGACAGGTGCCTGTTTGTGTGGAGACAGTCTGTTTGAAACTGTGTTCCTCAGCGCCCGCTCTTTCTCCCCGTCGCTCCACACGCCTGGGAGTCCCTTTCTTTCTCTCCACAAGCACGTGTGTTGACTTCGTCGCACATGTGCATCTGCACAAGCGTTGAGCTCAGCAGAGCGTGTCTCTTGACACTTGATGTGCGTTGGCTGTGTCTGCCTGCTCCAGTGAAGAGAGAAACGGGAAATCATCTTGGTAGAGGCAACAAAGCAAAAGCGAGGCAGGATTGACATCTGCTCAACAGAGACGGATTCCCTGCGCTGACACAGTTCACAGTTACACGAGAAGCAATCTGAGCGGTCCGTCGACCGGAGACGTGTTTCCCAAGAGGTCGTTTAGCGAGTGAACAGCAGTGTGCGCGACTTTCAGGAGTGTGCCTGGAAAGTGCCAGAATCACCAGGAGCATCTGTGCAAAAGCTGCTGCCTCTGTGACCGCATTGAGGCACGTTCGCGTGTCTGCGAGTATATAGACGGCTCTTTCGCGTTCACTCCGAGGGAAACGGTCCGCTATTGCTTCTGTGCGCACAGACGCGATTCCCTTGTCTCTTGCGAACACAGGGAACTCTGTGCATCCAAATCTACAGGCTAAGGACGCGTCTGCATATGTTTTGGTGAACAATCGAGTGTGCGTGTTCTGACAGCTGCCTCTATGCAGACGTCTCCACAGAGCCACTTCTGAATGCCCCGCAGCCCAGGACTGAATGGATACACTAACAAGTGCACCGGTGTGAGCAACCACATATGCAGAAGGACGTCTTTCATCTCACAGAAGCGCGAACGTCTTGGCGTTCAAGCACATGGCAGAAACAAGGTGTGAACAGATGAGCTGCTGCTATTTTCTCCGTTCGGCATGCTTCGTTGTAGCTCTCTTGCCGGTCGCCGGCTTAGCGGCTTGCTTTGCGCGACTAGCTCTGGGGAGAGAAGGAGATAGCGCCGGAAACCTCGCCTTTTGCCTTCTTCGGCGCTGGAACCTGGTTGCTGCGCCTTCTCTTTGTCCATGTGCACACACACGATTCCTCAGCGAAAACCATGCAGAAACCTTTCCACGAGCACCCAGGGATGTGCACCCAGCACCACGTGCACGCACACGCAGCTAGAGAAAAGCACCTACCTTTTCACACACTGATGCCTAAGCAAACGCGTGGCCACACACACGCACACATCCGCAAGCGCGCCTACTCCCATCTATTGAGGGAAAGACGGACGAGCAACGTCCTGACAGGCTTGAGGGGAAAAACGTCCGTTGACGGTTGGCGTACTGCACGCCCGCCTACGGGGCTGCAGGGGAATCCACATTTGGAAGGTACCTGAAGATGTGTGCCTGTTCTTGGAGCTCCGCTAGTAGGGTAGCAAAGACACTCGTAGGCAGTACTGAATGCTGCTCCGTGCTACTTCTCCTCCGCTGGCAAATGCTTCACAGTCGCCCGAGGAAAGACGTTTAACAATCGATCTCCAAGAGGAACGAAACACATGATGCCATAAGGCGAAAGAATAGCAGGGCATCTCTTCACAGGCTTGTCCCTGATCTATAGCTGAGGGCAAACACTTGTGTGCTTGTGGGAGAGCCTGTGTCTTTCCTGGAAGCGTTTGGGAGTTTTGCTCAGACGCGTGTTTCCTCAAGTTCAAGAATCAAGATCTAGGATACCTGCAGACAGGTGCCTGTTTGTGTGGAGACAGTCTGTTTGAAACTGTGTTCCTCAGCGCCCGCTCTTTCTCCCCGTCGCTCCACACGCCTGGGAGTCCCTTTCTTTCTCTCCACAAGCACGTGTGTTGACTTCGTCGCACATGTGCATCTGCACAAGCGTTGAGCTCAGCAGAGCGTGTCTCTTGACACTTGATGTGCGTTGACTGTGTCTGCCTGCTCCAGTGAAGAGAGAAACGGGAAATCATCTTGGTAGAGGCAACAAAGCAAAAGCGAGGCAGGATTGACATCTGCTCAACAGAGACGGATTCCCTGCGCTGACACAGTTCACAGTTACACGAGAAGCAATCTGAGCGGTCCATCGACCGGAGACGTGTTTCCCAAGAGGTCGTTTAGCGAGTGAACAGCAGTGTGCGCGACTTTCAGGAGTGTGCCTGGAAAGTGCCAGAATCACCAGGAGCATCTGTGCAAAAGCTGCTGCCTCTGTGACCGCATTGAGGCACGTTCCCGTGTCTGCGAGTATATAGACGGCTCTTTCGCGTTCACTCCGAGGGAAACGGTCCGCTATTGCTTCTGTGCGTACAGACGCGATTCCCTTGTCTCTTGCGAACACAGGGAACTCTGTGCATCCAAATCTACAGGCTAAGGACGCGTCTGCATATGTTTTGGTGAACAATCGAGTGTGCGTGTTCTGACAGCTGCCTCTATGCAGACGTCTCCACAGAGCCACTTCTGAATGCCCCGCAGCCCAGGACTGAATGGATACACTAACAAGTGCACCGGTGTGAGCAACCACATATGCAGAAGGACGTCTTTCATCTCACAGAAGCGCGAACGTCTTGGCGTTCAAGCACATGGCAGAAACAAGGTGTGAACAGATGAGCTGCTGCTATTTTCTCCGTTCGGCATGCTTCGTTGTAGCTCTCTTGCCGGTCGCCGGCTTAGCGGCTTGCTTTGCGCGACTAGCTCTGGGGAGAGAAGGAGATAGCGCCGGAAACCTCGCCTTTTGCCTTCTTCGGCGCTGGAACCTGGTTGCTGCGCCTTCTCTTTGTCCATGTGCACACACACGATTCCTCAGCGAAAACCATGCAGAAACCTTTCCACGAGCACCCAGGGATGTGCACCCAGCACCACGTGCACGCACACGCAGCTAGAGAAAAGCACCTACCTTTTCACACACTGATGCCTAAGCAAACGCGTGGCCACACACACGCACACATCCGCAAGCGCGCCTACTCCCATCTATTGAGGGAAAGACGGACGAGCTCTTTGGTTGCTCTTCACAGGCTTGTCCCTGATCTATAGCTGAGGGCAAACACTTGTGTGCTTGTGGGAGAGCCTGTGTCTTTCCTGGAAGCGTTTGGGAGTTTTGCTCAGACGCGTGTTTCCTCAAGTTCAAGAATCAAGATCTAGGATACCTGCAGACAGGTGCCTGTTTGTGTGGAGACAGTCTGTTTGAAACTGTGTTCCTCAGCGCCCGCTCTTTCTCCCCGTCGCTCCACACGCCTGGGAGTCCCTTTCTTTCTCTCCACAAGCACGTGTGTTGACTTCGTCGCACATGTGCATCTGCACAAGCGTTGAGCTCAGCAGAGCGTGTCTCTTGACACTTGATGTGCGTTGGCTGTGTCTGCCTGCTCCAGTGAAGAGAGAAACGGGAAATCATCTTGGTAGAGGCAACAAAGCAAAAGCGAGGCAGGATTGACATCTGCTCAACAGAGACGGATTCCCTGCGCTGACACAGTTCACAGTTACACGAGAAGCAATCTGAGCGGTCCGTCGACCGGAGACGTGTTTCCCAAGAGGTCGTTTAGCGAGTGAACAGCAGTGTGCGCGACTTTCAGGAGTGTGCCTGGAAAGTGCCAGAATCACCAGGAGCATCTGTGCAAAAGCTGCTGCCTCTGTGACCGCATTGAGGCACGTTCGCGTGTCTGCGAGTATATAGACGGCTCTTTCGCGTTCACTCCGAGGGAAACGGTCCGCTATTGCTTCTGTGCGCACAGACGCGATTCCCTTGTCTCTTGCGAACACAGGGAACTCTGTGCATCCAAATCTACAGGCTAAGGACGCGTCTGCATATGTTTTGGTGAACAATCGAGTGTGCGTGTTCTGACAGCTGCCTCTATGCAGACGTCTCCACAGAGCCATTTCTGAATGCCCCGCAGCCCAGGACTGAATGGATACACTAACAAGTGCACCGGTGTGAGCAACCACATATGCAGAAGGACGTCTTTCATCTCACAGAAGCGCGAACGTCTTGGCGTTCAAGCACATGGCAGAAACAAGGTGTGAACAGATGAGCTGCTGCTATTTTCTCCGTTCGGCATGCTTCGTTGTAGCTCTCTTGCCGGTCGCCGGCTTAGCGGCTTGCTTTGCGCGACTAGCTCTGGGGAGAGAAGGAGATAGCGCCGGAAACCTCGCCTTTTGCCTTCTTCGGCGCTGGAACCTGGTTGCTGCGCCTTCTCTTTGTCCATGTGCACACACACGATTCCTCAGCGAAAACCATGCAGAAACCTTTCCACGAGCACCCAGGGATGTGCACCCAGCACCACGTGCACGCACACGCAGCTAGAGAAAAGCACCTACCTTTTCACACACTGATGCCTAAGCAAACGCGTGGCCACACACACGCACACATCCGCAAGCGCGCCTACTCCCATCTATTGAGGGAAAGACGGACGAGCTCTTTGGTTGCTCTTCACAGGCTTGTCCCTGATCTATAGCTGAGGGCAAACACTTGTGTGCTTGTGGGAGAGCCTGTGTCTTTCCTGGAAGCGTTTGGGAGTTTTGCTCAGACGCGTGTTTCCTCAAGTTCAAGAATCAAGATCTAGGATACCTGCAGACAGGTGCCTGTTTGTGTGGAGACAGTCTGTTTGAAACTGTGTTCCTCAGCGCCCGCTCTTTCTCCCCGTCGCTCCACACGCCTGGGAGTCCCTTTCTTTCTCTCCACAAGCACGTGTGTTGACTTCGTCGCACATGTGCATCTGCACAAGCGTTGAGCTCAGCAGAGCGTGTCTCTTGACACTTGATGTGCGTTGGCTGTGTCTGCCTGCTCCAGTGAAGAGAGAAACGGGAAATCATCTTGGTAGAGGCAACAAAGCAAAAGCGAGGCAGGATTGACATCTGCTCAACAGAGACGGATTCCCTGCGCTGACACAGTTCACAGTTACACGAGAAGCAATCTGAGCGGTCCGTCGACCGGAGACGTGTTTCCCAAGAGGTCGTTTAGCGAGTGAACAGCAGTGTGCGCGACTTTCAGGAGTGTGCCTGGAAAGTGCCAGAATCACCAGGAGCATCTGTGCAAAAGCTGCTGCCTCTGTGACCGCATTGAGGCACGTTCGCGTGTCTGCGAGTATATAGACGGCTCTTTCGCGTTCACTCCGAGGGAAACGGTCCGCTATTGCTTCTGTGCGCACAGACGCGATTCCCTTGTCTCTTGCGAACACAGGGAACTCTGTGCATCCAAATCTACAGGCTAAGGACGCGTCTGCATATGTTTTGGTGAACAATCGAGTGTGCGTGTTCTGACAGCTGCCTCTATGCAGACGTCTCCACAGAGCCACTTCTGAATGCCCCGCAGCCCAGGACTGAATGGATACACTAACTAGTGCACCGGTGTGAGCAACCACATATGCAGAAGGACGTCTTTCATCTCACAGAAGCGCGAACGTCTTGGCGTTCAAGCACATGGCAGAAACAAGGTGTGAACAGATGAGCTGCTGCTATTTTCTCCGTTCGGCATGCTTCGTTGTAGCTCTCTTGCCGGTCGCCGGCTTAGCGGCTTGCTTTGCGCGACTAGCTCTGGGGAGAGAAGGAGATAGCGCCGGAAACCTCGCCTTTTGCCTTCTTCGGCGCTGGAACCTGGTTGCTGCGCCTTCTCTTTGTCCATGTGCACACACACGATTCCTCAGCGAAAACCATGCAGAAACCTTTCCACGAGCACCCAGGGATGTGCACCCAGCACCACGTGCACGCACACGCAGCTAGAGAAAAGCACCTACCTTTTCACACACTGATGCCTAAGCAAACGCGTGGCCACACACACGCACACATCCGCAAGCGCGCCTACTCCCATCTATTGAGGGAAAGACGGACGAGCTCTTTGGTTGCTCTTCACAGGCTTGTCCCTGATCTATAGCTGAGGGCAAACACTTGTGTGCTTGTGGGAGAGCCTGTGTCTTTCCTGGAAGCGTTTGGGAGTTTTGCTCAGACGCGTGTTTCCTCAAGTTCAAGAATCAAGATCTAGGATACCTGCAGACAGGTGCCTGTTTGTGTGGAGACAGTCTGTTTGAAACTGTGTTCCTCAGCGCCCGCTCTTTCTCCCCGTCGCTCCACACGCCTGGGAGTCCCTTTCTTTCTCTCCACAAGCACGTGTGTTGACTTCGTCGCACATGTGCATCTGCACAAGCGTTGAGCTCAGCAGAGCGTGTCTCTTGACACTTGATGTGCGTTGGCTGTGTCTGCCTGCTCCAGTGAAGAGAGAAACGGGAAATCATCTTGGTAGAGGCAACAAAGCAAAAGCGAGGCAGGATTGACATCTGCTCAACAGAGACGGATTCCCTGCGCTGACACAGTTCACAGTTACACGAGAAGCAATCTGAGCGGTCCGTCGACCGGAGACGTGTTTCCCAAGAGGTCGTTTAGCGAGTGAACAGCAGTGTGCGCGACTTTCAGGAGTGTGCCTGGAAAGTGCCAGAATCACCAGGAGCATCTGTGCAAAAGCTGCTGCCTCTGTGACCGCATTGAGGCACGTTTGCGTGTCTGCGAGTATATAGACGGCTCTTTCGCGTTCATTCCGAGGGAAACGGTCCGCTATTGCTTCTGTGCGTACAGACGCGATTCCCTTGTCTCTTGCGAACACAGGGAACTCTGTGCATCCAAATCTACAGGCTAAGGACGCGTCTGCATATGTTTTGGTGAACAATCGAGTGTGCGTGTTCTGACAGCTGCCTCTATGCAGACGTCTCCACAGAGCCACTTCTGAATGCCCCGCAGCCCAGGACTGAATGGATACACTAACAAGTGCACCGGTGTGAGCAACCACATATGCAGAAGGACGTCTTTCATCTCACAGAAGCGCGAACGTCTTGGCGTTCAAGCACATGGCAGAAACAAGGTGTGAACAGATGAGCTGCTGCTATTTTCTCCGTTCGGCATGCTTCGTTGTAGCTCTCTTGCCGGTCGCCGGCTTAGCGGCTTGCTTTGCGCGACTAGCTCTGGGGAGAGAAGGAGATAGCGCCGGAAACCTCGCCTTTTGCCTTCTTCGGCGCTGGAACCTGGTTGCTGCGCCTTCTCTTTGTCCATGTGCACACACACGATTCCTCAGCGAAAACCATGCAGAAACCTTTCCACGAGCACCCAGGGATGTGCACCCAGCACCACGTGCACGCACACGCAGCTAGAGAAAAGCACCTACCTTTTCACACACTGATGCCTAAGCAAACGCGTGGCCACACACACGCACACATCCGCAAGCGCGCCTACTCCCATCTATTGAGGGAAAGACGGACGAGCTCTTTGGTTGCTCTTCACAGGCTTGTCCCTGATCTATAGCTGAGGGCAAACACTTGTGTGCTTGTGGGAAAGCCTGTGTCTTTCCTGGAAGCGTTTGGGAGTTTTGCTCAGACGCGTGTTTCCTCAAGTTCAAGAATCAAGATCTAGGATACCTGCAGACAGGTGCCTGTTTGTGTGGAGACAGTCTGTTTGAAACTGTGTTCCTCAGCGCCCGCTCTTTCTCCCCGTCGCTCCACACGCCTGGGAGTCCCTTTCTTTCTCTCCACAAGCACGTGTGTTGACTTCGTCGCACATGTGCATCTGCACAAGCGTTGAGCTCAGCAGAGCGTGTCTCTTGACACTTGATGTGCGTTGGCTGTGTCTGCCTGCTCCAGTGAAGAGAGAAACGGGAAATCATCTTGGTAGAGGCAACAAAGCAAAAGCGAGGCAGGATTGACATCTGCTCAACAGAGACGGATTCCCTGCGCTGACACAGTTCACAGTTACACGAGAAGCAATCTGAGCGGTCCGTCGACCGGAGACGTGTTTCCCAAGAGGTCGTTTAGCGAGTGAACAGCAGTGTGCGCGACTTTCAGGAGTGTGCCTGGAAAGTGCCAGAATCACCAGGAGCATCTGTGCAAAAGCTGCTGCCTCTGTGACCGCATTGAGGCACTTTTGCGTGTCTGCGAGTATATAGACGGCTCTTTCGCGTTCACTCCGAGGGAAACGGTCCGCTATTGCTTCTGTGCGTACAGACGCGATTCCCTTGTCTCTTGCGAACACAGGGAACTCTGTGCATCCAAATCTACAGGCTAAGGACGCGTCTGCATATGTTTTGGTGAACAATCGAGTGTGCGTGTTCTGACAGCTGCCTCTATGCAGACGTCTCCACAGAGCCACTTCTGAATGCCCCGCAGCCCAGGACTGAATGGATACACTAACAAGTGCACCGGTGTGAGCAACCACATATGCAGAAGGACGTCTTTCATCTCACAGAAGCGCGAACGTCTTGGCGTTCAAGCACATGGCAGAAACAAGGTGTGAACAGATGAGCTGCTGCTATTTTCTCCGTTCGGCATGCTTCGTTGTAGCTCTCTTGCCGGTCGCCGGCTTAGCGGCTTGCTTTGCGCGACTAGCTCTGGGGAGAGAAGGAGATAGCGCCGGAAACCTCGCCTTTTGCCTTCTTCGGCGCTGGAACCTGGTTGCTGCGCCTTCTCTTTGTCCATGTGCACACACACGATTCCTCAGCGAAAACCATGCAGAAACCTTTCCACGAGCACCCAGGGATGTGCACCCAGCACCACGTGCACGCACACGCAGCTAGAGAAAAGCACCTACCTTTTCACACACTGATGCCTAAGCAAACGCGTGGCCACACACACGCACACATCCGCAAGCGCGCCTACTCCCATCTATTGAGGGAAAGACGGACGAGCTCTTTGGTTGCTCTTCACAGGCTTGTCCCTGATCTATAGCTGAGGGCAAACACTTGTGTGCTTGTGGGAGAGCCTGTGTCTTTCCTGGAAGCGTTTGGGAGTTTTGCTCAGACGCGTGTTTCCTCAAGTTCAAGAATCAAGATCTAGGATACCTGCAGACAGGTGCCTGTTTGTGTGGAGACAGTCTGTTTGAAACTGTGTTCCTCAGCGCCCGCTCTTTCTCCCCGTCGCTCCACACGCCTGGGAGTCCCTTTCTTTCTCTCCACAAGCACGTGTGTTGACTTCGTCGCACATGTGCATCTGCACAAGCGTTGAGCTCAGCAGAGCGTGTCTCTTGACACTTGATGTGCGTTGGCTGTGTCTGCCTGCTCCAGTGAAGAGAGAAACGGGAAATCATCTTGGTAGAGGCAACAAAGCAAAAGCGAGGCAGGATTGACATCTGCTCAACAGAGACGGATTCCCTGCGCTGACACAGTTCACAGTTACACGAGAAGCAATCTGAGCGGTCCGTCGACCGGAGACGTGTTTCCCAAGAGGTCGTTTAGCGAGTGAACAGCAGTGTGCGCGACTTTCAGGAGTGTGCCTGGAAAGTGCCAGAATCACCAGGAGCATCTGTGCAAAAGCTGCTGCCTCTGTGACCGCATTGAGGCACGTTCGCGTGTCTGCGAGTATATAGACGGCTCTTTCGCGTTCACTCCGAGGGAAACGGTCCGCTATTGCTTCTGTGCGCACAGACGCGATTCCCTTGTCTCTTGCGAACACAGGGAACTCTGTGCATCCAAATCTACAGGCTAAGGACGCGTCTGCATATGTTTTGGTGAACAATCGAGTGTGCGTGTTCTGACAGCTGCCTCTATGCAGACGTCTCCACAGAGCCACTTCTGAATGCCCCGCAGCCCAGGACTGAATGGATACACTAACAAGTGCACCGGTGTGAGCAACCACATATGCAGAAGGACGTCTTTCATCTCACAGAAGCGCGAACGTCTTGGCGTTCAAGCACATGGCAGAAACAAGGTGTGAACAGATGAGCTGCTGCTATTTTCTCCGTTCGGCATGCTTCGTTGTAGCTCTCTTGCCGGTCGCCGGCTTAGCGGCTTGCTTTGCGCGACTAGCTCTGGGGAGAGAAGGAGATAGCGCCGGAAACCTCGCCTTTTGCCTTCTTCGGCGCTGGAACCTGGTTGCTGCGCCTTCTCTTTGTCCATGTGCACACACACGATTCCTCAGCGAAAACCATGCAGAAACCTTTCCACGAGCACCCAGGGATGTGCACCCAGCACCACGTGCACGCACACGCAGCTAGAGAAAAGCACCTACCTTTTCACACACTGATGCCTAAGCAAACGCGTGGCCACACACACGCACACATCCGCAAGCGCGCCTACTCCCATCTATTGAGGGAAAGACGGACGAGCTCTTTGGTTGCTCTTCACAGGCTTGTCCCTGATCTATAGCTGAGGGCAAACACTTGTGTGCTTGTGGGAGAGCCTGTGTCTTTCCTGGAAGCGTTTGGGAGTTTTGCTCAGACGCGTGTTTCCTCAAGTTCAAGAATCAAGATCTAGGATACCTGCAGACAGGTGCCTGTTTGTGTGGAGACAGTCTGTTTGAAACTGTGTTCCTCAGCGCCCGCTCTTTCTCCCCGTCGCTCCACACGCCTGGGAGTCCCTTTCTTTCTCTCCACAAGCACGTGTGTTGACTTCGTCGCACATGTGCATCTGCACAAGCGTTGAGCTCAGCAGAGCGTGTCTCTTGACACTTGATGTGCGTTGGCTGTGTCTGCCTGCTCCAGTGAAGAGAGAAACGGGAAATCATCTTGGTAGAGGCAACAAAGCAAAAGCGAGGCAGGATTGACATCTGCTCAACAGAGACGGATTCCCTGCGCTGACACAGTTCACAGTTACACGAGAAGCAATCTGAGCGGTCCGTCGACCGGAGACGTGTTTCCCAAGAGGTCGTTTAGCGAGTGAACAGCAGTGTGCGCGACTTTCAGGAGTGTGCCTGGAAAGTGCCAGAATCACCAGGAGCATCTGTGCAAAAGCTGCTGCCTCTGTGACCGCATTGAGGCACGTTCGCGTGTCTGCGAGTATATAGACGGCTCTTTCGCGTTCACTCCGAGGGAAACGGTCCGCTATTGCTTCTGTGCGCACAGACGCGATTCCCTTGTCTCTTGCGAACACAGGGAACTCTGTGCATCCAAATCTACAGGCTAAGGACGCGTCTGCATATGTTTTGGTGAACAATCGAGTGTGCGTGTTCTGACAGCTGCCTCTATGCAGACGTCTCCACAGAGCCACTTCTGAATGCCCCGCAGCCCAGGACTGAATGGATACACTAACTAGTGCACCGGTGTGAGCAACCACATATGCAGAAGGACGTCTTTCATCTCACAGAAGCGCGAACGTCTTGGCGTTCAAGCACATGGCAGAAACAAGGTGTGAACAGATGAGCTGCTGCTATTTTCTCCGTTCGGCATGCTTCGTTGTAGCTCTCTTGCCGGTCGCCGGCTTAGCGGCTTGCTTTGCGCGACTAGCTCTGGGGAGAGAAGGAGATAGCGCCGGAAACCTCGCCTTTTGCCTTCTTCGGCGCTGGAACCTGGTTGCTGCGCCTTCTCTTTGTCCATGTGCACACACACGATTCCTCAGCGAAAACCATGCAGAAACCTTTCCACGAGCACCCAGGGATGTGCACCCAGCACCACGTGCACGCACACGCAGCTAGAGAAAAGCACCTACCTTTTCACACACTGATGCCTAAGCAAACGCGTGGCCACACACACGCACACATCCGCAAGCGCGCCTACTCCCATCTATTGAGGGAAAGACGGACGAGCTCTTTGGTTGCTCTTCACAGGCTTGTCCCTGATCTATAGCTGAGGGCAAACACTTGTGTGCTTGTGGGAGAGCCTGTGTCTTTCCTGGAAGCGTTTGGGAGTTTTGCTCAGACGCGTGTTTCCTCAAGTTCAAGAATCAAGATCTAGGATACCTGCAGACAGGTGCCTGTTTGTGTGGAGACAGTCTGTTTGAAACTGTGTTCCTCAGCGCCCGCTCTTTCTCCCCGTCGCTCCACACGCCTGGGAGTCCCTTTCTTTCTCTCCACAAGCACGTGTGTTGACTTCGTCGCACATGTGCATCTGCACAAGCGTTGAGCTCAGCAGAGCGTGTCTCTTGACACTTGATGTGCGTTGGCTGTGTCTGCCTGCTCCAGTGAAGAGAGAAACGGGAAATCATCTTGGTAGAGGCAACAAAGCAAAAGCGAGGCAGGATTGACATCTGCTCAACAGAGACGGATTCCCTGCGCTGACACAGTTCACAGTTACACGAGAAGCAATCTGAGCGGTCCGTCGACCGGAGACGTGTTTCCCAAGAGGTCGTTTAGCGAGTGAACAGCAGTGTGCGCGACTTTCAGGAGTGTGCCTGGAAAGTGCCAGAATCACCAGGAGCATCTGTGCAAAAGCTGCTGCCTCTGTGACCGCATTGAGGCACGTTCGCGTGTCTGCGAGTATATAGACGGCTCTTTCGCGTTCACTCCGAGGGAAACGGTCCGCTATTGCTTCTGTGCGCACAGACGCGATTCCCTTGTCTCTTGCGAACACAGGGAACTCTGTGCATCCAAATCTACAGGCTAAGGACGCGTCTGCATATGTTTTGGTGAACAATCGAGTGTGCGTGTTCTGACAGCTGCCTCTATGCAGACGTCTCCACAGAGCCACTTCTGAATGCCCCGCAGCCCAGGACTGAATGGATACACTAACAAGTGCACCGGTGTGAGCAACCACATATGCAGAAGGACGTCTTTCATCTCACAGAAGCGCGAACGTCTTGGCGTTCAAGCACATGGCAGAAACAAGGTGTGAACAGATGAGCTGCTGCTATTTTCTCCGTTCGGCATGCTTCGTTGTAGCTCTCTTGCCGGTCGCCGGCTTAGCGGCTTGCTTTGCGCGACTAGCTCTGGGGAGAGAAGGAGATAGCGCCGGAAACCTCGCCTTTTGCCTTCTTCGGCGCTGGAACCTGGTTGCTGCGCCTTCTCTTTGTCCATGTGCACACACACGATTCCTCAGCGAAAACCATGCAGAAACCTTTCCACGAGCACCCAGGGATGTGCACCCAGCACCACGTGCACGCACACGCAGCTAGAGAAAAGCACCTACCTTTTCACACACTGATGCCTAAGCAAACGCGTGGCCACACACACGCACACATCCGCAAGCGCGCCTACTCCCATCTATTGAGGGAAAGACGGACGAGCTCTTTGGTTGCTCTTCACAGGCTTGTCCCTGATCTATAGCTGAGGGCAAACACTTGTGTGCTTGTGGGAGAGCCTGTGTCTTTCCTGGAAGCGTTTGGGAGTTTTGCTCAGACGCGTGTTTCCTCAAGTTCAAGAATCAAGATCTAGGATACCTGCAGACAGGTGCCTGTTTGTGTGGAGACAGTCTGTTTGAAACTGTGTTCCTCAGCGCCCGCTCTTTCTCCCCGTCGCTCCA
Source organism: Patagioenas fasciata (assembly GCF_037038585.1). NCBI lineage: Eukaryota > Metazoa > Chordata > Aves > Columbiformes > Columbidae > Patagioenas > Patagioenas fasciata. The sequence continues at coordinate 108,852 of NW_027288787.1, read as the reverse complement.
CACGCCTGGGAGTCCCTTTCTTTCTCTCCACAAGCACGTGTGTTGACTTCGTCGCACATGTGCATCTGCACAAGCGTTGAGCTCAGCAGAGCGTGTCTCTTGACACTTGATGTGCGTTGGCTGTGTCTGCCTGCTCCAGTGAAGAGAGAAACGGGAAATCATCTTGGTAGAGGCAACAAAGCAAAAGCGAGGCAGGATTGACATCTGCTCAACAGAGACGGATTCCCTGCGCTGACACAGTTCACAGTTACACGAGAAGCAATCTGAGCGGTCCGTCGACCGGAGACGTGTTTCCCAAGAGGTCGTTTAGCGAGTGAACAGCAGTGTGCGCGACTTTCAGGAGTGTGCCTGGAAAGTGCCAGAATCACCAGGAGCATCTGTGCAAAAGCTGCTGCCTCTGTGACCGCATTGAGGCACGTTCGCGTGTCTGCGAGTATATAGACGGCTCTTTCGCGTTCACTCCGAGGGAAACGGTCCGCTATTGCTTCTGTGCGCACAGACGCGATTCCCTTGTCTCTTGCGAACACAGGGAACTCTGTGCATCCAAATCTACAGGCTAAGGACGCGTCTGCATATGTTTTGGTGAACAATCGAGTATGCGTGTTCTGACAGCTGCCTCTATGCAGACGTCTCCACAGAGCCATTTCTGAATGCCCCGCAGCCCAGGACTGAATGGATACACTAACAAGTGCACCGGTGTGAGCAACCACATATGCAGAAGGACGTCTTTCATCTCACAGAAGCGCGAACGTCTTGGCGTTCAAGCACATGGCAGAAACAAGGTGTGAACAGATGAGCTGCTGCTATTTTCTCCGTTCGGCATGCTTCGTTGTAGCTCTCTTGCCGGTCGCCGGCTTAGCGGCTTGCTTTGCGCGACTAGCTCTGGGGAGAGAAGGAGATAGCGCCGGAAACCTCGCCTTTTGCCTTCTTCGGCGCTGGAACCTGGTTGCTGCGCCTTCTCTTTGTCCATGTGCACACACACGATTCCTCAGCGAAAACCATGCAGAAACCTTTCCACGAGCACCCAGGGATGTGCACCCAGCACCACGTGCACGCACACGCAGCTAGAGAAAAGCACCTACCTTTTCACACACTGATGCCTAAGCAAACGCGTGGCCACACACACGCACACATCCGCAAGCGCGCCTACTCCCATCTATTGAGGGAAAGACGGACGAGCTCTTTGGTTGCTCTTCACAGGCTTGTCCCTGATCTATAGCTGAGGGCAAACACTTGTGTGCTTGTGGGAGAGCCTGTGTCTTTCCTGGAAGCGTTTGGGAGTTTTGCTCAGACGCGTGTTTCCTCAAGTTCAAGAATCAAGATCTAGGATACCTGCAGACAGGTGCCTGTTTGTGTGGAGACAGTCTGTTTGAAACTGTGTTCCTCAGCGCCCGCTCTTTCTCCCCGTCGCTCCACACGCCTGGGAGTCCCTTTCTTTCTCTCCACAAGCACGTGTGTTGACTTCGTCGCACATGTGCATCTGCACAAGCGTTGAGCTCAGCAGAGCGTGTCTCTTGACACTTGATGTGCGTTGGCTGTGTCTGCCTGCTCCAGTGAAGAGAGAAACGGGAAATCATCTTGGTAGAGGCAACAAAGCAAAAGCGAGGCAGGATTGACATCTGCTCAACAGAGACGGATTCCCTGCGCTGACACAGTTCACAGTTACACGAGAAGCAATCTGAGCGGTCCGTCGACCGGAGACGTGTTTCCCAAGAGGTCGTTTAGCGAGTGAACAGCAGTGTGCGCGACTTTCAGGAGTGTGCCTGGAAAGTGCCAGAATCACCAGGAGCATCTGTGCAAAAGCTGCTGCCTCTGTGACCGCATTGAGGCACGTTCGCGTGTCTGCGAGTATATAGACGGCTCTTTCGCGTTCACTCCGAGGGAAACGGTCCGCTATTGCTTCTGTGCGCACAGACGCGATTCCCTTGTCTCTTGCGAACACAGGGAACTCTGTGCATCCAAATCTACAGGCTAAGGACGCGTCTGCATATGTTTTGGTGAACAATCGAGTGTGCGTGTTCTGACAGCTGCCTCTATGCAGACGTCTCCACAGAGCCACTTCTGAATGCCCCGCAGCCCAGGACTGAATGGATACACTAACTAGTGCACCGGTGTGAGCAACCACATATGCAGAAGGACGTCTTTCATCTCACAGAAGCGCGAACGTCTTGGCGTTCAAGCACATGGCAGAAACAAGGTGTGAACAGATGAGCTGCTGCTATTTTCTCCGTTCGGCATGCTTCGTTGTAGCTCTCTTGCCGGTCGCCGGCTTAGCGGCTTGCTTTGCGCGACTAGCTCTGGGGAGAGAAGGAGATAGCGCCGGAAACCTCGCCTTTTGCCTTCTTCGGCGCTGGAACCTGGTTGCTGCGCCTTCTCTTTGTCCATGTGCACACACACGATTCCTCAGCGAAAACCATGCAGAAACCTTTCCACGAGCACCCAGGGATGTGCACCCAGCACCACGTGCACGCACACGCAGCTAGAGAAAAGCACCTACCTTTTCACACACTGATGCCTAAGCAAACGCGTGGCCACACACACGCACACATCCGCAAGCGCGCCTACTCCCATCTATTGAGGGAAAGACGGACGAGCTCTTTGGTTGCTCTTCACAGGCTTGTCCCTGATCTATAGCTGAGGGCAAACACTTGTGTGCTTGTGGGAGAGCCTGTGTCTTTCCTGGAAGCGTTTGGGAGTTTTGCTCAGACGCGTGTTTCCTCAAGTTCAAGAATCAAGATCTAGGATACCTGCAGACAGGTGCCTGTTTGTGTGGAGACAGTCTGTTTGAAACTGTGTTCCTCAGCGCCCGCTCTTTCTCCCCGTCGCTCCACACGCCTGGGAGTCCCTTTCTTTCTCTCCACAAGCACGTGTGTTGACTTCGTCGCACATGTGCATCTGCACAAGCGTTGAGCTCAGCAGAGCGTGTCTCTTGACACTTGATGTGCGTTGGCTGTGTCTGCCTGCTCCAGTGAAGAGAGAAACGGGAAATCATCTTGGTAGAGGCAACAAAGCAAAAGCGAGGCAGGATTGACATCTGCTCAACAGAGACGGATTCCCTGCGCTGACACAGTTCACAGTTACACGAGAAGCAATCTGAGCGGTCCGTCGACCGGAGACGTGTTTCCCAAGAGGTCGTTTAGCGAGTGAACAGCAGTGTGCGCGACTTTCAGGAGTGTGCCTGGAAAGTGCCAGAATCACCAGGAGCATCTGTGCAAAAGCTGCTGCCTCTGTGACCGCATTGAGGCACGTTCGCGTGTCTGCGAGTATATAGACGGCTCTTTCGCGTTCACTCCGAGGGAAACGGTCCGCTATTGCTTCTGTGCGCACAGACGCGATTCCCTTGTCTCTTGCGAACACAGGGAACTCTGTGCATCCAAATCTACAGGCTAAGGACGCGTCTGCATATGTTTTGGTGAACAATCGAGTGTGCGTGTTCTGACAGCTGCCTCTATGCAGACGTCTCCACAGAGCCACTTCTGAATGCCCCGCAGCCCAGGACTGAATGGATACACTAACTAGTGCACCGGTGTGAGCAACCACATATGCAGAAGGACGTCTTTCATCTCACAGAAGCGCGAACGTCTTGGCGTTCAAGCACATGGCAGAAACAAGGTGTGAACAGATGAGCTGCTGCTATTTTCTCCGTTCGGCATGCTTCGTTGTAGCTCTCTTGCCGGTCGCCGGCTTAGCGGCTTGCTTTGCGCGACTAGCTCTGGGGAGAGAAGGAGATAGCGCCGGAAACCTCGCCTTTTGCCTTCTTCGGCGCTGGAACCTGGTTGCTGCGCCTTCTCTTTGTCCATGTGCACACACACGATTCCTCAGCGAAAACCATGCAGAAACCTTTCCACGAGCACCCAGGGATGTGCACCCAGCACCACGTGCACGCACACGCAGCTAGAGAAAAGCACCTACCTTTTCACACACTGATGCCTAAGCAAACGCGTGGCCACACACACGCACACATCCGCAAGCGCGCCTACTCCCATCTATTGAGGGAAAGACGGACGAGCTCTTTGGTTGCTCTTCACAGGCTTGTCCCTGATCTATAGCTGAGGGCAAACACTTGTGTGCTTGTGGGAGAGCCTGTGTCTTTCCTGGAAGCGTTTGGGAGTTTTGCTCAGACGCGTGTTTCCTCAAGTTCAAGAATCAAGATCTAGGATACCTGCAGACAGGTGCCTGTTTGTGTGGAGACAGTCTGTTTGAAACTGTGTTCCTCAGCGCCCGCTCTTTCTCCCCGTCGCTCCACACGCCTGGGAGTCCCTTTCTTTCTCTCCACAAGCACGTGTGTTGACTTCGTCGCACATGTGCATCTGCACAAGCGTTGAGCTCAGCAGAGCGTGTCTCTTGACACTTGATGTGCGTTGGCTGTGTCTGCCTGCTCCAGTGAAGAGAGAAACGGGAAATCATCTTGGTAGAGGCAACAAAGCAAAAGCGAGGCAGGATTGACATCTGCTCAACAGAGACGGATTCCCTGCGCTGACACAGTTCACAGTTACACGAGAAGCAATCTGAGCGGTCCGTCGACCGGAGACGTGTTTCCCAAGAGGTCGTTTAGCGAGTGAACAGCAGTGTGCGCGACTTTCAGGAGTGTGCCTGGAAAGTGCCAGAATCACCAGGAGCATCTGTGCAAAAGCTGCTGCCTCTGTGACCGCATTGAGGCACGTTCGCGTGTCTGCGAGTATATAGACGGCTCTTTCGCGTTCACTCCGAGGGAAACGGTCCGCTATTGCTTCTGTGCGCACAGACGCGATTCCCTTGTCTCTTGCGAACACAGGGAACTCTGTGCATCCAAATCTACAGGCTAAGGACGCGTCTGCATATGTTTTGGTGAACAATCGAGTGTGCGTGTTCTGACAGCTGCCTCTATGCAGACGTCTCCACAGAGCCACTTCTGAATGCCCCGCAGCCCAGGACTGAATGGATACACTAACAAGTGCACCGGTGTGAGCAACCACATATGCAGAAGGACGTCTTTCATCTCACAGAAGCGCGAACGTCTTGGCGTTCAAGCACATGGCAGAAACAAGGTGTGAACAGATGAGCTGCTGCTATTTTCTCCGTTCGGCATGCTTCGTTGTAGCTCTCTTGCCGGTCGCCGGCTTAGCGGCTTGCTTTGCGCGACTAGCTCTGGGGAGAGAAGGAGATAGCGCCGGAAACCTCGCCTTTTGCCTTCTTCGGCGCTGGAACCTGGTTGCTGCGCCTTCTCTTTGTCCATGTGCACACACACGATTCCTCAGCGAAAACCATGCAGAAACCTTTCCACGAGCACCCAGGGATGTGCACCCAGCACCACGTGCACGCACACGCAGCTAGAGAAAAGCACCTACCTTTTCACACACTGATGCCTAAGCAAACGCGTGGCCACACACACGCACACATCCGCAAGCGCGCCTACTCCCATCTATTGAGGGAAAGACGGACGAGCTCTTTGGTTGCTCTTCACAGGCTTGTCCCTGATCTATAGCTGAGGGCAAACACTTGTGTGCTTGTGGGAGAGCCTGTGTCTTTCCTGGAAGCGTTTGGGAGTTTTGCTCAGACGCGTGTTTCCTCAAGTTCAAGAATCAAGATCTAGGATACCTGCAGACAGGTGCCTGTTTGTGTGGAGACAGTCTGTTTGAAACTGTGTTCCTCAGCGCCCGCTCTTTCTCCCCGTCGCTCCACACGCCTGGGAGTCCCTTTCTTTCTCTCCACAAGCACGTGTGTTGACTTCGTCGCACATGTGCATCTGCACAAGCGTTGAGCTCAGCAGAGCGTGTCTCTTGACACTTGATGTGCGTTGGCTGTGTCTGCCTGCTCCAGTGAAGAGAGAAACGGGAAATCATCTTGGTAGAGGCAACAAAGCAAAAGCGAGGCAGGATTGACATCTGCTCAACAGAGACGGATTCCCTGCGCTGACACAGTTCACAGTTACACGAGAAGCAATCTGAGCGGTCCGTCGACCGGAGACGTGTTTCCCAAGAGGTCGTTTAGCGAGTGAACAGCAGTGTGCGCGACTTTCAGGAGTGTGCCTGGAAAGTGCCAGAATCACCAGGAGCATCTGTGCAAAAGCTGCTGCCTCTGTGACCGCATTGAGGCACGTTCGCGTGTCTGCGAGTATATAGACGGCTCTTTCGCGTTCACTCCGAGGGAAACGGTCCGCTATTGCTTCTGTGCGCACAGACGCGATTCCCTTGTCTCTTGCGAACACAGGGAACTCTGTGCATCCAAATCTACAGGCTAAGGACGCGTCTGCATATGTTTTGGTGAACAATCGAGTGTGCGTGTTCTGACAGCTGCCTCTATGCAGACGTCTCCACAGAGCCACTTCTGAATGCCCCGCAGCCCAGGACTGAATGGATACACTAACAAGTGCACCGGTGTGAGCAACCACATATGCAGAAGGACGTCTTTCATCTCACAGAAGCGCGAACGTCTTGGCGTTCAAGCACATGGCAGAAACAAGGTGTGAACAGATGAGCTGCTGCTATTTTCTCCGTTCGGCATGCTTCGTTGTAGCTCTCTTGCCGGTCGCCGGCTTAGCGGCTTGCTTTGCGCGACTAGCTCTGGGGAGAGAAGGAGATAGCGCCGGAAACCTCGCCTTTTGCCTTCTTCGGCGCTGGAACCTGGTTGCTGCGCCTTCTCTTTGTCCATGTGCACACACACGATTCCTCAGCGAAAACCATGCAGAAACCTTTCCACGAGCACCCAGGGATGTGCACCCAGCACCACGTGCACGCACACGCAGCTAGAGAAAAGCACCTACCTTTTCACACACTGATGCCTAAGCAAACGCGTGGCCACACACACGCACACATCCGCAAGCGCGCCTACTCCCATCTATTGAGGGAAAGACGGACGAGCTCTTTGGTTGCTCTTCACAGGCTTGTCCCTGATCTATAGCTGAGGGCAAACACTTGTGTGCTTGTGGGAGAGCCTGTGTCTTTCCTGGAAGCGTTTGGGAGTTTTGCTCAGACGCGTGTTTCCTCAAGTTCAAGAATCAAGATCTAGGATACCTGCAGACAGGTGCCTGTTTGTGTGGAGACAGTCTGTTTGAAACTGTGTTCCTCAGCGCCCGCTCTTTCTCCCCGTCGCTCCACACGCCTGGGAGTCCCTTTCTTTCTCTCCACAAGCACGTGTGTTGACTTCGTCGCACATGTGCATCTGCACAAGCGTTGAGCTCAGCAGAGCGTGTCTCTTGACACTTGATGTGCGTTGGCTGTGTCTGCCTGCTCCAGTGAAGAGAGAAACGGGAAATCATCTTGGTAGAGGCAACAAAGCAAAAGCGAGGCAGGATTGACATCTGCTCAACAGAGACGGATTCCCTGCGCTGACACAGTTCACAGTTACACGAGAAGCAATCTGAGCGGTCCGTCGACCGGAGACGTGTTTCCCAAGAGGTCGTTTAGCGAGTGAACAGCAGTGTGCGCGACTTTCAGGAGTGTGCCTGGAAAGTGCCAGAATCACCAGGAGCATCTGTGCAAAAGCTGCTGCCTCTGTGACCGCATTGAGGCACGTTCGCGTGTCTGCGAGTATATAGACGGCTCTTTCGCGTTCACTCCGAGGGAAACGGTCCGCTATTGCTTCTGTGCGCACAGACGCGATTCCCTTGTCTCTTGCGAACACAGGGAACTCTGTGCATCCAAATCTACAGGCTAAGGACGCGTCTGCATATGTTTTGGTGAACAATCGAGTGTGCGTGTTCTGACAGCTGCCTCTATGCAGACGTCTCCACAGAGCCACTTCTGAATGCCCCGCAGCCCAGGACTGAATGGATACACTAACAAGTGCACCGGTGTGAGCAACCACATATGCAGAAGGACGTCTTTCATCTCACAGAAGCGCGAACGTCTTGGCGTTCAAGCACATGGCAGAAACAAGGTGTGAACAGATGAGCTGCTGCTATTTTCTCCGTTCGGCATGCTTCGTTGTAGCTCTCTTGCCGGTCGCCGGCTTAGCGGCTTGCTTTGCGCGACTAGCTCTGGGGAGAGAAGGAGATAGCGCCGGAAACCTCGCCTTTTGCCTTCTTCGGCGCTGGAACCTGGTTGCTGCGCCTTCTCTTTGTCCATGTGCACACACACGATTCCTCAGCGAAAACCATGCAGAAACCTTTCCACGAGCACCCAGGGATGTGCACCCAGCACCACGTGCACGCACACGCAGCTAGAGAAAAGCACCTACCTTTTCACACACTGATGCCTAAGCAAACGCGTGGCCACACACACGCACACATCCGCAAGCGCGCCTACTCCCATCTATTGAGGGAAAGACGGACGAGCTCTTTGGTTGCTCTTCACAGGCTTGTCCCTGATCTATAGCTGAGGGCAAACACTTGTGTGCTTGTGGGAGAGCCTGTGTCTTTCCTGGAAGCGTTTGGGAGTTTTGCTCAGACGCGTGTTTCCTCAAGTTCAAGAATCAAGATCTAGGATACCTGCAGACAGGTGCCTGTTTGTGTGGAGACAGTCTGTTTGAAACTGTGTTCCTCAGCGCCCGCTCTTTCTCCCCGTCGCTCCACACGCCTGGGAGTCCCTTTCTTTCTCTCCACAAGCACGTGTGTTGACTTCGTCGCACATGTGCATCTGCACAAGCGTTGAGCTCAGCAGAGCGTGTCTCTTGACACTTGATGTGCGTTGGCTGTGTCTGCCTGCTCCAGTGAAGAGAGAAACGGGAAATCATCTTGGTAGAGGCAACAAAGCAAAAGCGAGGCAGGATTGACATCTGCTCAACAGAGACGGATTCCCTGCGCTGACACAGTTCACAGTTACACGAGAAGCAATCTGAGCGGTCCGTCGACCGGAGACGTGTTTCCCAAGAGGTCGTTTAGCGAGTGAACAGCAGTGTGCGCGACTTTCAGGAGTGTGCCTGGAAAGTGCCAGAATCACCAGGAGCATCTGTGCAAAAGCTGCTGCCTCTGTGACCGCATTGAGGCACGTTCGCGTGTCTGCGAGTATATAGACGGCTCTTTCGCGTTCACTCCGAGGGAAACGGTCCGCTATTGCTTCTGTGCGCACAGACGCGATTCCCTTGTCTCTTGCGAACACAGGGAACTCTGTGCATCCAAATCTACAGGCTAAGGACGCGTCTGCATATGTTTTGGTGAACAATCGAGTGTGCGTGTTCTGACAGCTGCCTCTATGCAGACGTCTCCACAGAGCCACTTCTGAATGCCCCGCAGCCCAGGACTGAATGGATACACTAACAAGTGCACCGGTGTGAGCAAGCACATATGCAGAAGGACGTCTTTCATCTCACAGAAGCGCGAACGTCTTGGCGTTCAAGCACATGGCAGAAACAAGGTGTGAACAGATGAGCTGCTGCTATTTTCTCCGTTCGGCATGCTTCGTTGTAGCTCTCTTGCCGGTCGCCGGCTTAGCGGCTTGCTTTGCGCGACTAGCTCTGGGGAGAGAAGGAGATAGCGCCGGAAACCTCGCCTTTTGCCTTCTTCGGCGCTGGAACCTGGTTGCTGCGCCTTCTCTTTGTCCATGTGCACACACACGATTCCTCAGCGAAAACCATGCAGAAACCTTTCCACGAGCACCCAGGGATGTGCACCCAGCACCACGTGCACGCACACGCAGCTAGAGAAAAGCACCTACCTTTTCACACACTGATGCCTAAGCAAACGCGTGGCCACACACACGCACACATCCGCAAGCGCGCCTACTCCCATCTATTGAGGGAAAGACGGACGAGCTCTTTGGTTGCTCTTCACAGGCTTGTCCCTGATCTATAGCTGAGGGCAAACACTTGTGTGCTTGTGGGAGAGCCTGTGTCTTTCCTGGAAGCGTTTGGGAGTTTTGCTCAGACGCGTGTTTCCTCAAGTTCAAGAATCAAGATCTAGGATACCTGCAGACAGGTGCCTGTTTGTGTGGAGACAGTCTGTTTGAAACTGTGTTCCTCAGCGCCCGCTCTTTCTCCCCGTCGCTCCACACGCCTGGGAGTCCCTTTCTTTCTCTCCACAAGCACGTGTGTTGACTTCGTCGCACATGTGCATCTGCACAAGCGTTGAGCTCAGCAGAGCGTGTCTCTTGACACTTGATGTGCGTTGGCTGTGTCTGCCTGCTCCAGTGAAGAGAGAAACGGGAAATCATCTTGGTAGAGGCAACAAAGCAAAAGCGAGGCAGGATTGACATCTGCTCAACAGAGACGGATTCCCTGCGCTGACACAGTTCACAGTTACACGAGAAGCAATCTGAGCGGTCCGTCGACCGGAGACGTGTTTCCCAAGAGGTCGTTTAGCGAGTGAACAGCAGTGTGCGCGACTTTCAGGAGTGTGCCTGGAAAGTGCCAGAATCACCAGGAGCATCTGTGCAAAAGCTGCTGCCTCTGTGACCGCATTGAGGCACGTTCCCGTGTCTGCGAGTATATAGACGGCTCTTTCGCGTTCACTCCGAGGGAAACGGTCCGCTATTGCTTCTGTGCGCACAGACGCGATTCCCTTGTCTCTTGCGAACACAGGGAACTCTGTGCATCCAAATCTACAGGCTAAGGACGCGTCTGCATATGTTTTGGTGAACAATCGAGTGTGCGTGTTCTGACAGCTGCCTCTATGCAGACGTCTCCACAGAGCCATTTCTGAATGCCCCGCAGCCCAGGACTGAATGGATACACTAACAAGTGCACCGGTGTGAGCAAGCACATATGCAGAAGGACGTCTTTCATCTCACAGAAGCGCGAACGTCTTGGCGTTCAAGCACATGGCAGAAACAAGGTGTGAACAGATGAGCTGCTGCTATTTTCTCCGTTCGGCATGCTTCGTTGTAGCTCTCTTGCCGGTCGCCGGCTTAGCGGCTTGCTTTGCGCGACTAGCTCTGGGGAGAGAAGGAGATAGCGCCGGAAACCTCGCCTTTTGCCTTCTTCGGCGCTGGAACCTGGTTGCTGCGCCTTCTCTTTGTCCATGTGCACACACACGATTCCTCAGCGAAAACCATGCAGAAACCTTTCCACGAGCACCCAGGGATGTGCACCCAGCACCACGTGCACGCACACGCAGCTAGAGAAAAGCACCTACCTTTTCACACACTGATGCCTAAGCAAACGCGTGGCCACACACACGCACACATCCGCAAGCGCGCCTACTCCCATCTATTGAGGGAAAGACGGACGAGCTCTTTGGTTGCTCTTCACAGGCTTGTCCCTGATCTATAGCTGAGGGCAAACACTTGTGTGCTTGTGGGAGAGCCTGTGTCTTTCCTGGAAGCGTTTGGGAGTTTTGCTCAGACGCGTGTTTCCTCAAGTTCAAGAATCAAGATCTAGGATACCTGCAGACAGGTGCCTGTTTGTGTGGAGACAGTCTGTTTGAAACTGTGTTCCTCAGCGCCCGCTCTTTCTCCCCGTCGCTCCACACGCCTGGGAGTCCCTTTCTTTCTCTCCACAAGCACGTGTGTTGACTTCGTCGCACATGTGCATCTGCACAAGCGTTGAGCTCAGCAGAGCGTGTCTCTTGACACTTGATGTGCGTTGGCTGTGTCTGCCTGCTCCAGTGAAGAGAGAAACGGGAAATCATCTTGGTAGAGGCAACAAAGCAAAAGCGAGGCAGGATTGACATCTGCTCAACAGAGACGGATTCCCTGCGCTGACACAGTTCACAGTTACACGAGAAGCAATCTGAGCGGTCCGTCGACCGGAGACGTGTTTCCCAAGAGGTCGTTTAGCGAGTGAACAGCAGTGTGCGCGACTTTCAGGAGTGTGCCTGGAAAGTGCCAGAATCACCAGGAGCATCTGTGCAAAAGCTGCTGCCTCTGTGACCGCATTGAGGCACGTTCGCGTGTCTGCGAGTATATAGACGGCTCTTTCGCGTTCACTCCGAGGGAAACGGTCCGCTATTGCTTCTGTGCGCACAGACGCGATTCCCTTGTCTCTTGCGAACACAGGGAACTCTGTGCATCCAAATCTACAGGCTAAGGACGCGTCTGCATATGTTTTGGTGAACAATCGAGTGTGCGTGTTCTGACAGCTGCCTCTATGCAGACGTCTCCACAGAGCCACTTCTGAATGCCCCGCAGCCCAGGACTGAATGGATACACTAACTAGTGCACCGGTGTGAGCAACCACATATGCAGAAGGACGTCTTTCATCTCACAGAAGCGCGAACGTCTTGGCGTTCAAGCACATGGCAGAAACAAGGTGTGAACAGATGAGCTGCTGCTATTTTCTCCGTTCGGCATGCTTCGTTGTAGCTCTCTTGCCGGTCGCCGGCTTAGCGGCTTGCTTTGCGCGACTAGCTCTGGGGAGAGAAGGAGATAGCGCCGGAAACCTCGCCTTTTGCCTTCTTCGGCGCTGGAACCTGGTTGCTGCGCCTTCTCTTTGTCCATGTGCACACACACGATTCCTCAGCGAAAACCATGCAGAAACCTTTCCACGAGCACCCAGGGATGTGCACCCAGCACCACGTGCACGCACACGCAGCTAGAGAAAAGCACCTACCTTTTCACACACTGATGCCTAAGCAAACGCGTGGCCACACACACGCACACATCCGCAAGCGCGCCTACTCCCATCTATTGAGGGAAAGACGGACGAGCTCTTTGGTTGCTCTTCACAGGCTTGTCCCTGATCTATAGCTGAGGGCAAACACTTGTGTGCTTGTGGGAGAGCCTGTGTCTTTCCTGGAAGCGTTTGGGAGTTTTGCTCAGACGCGTGTTTCCTCAAGTTCAAGAATCAAGATCTAGGATACCTGCAGACAGGTGCCTGTTTGTGTGGAGACAGTCTGTTTGAAACTGTGTTCCTCAGCGCCCGCTCTTTCTCCCCGTCGCTCCACACGCCTGGGAGTCCCTTTCTTTCTCTCCACAAGCACGTGTGTTGACTTCGTCGCACATGTGCATCTGCACAAGCGTTGAGCTCAGCAGAGCGTGTCTCTTGACACTTGATGTGCGTTGGCTGTGTCTGCCTGCTCCAGTGAAGAGAGAAACGGGAAATCATCTTGGTAGAGGCAACAAAGCAAAAGCGAGGCAGGATTGACATCTGCTCAACAGAGACGGATTCCCTGCGCTGACACAGTTCACAGTTACACGAGAAGCAATCTGAGCGGTCCGTCGACCGGAGACGTGTTTCCCAAGAGGTCGTTTAGCGAGTGAACAGCAGTGTGCGCGACTTTCAGGAGTGTGCCTGGAAAGTGCCAGAATCACCAGGAGCATCTGTGCAAAAGCTGCTGCCTCTGTGACCGCATTGAGGCACGTTCGCGTGTCTGCGAGTATATAGACGGCTCTTTCGCGTTCACTCCGAGGGAAACGGTCCGCTATTGCTTCTGTGCGTACAGACGCGATTCCCTTGTCTCTTGCGAACACAGGGAACTCTGTGCATCCAAATCTACAGGCTAAGGACGCGTCTGCATATGTTTTGGTGAACAATCGAGTGTGCGTGTTCTGACAGCTGCCTCTATGCAGACGTCTCCACAGAGCCACTTCTGAATGCCCCGCAGCCCAGGACTGAATGGATACACTAACAAGTGCACCGGTGTGAGCAACCACATATGCAGAAGGACGTCTTTCATCTCACAGAAGCGCGAACGTCTTGGCGTTCAAGCACATGGCAGAAACAAGGTGTGAACAGATGAGCTGCTGCTATTTTCTCCGTTCGGCATGCTTCGTTGTAGCTCTCTTGCCGGTCGCCGGCTTAGCGGCTTGCTTTGCGCGACTAGCTCTGGGGAGAGAAGGAGATAGCGCCGGAAACCTCGCCTTTTGCCTTCTTCGGCGCTGGAACCTGGTTGCTGCGCCTTCTCTTTGTCCATGTGCACACACACGATTCCTCAGCGAAAACCATGCAGAAACCTTTCCACGAGCACCCAGGGATGTGCACCCAGCACCACGTGCACGCACACGCAGCTAGAGAAAAGCACCTACCTTTTCACACACTGATGCCTAAGCAAACGCGTGGCCACACACACGCACACATCCGCAAGCGCGCCTACTCCCATCTATTGAGGGAAAGACGGACGAGCTCTTTGGTTGCTCTTCACAGGCTTGTCCCTGATCTATAGCTGAGGGCAAACACTTGTGTGCTTGTGGGAAAGCCTGTGTCTTTCCTGGAAGCGTTTGGGAGTTTTGCTCAGACGCGTGTTTCCTCAAGTTCAAGAATCAAGATCTAGGATACCTGCAGACAGGTGCCTGTTTGTGTGGAGACAGTCTGTTTGAAACTGTGTTCCTCAGCGCCCGCTCTTTCTCCCCGTCGCTCCACACGCCTGGGAGTCCCTTTCTTTCTCTCCACAAGCACGTGTGTTGACTTCGTCGCACATGTGCATCTGCACAAGCGTTGAGCTCAGCAGAGCGTGTCTCTTGACACTTGATGTGCGTTGGCTGTGTCTGCCTGCTCCAGTGAAGAGAGAAACGGGAAATCATCTTGGTAGAGGCAACAAAGCAAAAGCGAGGCAGGATTGACATCTGCTCAACAGAGACGGATTCCCTGCGCTGACACAGTTCACAGTTACACGAGAAGCAATCTGAGCGGTCCGTCGACCGGAGACGTGTTTCCCAAGAGGTCGTTTAGCGAGTGAACAGCAGTGTGCGCGACTTTCAGGAGTGTGCCTGGAAAGTGCCAGAATCACCAGGAGCATCTGTGCAAAAGCTGCTGCCTCTGTGACCGCATTGAGGCACGTTTGCGTGTCTGCGAGTATATAGACGGCTCTTTCGCGTTCACTCCGAGGGAAACGGTCCGCTATTGCTTCTGTGCGTACAGACGCGATTCCCTTGTCTCTTGCGAACACAGGGAACTCTGTGCATCCAAATCTACAGGCTAAGGACGCGTCTGCATATGTTTTGGTGAACAATCGAGTGTGCGTGTTCTGACAGCTGCCTCTATGCAGACGTCTCCACAGAGCCACTTCTGAATGCCCCGCAGCCCAGGACTGAATGGATACACTAACAAGTGCACCGGTGTGAGCAACCACATATGCAGAAGGACGTCTTTCATCTCACAGAAGCGCGAACGTCTTGGCGTTCAAGCACATGGCAGAAACAAGGTGTGAACAGATGAGCTGCTGCTATTTTCTCCGTTCGGCATGCTTCGTTGTAGCTCTCTTGCCGGTCGCCGGCTTAGCGGCTTGCTTTGCGCGACTAGCTCTGGGGAGAGAAGGAGATAGCGCCGGAAACCTCGCCTTTTGCCTTCTTCGGCGCTGGAACCTGGTTGCTGCGCCTTCTCTTTGTCCATGTGCACACACACGATTCCTCAGCGAAAACCATGCAGAAACCTTTCCACGAGCACCCAGGGATGTGCACCCAGCACCACGTGCACGCACACGCAGCTAGAGAAAAGCACCTACCTTTTCACACACTGATGCCTAAGCAAACGCGTGGCCACACACACGCACACATCCGCAAGCGCGCCTACTCCCATCTATTGAGGGAAAGACGGACGAGCTCTTTGGTTGCTCTTCACAGGCTTGTCCCTGATCTATAGCTGAGGGCAAACACTTGTGTGCTTGTGGGAGAGCCTGTGTCTTTCCTGGAAGCGTTTGGGAGTTTTGCTCAGACGCGTGTTTCCTCAAGTTCAAGAATCAAGATCTAGGATACCTGCAGACAGGTGCCTGTTTGTGTGGAGACAGTCTGTTTGAAACTGTGTTCCTCAGCGCCCGCTCTTTCTCCCCGTCGCTCCACACGCCTGGGAGTCCCTTTCTTTCTCTCCACAAGCACGTGTGTTGACTTCGTCGCACATGTGCATCTGCACAAGCGTTGAGCTCAGCAGAGCGTGTCTCTTGACACTTGATGTGCGTTGGCTGTGTCTGCCTGCTCCAGTGAAGAGAGAAACGGGAAATCATCTTGGTAGAGGCAACAAAGCAAAAGCGAGGCAGGATTGACATCTGCTCAACAGAGACGGATTCCCTGCGCTGACACAGTTCACAGTTACACGAGAAGCAATCTGAGCGGTCCGTCGACCGGAGACGTGTTTCCCAAGAGGTCGTTTAGCGAGTGAACAGCAGTGTGCGCGACTTTCAGGAGTGTGCCTGGAAAGTGCCAGAATCACCAGGAGCATCTGTGCAAAAGCTGCTGCCTCTGTGACCGCATTGAGGCACGTTCGCGTGTCTGCGAGTATATAGACGGCTCTTTCGCGTTCACTCCGAGGGAAACGGTCCGCTATTGCTTCTGTGCGCACAGACGCGATTCCCTTGTCTCTTGCGAACACAGGGAACTCTGTGCATCCAAATCTACAGGCTAAGGACGCGTCTGCATATGTTTTGGTGAACAATCGAGTGTGCGTGTTCTGACAGCTGCCTCTATGCAGACGTCTCCACAGAGCCACTTCTGAATGCCCCGCAGCCCAGGACTGAATGGATACACTAACAAGTGCACCGGTGTGAGCAACCACATATGCAGAAGGACGTCTTTCATCTCACAGAAGCGCGAACGTCTTGGCGTTCAAGCACATGGCAGAAACAAGGTGTGAACAGATGAGCTGCTGCTATTTTCTCCGTTCGGCATGCTTCGTTGTAGCTCTCTTGCCGGTCGCCGGCTTAGCGGCTTGCTTTGCGCGACTAGCTCTGGGGAGAGAAGGAGATAGCGCCGGAAACCTCGCCTTTTGCCTTCTTCGGCGCTGGAACCTGGTTGCTGCGCCTTCTCTTTGTCCATGTGCACACACACGATTCCTCAGCGAAAACCATGCAGAAACCTTTCCACGAGCACCCAGGGATGTGCACCCAGCACCACGTGCACGCACACGCAGCTAGAGAAAAGCACCTACCTTTTCACACACTGATGCCTAAGCAAACGCGTGGCCACACACACGCACACATCCGCAAGCGCGCCTACTCCCATCTATTGAGGGAAAGACGGACGAGCTCTTTGGTTGCTCTTCACAGGCTTGTCCCTGATCTATAGCTGAGGGCAAACACTTGTGTGCTTGTGGGAGAGCCTGTGTCTTTCCTGGAAGCGTTTGGGAGTTTTGCTCAGACGCGTGTTTCCTCAAGTTCAAGAATCAAGATCTAGGATACCTGCAGACAGGTGCCTGTTTGTGTGGAGACAGTCTGTTTGAAACTGTGTTCCTCAGCGCCCGCTCTTTCTCCCCGTCGCTCCACACGCCTGGGAGTCCCTTTCTTTCTCTCCACAAGCACGTGTGTTGACTTCGTCGCACATGTGCATCTGCACAAGCGTTGAGCTCAGCAGAGCGTGTCTCTTGACACTTGATGTGCGTTGGCTGTGTCTGCCTGCTCCAGTGAAGAGAGAAACGGGAAATCATCTTGGTAGAGGCAACAAAGCAAAAGCGAGGCAGGATTGACATCTGCTCAACAGAGACGGATTCCCTGCGCTGACACAGTTCACAGTTACACGAGAAGCAATCTGAGCGGTCCGTCGACCGGAGACGTGTTTCCCAAGAGGTCGTTTAGCGAGTGAACAGCAGTGTGCGCGACTTTCAGGAGTGTGCCTGGAAAGTGCCAGAATCACCAGGAGCATCTGTGCAAAAGCTGCTGCCTCTGTGACCGCATTGAGGCACGTTCGCGTGTCTGCGAGTATATAGACGGCTCTTTCGCGTTCACTCCGAGGGAAACGGTCCGCTATTGCTTCTGTGCGCACAGACGCGATTCCCTTGTCTCTTGCGAACACAGGGAACTCTGTGCATCCAAATCTACAGGCTAAGGACGCGTCTGCATATGTTTTGGTGAACAATCGAGTGTGCGTGTTCTGACAGCTGCCTCTATGCAGACGTCTCCACAGAGCCACTTCTGAATGCCCCGCAGCCCAGGACTGAATGGATACACTAACAAGTGCACCGGTGTGAGCAACCACATATGCAGAAGGACGTCTTTCATCTCACAGAAGCGCGAACGTCTTGGCGTTCAAGCACATGGCAGAAACAAGGTGTGAACAGATGAGCTGCTGCTATTTTCTCCGTTCGGCATGCTTCGTTGTAGCTCTCTTGCCGGTCGCCGGCTTAGCGGCTTGCTTTGCGCGACTAGCTCTGGGGAGAGAAGGAGATAGCGCCGGAAACCTCGCCTTTTGCCTTCTTCGGCGCTGGAACCTGGTTGCTGCGCCTTCTCTTTGTCCATGTGCACACACACGATTCCTCAGCGAAAACCATGCAGAAACCTTTCCACGAGCACCCAGGGATGTGCACCCAGCACCACGTGCACGCACACGCAGCTAGAGAAAAGCACCTACCTTTTCACACACTGATGCCTAAGCAAACGCGTGGCCACACACACGCACACATCCGCAAGCGCGCCTACTCCCATCTATTGAGGGAAAGACGGACGAGCTCTTTGGTTGCTCTTCACAGGCTTGTCCCTGATCTATAGCTGAGGGCAAACACTTGTGTGCTTGTGGGAGAGCCTGTGTCTTTCCTGGAAGCGTTTGGGAGTTTTGCTCAGACGCGTGTTTCCTCAAGTTCAAGAATCAAGATCTAGGATACCTGCAGACAGGTGCCTGTTTGTGTGGAGACAGTCTGTTTGAAACTGTGTTCCTCAGCGCCCGCTCTTTCTCCCCGTCGCTCCACACGCCTGGGAGTCCCTTTCTTTCTCTCCACAAGCACGTGTGTTGACTTCGTCGCACATGTGCATCTGCACAAGCGTTGAGCTCAGCAGAGCGTGTCTCTTGACACTTGATGTGCGTTGGCTGTGTCTGCCTGCTCCAGTGAAGAGAGAAACGGGAAATCATCTTGGTAGAGGCAACAAAGCAAAAGCGAGGCAGGATTGACATCTGCTCAACAGAGACGGATTCCCTGCGCTGACACAGTTCACAGTTACACGAGAAGCAATCTGAGCGGTCCGTCGACCGGAGACGTGTTTCCCAAGAGGTCGTTTAGCGAGTGAACAGCAGTGTGCGCGACTTTCAGGAGTGTGCCTGGAAAGTGCCAGAATCACCAGGAGCATCTGTGCAAAAGCTGCTGCCTCTGTGACCGCATTGAGGCACGTTCGCGTGTCTGCGAGTATATAGACGGCTCTTTCGCGTTCACTCCGAGGGAAACGGTCCGCTATTGCTTCTGTGCGCACAGACGCG
This sequence comes from Patagioenas fasciata, assembly GCF_037038585.1. Taxonomy (NCBI): domain Eukaryota; kingdom Metazoa; phylum Chordata; class Aves; order Columbiformes; family Columbidae; genus Patagioenas; species Patagioenas fasciata. Next base: position 89,953 of record NW_027288787.1, on the reverse strand, counting down.
ATTCCCTTGTCTCTTGCGAACACAGGGAACTCTGTGCATCCAAATCTACAGGCTAAGGACGCGTCTGCATATGTTTTGGTGAACAATCGAGTGTGCGTGTTCTGACAGCTGCCTCTATGCAGACGTCTCCACAGAGCCACTTCTGAATGCCCCGCAGCCCAGGACTGAATGGATACACTAACAAGTGCACCGGTGTGAGCAACCACATATGCAGAAGGACGTCTTTCATCTCACAGAAGCGCGAACGTCTTGGCGTTCAAGCACATGGCAGAAACAAGGTGTGAACAGATGAGCTGCTGCTATTTTCTCCGTTCGGCATGCTTCGTTGTAGCTCTCTTGCCGGTCGCCGGCTTAGCGGCTTGCTTTGCGCGACTAGCTCTGGGGAGAGAAGGAGATAGCGCCGGAAACCTCGCCTTTTGCCTTCTTCGGCGCTGGAACCTGGTTGCTGCGCCTTCTCTTTGTCCATGTGCACACACACGATTCCTCAGCGAAAACCATGCAGAAACCTTTCCACGAGCACCCAGGGATGTGCACCCAGCACCACGTGCACGCACACGCAGCTAGAGAAAAGCACCTACCTTTTCACACACTGATGCCTAAGCAAACGCGTGGCCACACACACGCACACATCCGCAAGCGCGCCTACTCCCATCTATTGAGGGAAAGACGGACGAGCTCTTTGGTTGCTCTTCACAGGCTTGTCCCTGATCTATAGCTGAGGGCAAACACTTGTGTGCTTGTGGGAGAGCCTGTGTCTTTCCTGGAAGCGTTTGGGAGTTTTGCTCAGACGCGTGTTTCCTCAAGTTCAAGAATCAAGATCTAGGATACCTGCAGACAGGTGCCTGTTTGTGTGGAGACAGTCTGTTTGAAACTGTGTTCCTCAGCGCCCGCTCTTTCTCCCCGTCGCTCCACACGCCTGGGAGTCCCTTTCTTTCTCTCCACAAGCACGTGTGTTGACTTCGTCGCACATGTGCATCTGCACAAGCGTTGAGCTCAGCAGAGCGTGTCTCTTGACACTTGATGTGCGTTGGCTGTGTCTGCCTGCTCCAGTGAAGAGAGAAACGGGAAATCATCTTGGTAGAGGCAACAAAGCAAAAGCGAGGCAGGATTGACATCTGCTCAACAGAGACGGATTCCCTGCGCTGACACAGTTCACAGTTACACGAGAAGCAATCTGAGCGGTCCGTCGACCGGAGACGTGTTTCCCAAGAGGTCGTTTAGCGAGTGAACAGCAGTGTGCGCGACTTTCAGGAGTGTGCCTGGAAAGTGCCAGAATCACCAGGAGCATCTGTGCAAAAGCTGCTGCCTCTGTGACCGCATTGAGGCACGTTCGCGTGTCTGCGAGTATATAGACGGCTCTTTCGCGTTCACTCCGAGGGAAACGGTCCGCTATTGCTTCTGTGCGCACAGACGCGATTCCCTTGTCTCTTGCGAACACAGGGAACTCTGTGCATCCAAATCTACAGGCTAAGGACGCGTCTGCATATGTTTTGGTGAACAATCGAGTGTGCGTGTTCTGACAGCTGCCTCTATGCAGACGTCTCCACAGAGCCACTTCTGAATGCCCCGCAGCCCAGGACTGAATGGATACACTAACAAGTGCACCGGTGTGAGCAAGCACATATGCAGAAGGACGTCTTTCATCTCACAGAAGCGCGAACGTCTTGGCGTTCAAGCACATGGCAGAAACAAGGTGTGAACAGATGAGCTGCTGCTATTTTCTCCGTTCGGCATGCTTCGTTGTAGCTCTCTTGCCGGTCGCCGGCTTAGCGGCTTGCTTTGCGCGACTAGCTCTGGGGAGAGAAGGAGATAGCGCCGGAAACCTCGCCTTTTGCCTTCTTCGGCGCTGGAACCTGGTTGCTGCGCCTTCTCTTTGTCCATGTGCACACACACGATTCCTCAGCGAAAACCATGCAGAAACCTTTCCACGAGCACCCAGGGATGTGCACCCAGCACCACGTGCACGCACACGCAGCTAGAGAAAAGCACCTACCTTTTCACACACTGATGCCTAAGCAAACGCGTGGCCACACACACGCACACATCCGCAAGCGCGCCTACTCCCATCTATTGAGGGAAAGACGGACGAGCTCTTTGGTTGCTCTTCACAGGCTTGTCCCTGATCTATAGCTGAGGGCAAACACTTGTGTGCTTGTGGGAGAGCCTGTGTCTTTCCTGGAAGCGTTTGGGAGTTTTGCTCAGACGCGTGTTTCCTCAAGTTCAAGAATCAAGATCTAGGATACCTGCAGACAGGTGCCTGTTTGTGTGGAGACAGTCTGTTTGAAACTGTGTTCCTCAGCGCCCGCTCTTTCTCCCCGTCGCTCCACACGCCTGGGAGTCCCTTTCTTTCTCTCCACAAGCACGTGTGTTGACTTCGTCGCACATGTGCATCTGCACAAGCGTTGAGCTCAGCAGAGCGTGTCTCTTGACACTTGATGTGCGTTGGCTGTGTCTGCCTGCTCCAGTGAAGAGAGAAACGGGAAATCATCTTGGTAGAGGCAACAAAGCAAAAGCGAGGCAGGATTGACATCTGCTCAACAGAGACGGATTCCCTGCGCTGACACAGTTCACAGTTACACGAGAAGCAATCTGAGCGGTCCGTCGACCGGAGACGTGTTTCCCAAGAGGTCGTTTAGCGAGTGAACAGCAGTGTGCGCGACTTTCAGGAGTGTGCCTGGAAAGTGCCAGAATCACCAGGAGCATCTGTGCAAAAGCTGCTGCCTCTGTGACCGCATTGAGGCACGTTCCCGTGTCTGCGAGTATATAGACGGCTCTTTCGCGTTCACTCCGAGGGAAACGGTCCGCTATTGCTTCTGTGCGCACAGACGCGATTCCCTTGTCTCTTGCGAACACAGGGAACTCTGTGCATCCAAATCTACAGGCTAAGGACGCGTCTGCATATGTTTTGGTGAACAATCGAGTGTGCGTGTTCTGACAGCTGCCTCTATGCAGACGTCTCCACAGAGCCATTTCTGAATGCCCCGCAGCCCAGGACTGAATGGATACACTAACAAGTGCACCGGTGTGAGCAAGCACATATGCAGAAGGACGTCTTTCATCTCACAGAAGCGCGAACGTCTTGGCGTTCAAGCACATGGCAGAAACAAGGTGTGAACAGATGAGCTGCTGCTATTTTCTCCGTTCGGCATGCTTCGTTGTAGCTCTCTTGCCGGTCGCCGGCTTAGCGGCTTGCTTTGCGCGACTAGCTCTGGGGAGAGAAGGAGATAGCGCCGGAAACCTCGCCTTTTGCCTTCTTCGGCGCTGGAACCTGGTTGCTGCGCCTTCTCTTTGTCCATGTGCACACACACGATTCCTCAGCGAAAACCATGCAGAAACCTTTCCACGAGCACCCAGGGATGTGCACCCAGCACCACGTGCACGCACACGCAGCTAGAGAAAAGCACCTACCTTTTCACACACTGATGCCTAAGCAAACGCGTGGCCACACACACGCACACATCCGCAAGCGCGCCTACTCCCATCTATTGAGGGAAAGACGGACGAGCTCTTTGGTTGCTCTTCACAGGCTTGTCCCTGATCTATAGCTGAGGGCAAACACTTGTGTGCTTGTGGGAGAGCCTGTGTCTTTCCTGGAAGCGTTTGGGAGTTTTGCTCAGACGCGTGTTTCCTCAAGTTCAAGAATCAAGATCTAGGATACCTGCAGACAGGTGCCTGTTTGTGTGGAGACAGTCTGTTTGAAACTGTGTTCCTCAGCGCCCGCTCTTTCTCCCCGTCGCTCCACACGCCTGGGAGTCCCTTTCTTTCTCTCCACAAGCACGTGTGTTGACTTCGTCGCACATGTGCATCTGCACAAGCGTTGAGCTCAGCAGAGCGTGTCTCTTGACACTTGATGTGCGTTGGCTGTGTCTGCCTGCTCCAGTGAAGAGAGAAACGGGAAATCATCTTGGTAGAGGCAACAAAGCAAAAGCGAGGCAGGATTGACATCTGCTCAACAGAGACGGATTCCCTGCGCTGACACAGTTCACAGTTACACGAGAAGCAATCTGAGCGGTCCGTCGACCGGAGACGTGTTTCCCAAGAGGTCGTTTAGCGAGTGAACAGCAGTGTGCGCGACTTTCAGGAGTGTGCCTGGAAAGTGCCAGAATCACCAGGAGCATCTGTGCAAAAGCTGCTGCCTCTGTGACCGCATTGAGGCACGTTCGCGTGTCTGCGAGTATATAGACGGCTCTTTCGCGTTCACTCCGAGGGAAACGGTCCGCTATTGCTTCTGTGCGCACAGACGCGATTCCCTTGTCTCTTGCGAACACAGGGAACTCTGTGCATCCAAATCTACAGGCTAAGGACGCGTCTGCATATGTTTTGGTGAACAATCGAGTGTGCGTGTTCTGACAGCTGCCTCTATGCAGACGTCTCCACAGAGCCACTTCTGAATGCCCCGCAGCCCAGGACTGAATGGATACACTAACAAGTGCACCGGTGTGAGCAACCACATATGCAGAAGGACGTCTTTCATCTCACAGAAGCGCGAACGTCTTGGCGTTCAAGCACATGGCAGAAACAAGGTGTGAACAGATGAGCTGCTGCTATTTTCTCCGTTCGGCATGCTTCGTTGTAGCTCTCTTGCCGGTCGCCGGCTTAGCGGCTTGCTTTGCGCGACTAGCTCTGGGGAGAGAAGGAGATAGCGCCGGAAACCTCGCCTTTTGCCTTCTTCGGCGCTGGAACCTGGTTGCTGCGCCTTCTCTTTGTCCATGTGCACACACACGATTCCTCAGCGAAAACCATGCAGAAACCTTTCCACGAGCACCCAGGGATGTGCACCCAGCACCACGTGCACGCACACGCAGCTAGAGAAAAGCACCTACCTTTTCACACACTGATGCCTAAGCAAACGCGTGGCCACACACACGCACACATCCGCAAGCGCGCCTACTCCCATCTATTGAGGGAAAGACGGACGAGCTCTTTGGTTGCTCTTCACAGGCTTGTCCCTGATCTATAGCTGAGGGCAAACACTTGTGTGCTTGTGGGAGAGCCTGTGTCTTTCCTGGAAGCGTTTGGGAGTTTTGCTCAGACGCGTGTTTCCTCAAGTTCAAGAATCAAGATCTAGGATACCTGCAGACAGGTGCCTGTTTGTGTGGAGACAGTCTGTTTGAAACTGTGTTCCTCAGCGCCCGCTCTTTCTCCCCGTCGCTCCACACGCCTGGGAGTCCCTTTCTTTCTCTCCACAAGCACGTGTGTTGACTTCGTCGCACATGTGCATCTGCACAAGCGTTGAGCTCAGCAGAGCGTGTCTCTTGACACTTGATGTGCGTTGGCTGTGTCTGCCTGCTCCAGTGAAGAGAGAAACGGGAAATCATCTTGGTAGAGGCAACAAAGCAAAAGCGAGGCAGGATTGACATCTGCTCAACAGAGACGGATTCCCTGCGCTGACACAGTTCACAGTTACACGAGAAGCAATCTGAGCGGTCCGTCGACCGGAGACGTGTTTCCCAAGAGGTCGTTTAGCGAGTGAACAGCAGTGTGCGCGACTTTCAGGAGTGTGCCTGGAAAGTGCCAGAATCACCAGGAGCATCTGTGCAAAAGCTGCTGCCTCTGTGACCGCATTGAGGCACGTTCGCGTGTCTGCGAGTATATAGACGGCTCTTTCGCGTTCACTCCGAGGGAAACGGTCCGCTATTGCTTCTGTGCGTACAGACGCGATTCCCTTGTCTCTTGCGAACACAGGGAACTCTGTGCATCCAAATCTACAGGCTAAGGACGCGTCTGCATATGTTTTGGTGAACAATCGAGTGTGCGTGTTCTGACAGCTGCCTCTATGCAGACGTCTCCACAGAGCCACTTCTGAATGCCCCGCAGCCCAGGACTGAATGGATACACTAACAAGTGCACCGGTGTGAGCAACCACATATGCAGAAGGACGTCTTTCATCTCACAGAAGCGCGAACGTCTTGGCGTTCAAGCACATGGCAGAAACAAGGTGTGAACAGATGAGCTGCTGCTATTTTCTCCGTTCGGCATGCTTCGTTGTAGCTCTCTTGCCGGTCGCCGGCTTAGCGGCTTGCTTTGCGCGACTAGCTCTGGGGAGAGAAGGAGATAGCGCCGGAAACCTCGCCTTTTGCCTTCTTCGGCGCTGGAACCTGGTTGCTGCGCCTTCTCTTTGTCCATGTGCACACACACGATTCCTCAGCGAAAACCATGCAGAAACCTTTCCACGAGCACCCAGGGATGTGCACCCAGCACCACGTGCACGCACACGCAGCTAGAGAAAAGCACCTACCTTTTCACACACTGATGCCTAAGCAAACGCGTGGCCACACACACGCACACATCCGCAAGCGCGCCTACTCCCATCTATTGAGGGAAAGACGGACGAGCTCTTTGGTTGCTCTTCACAGGCTTGTCCCTGATCTATAGCTGAGGGCAAACACTTGTGTGCTTGTGGGAGAGCCTGTGTCTTTCCTGGAAGCGTTTGGGAGTTTTGCTCAGACGCGTGTTTCCTCAAGTTCAAGAATCAAGATCTAGGATACCTGCAGACAGGTGCCTGTTTGTGTGGAGACAGTCTGTTTGAAACTGTGTTCCTCAGCGCCCGCTCTTTCTCCCCGTCGCTCCACACGCCTGGGAGTCCCTTTCTTTCTCTCCACAAGCACGTGTGTTGACTTCGTCGCACATGTGCATCTGCACAAGCGTTGAGCTCAGCAGAGCGTGTCTCTTGACACTTGATGTGCGTTGGCTGTGTCTGCCTGCTCCAGTGAAGAGAGAAACGGGAAATCATCTTGGTAGAGGCAACAAAGCAAAAGCGAGGCAGGATTGACATCTGCTCAACAGAGACGGATTCCCTGCGCTGACACAGTTCACAGTTACACGAGAAGCAATCTGAGCGGTCCGTCGACCGGAGACGTGTTTCCCAAGAGGTCGTTTAGCGAGTGAACAGCAGTGTGCGCGACTTTCAGGAGTGTGCCTGGAAAGTGCCAGAATCACCAGGAGCATCTGTGCAAAAGCTGCTGCCTCTGTGACCGCATTGAGGCACGTTTGCGTGTCTGCGAGTATATAGACGGCTCTTTCGCGTTCACTCCGAGGGAAACGGTCCGCTATTGCTTCTGTGCGTACAGACGCGATTCCCTTGTCTCTTGCGAACACAGGGAACTCTGTGCATCCAAATCTACAGGCTAAGGACGCGTCTGCATATGTTTTGGTGAACAATCGAGTGTGCGTGTTCTGACAGCTGCCTCTATGCAGACGTCTCCACAGAGCCACTTCTGAATGCCCCGCAGCCCAGGACTGAATGGATACACTAACAAGTGCACCGGTGTGAGCAACCACATATGCAGAAGGACGTCTTTCATCTCACAGAAGCGCGAACGTCTTGGCGTTCAAGCACATGGCAGAAACAAGGTGTGAACAGATGAGCTGCTGCTATTTTCTCCGTTCGGCATGCTTCGTTGTAGCTCTCTTGCCGGTCGCCGGCTTAGCGGCTTGCTTTGCGCGACTAGCTCTGGGGAGAGAAGGAGATAGCGCCGGAAACCTCGCCTTTTGCCTTCTTCGGCGCTGGAACCTGGTTGCTGCGCCTTCTCTTTGTCCATGTGCACACACACGATTCCTCAGCGAAAACCATGCAGAAACCTTTCCACGAGCACCCAGGGATGTGCACCCAGCACCACGTGCACGCACACGCAGCTAGAGAAAAGCACCTACCTTTTCACACACTGATGCCTAAGCAAACGCGTGGCCACACACACGCACACATCCGCAAGCGCGCCTACTCCCATCTATTGAGGGAAAGACGGACGAGCTCTTTGGTTGCTCTTCACAGGCTTGTCCCTGATCTATAGCTGAGGGCAAACACTTGTGTGCTTGTGGGAGAGCCTGTGTCTTTCCTGGAAGCGTTTGGGAGTTTTGCTCAGACGCGTGTTTCCTCAAGTTCAAGAATCAAGATCTAGGATACCTGCAGACAGGTGCCTGTTTGTGTGGAGACAGTCTGTTTGAAACTGTGTTCCTCAGCGCCCGCTCTTTCTCCCCGTCGCTCCACACGCCTGGGAGTCCCTTTCTTTCTCTCCACAAGCACGTGTGTTGACTTCGTCGCACATGTGCATCTGCACAAGCGTTGAGCTCAGCAGAGCGTGTCTCTTGACACTTGATGTGCGTTGGCTGTGTCTGCCTGCTCCAGTGAAGAGAGAAACGGGAAATCATCTTGGTAGAGGCAACAAAGCAAAAGCGAGGCAGGATTGACATCTGCTCAACAGAGACGGATTCCCTGCGCTGACACAGTTCACAGTTACACGAGAAGCAATCTGAGCGGTCCGTCGACCGGAGACGTGTTTCCCAAGAGGTCGTTTAGCGAGTGAACAGCAGTGTGCGCGACTTTCAGGAGTGTGCCTGGAAAGTGCCAGAATCACCAGGAGCATCTGTGCAAAAGCTGCTGCCTCTGTGACCGCATTGAGGCACGTTCGCGTGTCTGCGAGTATATAGACGGCTCTTTCGCGTTCACTCCGAGGGAAACGGTCCGCTATTGCTTCTGTGCGCACAGACGCGATTCCCTTGTCTCTTGCGAACACAGGGAACTCTGTGCATCCAAATCTACAGGCTAAGGACGCGTCTGCATATGTTTTGGTGAACAATCGAGTGTGCGTGTTCTGACAGCTGCCTCTATGCAGACGTCTCCACAGAGCCACTTCTGAATGCCCCGCAGCCCAGGACTGAATGGATACACTAACAAGTGCACCGGTGTGAGCAACCACATATGCAGAAGGACGTCTTTCATCTCACAGAAGCGCGAACGTCTTGGCGTTCAAGCACATGGCAGAAACAAGGTGTGAACAGATGAGCTGCTGCTATTTTCTCCGTTCGGCATGCTTCGTTGTAGCTCTCTTGCCGGTCGCCGGCTTAGCGGCTTGCTTTGCGCGACTAGCTCTGGGGAGAGAAGGAGATAGCGCCGGAAACCTCGCCTTTTGCCTTCTTCGGCGCTGGAACCTGGTTGCTGCGCCTTCTCTTTGTCCATGTGCACACACACGATTCCTCAGCGAAAACCATGCAGAAACCTTTCCACGAGCACCCAGGGATGTGCACCCAGCACCACGTGCACGCACACGCAGCTAGAGAAAAGCACCTACCTTTTCACACACTGATGCCTAAGCAAACGCGTGGCCACACACACGCACACATCCGCAAGCGCGCCTACTCCCATCTATTGAGGGAAAGACGGACGAGCTCTTTGGTTGCTCTTCACAGGCTTGTCCCTGATCTATAGCTGAGGGCAAACACTTGTGTGCTTGTGGGAGAGCCTGTGTCTTTCCTGGAAGCGTTTGGGAGTTTTGCTCAGACGCGTGTTTCCTCAAGTTCAAGAATCAAGATCTAGGATACCTGCAGACAGGTGCCTGTTTGTGTGGAGACAGTCTGTTTGAAACTGTGTTCCTCAGCGCCCGCTCTTTCTCCCCGTCGCTCCACACGCCTGGGAGTCCCTTTCTTTCTCTCCACAAGCACGTGTGTTGACTTCGTCGCACATGTGCATCTGCACAAGCGTTGAGCTCAGCAGAGCGTGTCTCTTGACACTTGATGTGCGTTGGCTGTGTCTGCCTGCTCCAGTGAAGAGAGAAACGGGAAATCATCTTGGTAGAGGCAACAAAGCAAAAGCGAGGCAGGATTGACATCTGCTCAACAGAGACGGATTCCCTGCGCTGACACAGTTCACAGTTACACGAGAAGCAATCTGAGCGGTCCGTCGACCGGAGACGTGTTTCCCAAGAGGTCGTTTAGCGAGTGAACAGCAGTGTGCGCGACTTTCAGGAGTGTGCCTGGAAAGTGCCAGAATCACCAGGAGCATCTGTGCAAAAGCTGCTGCCTCTGTGACCGCATTGAGGCACGTTCGCGTGTCTGCGAGTATATAGACGGCTCTTTCGCGTTCACTCCGAGGGAAACGGTCCGCTATTGCTTCTGTGCGTACAGACGCGATTCCCTTGTCTCTTGCGAACACAGGGAACTCTGTGCATCCAAATCTACAGGCTAAGGACGCGTCTGCATATGTTTTGGTGAACAATCGAGTGTGCGTGTTCTGACAGCTGCCTCTATGCAGACGTCTCCACAGAGCCACTTCTGAATGCCCCGCAGCCCAGGACTGAATGGATACACTAACAAGTGCACCGGTGTGAGCAACCACATATGCAGAAGGACGTCTTTCATCTCACAGAAGCGCGAACGTCTTGGCGTTCAAGCACATGGCAGAAACAAGGTGTGAACAGATGAGCTGCTGCTATTTTCTCCGTTCGGCATGCTTCGTTGTAGCTCTCTTGCCGGTCGCCGGCTTAGCGGCTTGCTTTGCGCGACTAGCTCTGGGGAGAGAAGGAGATAGCGCCGGAAACCTCGCCTTTTGCCTTCTTCGGCGCTGGAACCTGGTTGCTGCGCCTTCTCTTTGTCCATGTGCACACACACGATTCCTCAGCGAAAACCATGCAGAAACCTTTCCACGAGCACCCAGGGATGTGCACCCAGCACCACGTGCACGCACACGCAGCTAGAGAAAAGCACCTACCTTTTCACACACTGATGCCTAAGCAAACGCGTGGCCACACACACGCACACATCCGCAAGCGCGCCTACTCCCATCTATTGAGGGAAAGACGGACGAGCTCTTTGGTTGCTCTTCACAGGCTTGTCCCTGATCTATAGCTGAGGGCAAACACTTGTGTGCTTGTGGGAGAGCCTGTGTCTTTCCTGGAAGCGTTTGGGAGTTTTGCTCAGACGCGTGTTTCCTCAAGTTCAAGAATCAAGATCTAGGATACCTGCAGACAGGTGCCTGTTTGTGTGGAGACAGTCTGTTTGAAACTGTGTTCCTCAGCGCCCGCTCTTTCTCCCCGTCGCTCCACACGCCTGGGAGTCCCTTTCTTTCTCTCCACAAGCACGTGTGTTGACTTCGTCGCACATGTGCATCTGCACAAGCGTTGAGCTCAGCAGAGCGTGTCTCTTGACACTTGATGTGCGTTGGCTGTGTCTGCCTGCTCCAGTGAAGAGAGAAACGGGAAATCATCTTGGTAGAGGCAACAAAGCAAAAGCGAGGCAGGATTGACATCTGCTCAACAGAGACGGATTCCCTGCGCTGACACAGTTCACAGTTACACGAGAAGCAATCTGAGCGGTCCGTCGACCGGAGACGTGTTTCCCAAGAGGTCGTTTAGCGAGTGAACAGCAGTGTGCGCGACTTTCAGGAGTGTGCCTGGAAAGTGCCAGAATCACCAGGAGCATCTGTGCAAAAGCTGCTGCCTCTGTGACCGCATTGAGGCACGTTTGCGTGTCTGCGAGTATATAGACGGCTCTTTCGCGTTCACTCCGAGGGAAACGGTCCGCTATTGCTTCTGTGCGTACAGACGCGATTCCCTTGTCTCTTGCGAACACAGGGAACTCTGTGCATCCAAATCTACAGGCTAAGGACGCGTCTGCATATGTTTTGGTGAACAATCGAGTGTGCGTGTTCTGACAGCTGCCTCTATGCAGACGTCTCCACAGAGCCACTTCTGAATGCCCCGCAGCCCAGGACTGAATGGATACACTAACAAGTGCACCGGTGTGAGCAACCACATATGCAGAAGGACGTCTTTCATCTCACAGAAGCGCGAACGTCTTGGCGTTCAAGCACATGGCAGAAACAAGGTGTGAACAGATGAGCTGCTGCTATTTTCTCCGTTCGGCATGCTTCGTTGTAGCTCTCTTGCCGGTCGCCGGCTTAGCGGCTTGCTTTGCGCGACTAGCTCTGGGGAGAGAAGGAGATAGCGCCGGAAACCTCGCCTTTTGCCTTCTTCGGCGCTGGAACCTGGTTGCTGCGCCTTCTCTTTGTCCATGTGCACACACACGATTCCTCAGCGAAAACCATGCAGAAACCTTTCCACGAGCACCCAGGGATGTGCACCCAGCACCACGTGCACGCACACGCAGCTAGAGAAAAGCACCTACCTTTTCACACACTGATGCCTAAGCAAACGCGTGGCCACACACACGCACACATCCGCAAGCGCGCCTACTCCCATCTATTGAGGGAAAGACGGACGAGCTCTTTGGTTGCTCTTCACAGGCTTGTCCCTGATCTATAGCTGAGGGCAAACACTTGTGTGCTTGTGGGAGAGCCTGTGTCTTTCCTGGAAGCGTTTGGGAGTTTTGCTCAGACGCGTGTTTCCTCAAGTTCAAGAATCAAGATCTAGGATACCTGCAGACAGGTGCCTGTTTGTGTGGAGACAGTCTGTTTGAAACTGTGTTCCTCAGCGCCCGCTCTTTCTCCCCGTCGCTCCACACGCCTGGGAGTCCCTTTCTTTCTCTCCACAAGCACGTGTGTTGACTTCGTCGCACATGTGCATCTGCACAAGCGTTGAGCTCAGCAGAGCGTGTCTCTTGACACTTGATGTGCGTTGGCTGTGTCTGCCTGCTCCAGTGAAGAGAGAAACGGGAAATCATCTTGGTAGAGGCAACAAAGCAAAAGCGAGGCAGGATTGACATCTGCTCAACAGAGACGGATTCCCTGCGCTGACACAGTTCACAGTTACACGAGAAGCAATCTGAGCGGTCCGTCGACCGGAGACGTGTTTCCCAAGAGGTCGTTTAGCGAGTGAACAGCAGTGTGCGCGACTTTCAGGAGTGTGCCTGGAAAGTGCCAGAATCACCAGGAGCATCTGTGCAAAAGCTGCTGCCTCTGTGACCGCATTGAGGCACGTTCGCGTGTCTGCGAGTATATAGACGGCTCTTTCGCGTTCACTCCGAGGGAAACGGTCCGCTATTGCTTCTGTGCGCACAGACGCGATTCCCTTGTCTCTTGCGAACACAGGGAACTCTGTGCATCCAAATCTACAGGCTAAGGACGCGTCTGCATATGTTTTGGTGAACAATCGAGTGTGCGTGTTCTGACAGCTGCCTCTATGCAGACGTCTCCACAGAGCCACTTCTGAATGCCCCGCAGCCCAGGACTGAATGGATACACTAACAAGTGCACCGGTGTGAGCAACCACATATGCAGAAGGACGTCTTTCATCTCACAGAAGCGCGAACGTCTTGGCGTTCAAGCACATGGCAGAAACAAGGTGTGAACAGATGAGCTGCTGCTATTTTCTCCGTTCGGCATGCTTCGTTGTAGCTCTCTTGCCGGTCGCCGGCTTAGCGGCTTGCTTTGCGCGACTAGCTCTGGGGAGAGAAGGAGATAGCGCCGGAAACCTCGCCTTTTGCCTTCTTCGGCGCTGGAACCTGGTTGCTGCGCCTTCTCTTTGTCCATGTGCACACACACGATTCCTCAGCGAAAACCATGCAGAAACCTTTCCACGAGCACCCAGGGATGTGCACCCAGCACCACGTGCACGCACACGCAGCTAGAGAAAAGCACCTACCTTTTCACACACTGATGCCTAAGCAAACGCGTGGCCACACACACGCACACATCCGCAAGCGCGCCTACTCCCATCTATTGAGGGAAAGACGGACGAGCTCTTTGGTTGCTCTTCACAGGCTTGTCCCTGATCTATAGCTGAGGGCAAACACTTGTGTGCTTGTGGGAGAGCCTGTGTCTTTCCTGGAAGCGTTTGGGAGTTTTGCTCAGACGCGTGTTTCCTCAAGTTCAAGAATCAAGATCTAGGATACCTGCAGACAGGTGCCTGTTTGTGTGGAGACAGTCTGTTTGAAACTGTGTTCCTCAGCGCCCGCTCTTTCTCACCCGTCGCTCCACACGCCTGGGAGTCCCTTTCTTTCTCTCCACAAGCACGTGTGTTGACTTCGTCGCACATGTGCATCTGCACAAGCGTTGAGCTCAGCAGAGCGTGTCTCTTGACACTTGATGTGCGTTGGCTGTGTCTGCCTGCTCCAGTGAAGAGAGAAACGGGAAATCATCTTGGTAGAGGCAACAAAGCAAAAGCGAGGCAGGATTGACATCTGCTCAACAGAGACGGATTCCCTGCGCTGACACAGTTCACAGTTACACGAGAAGCAATCTGAGCGGTCCGTCGACCGGAGACGTGTTTCCCAAGAGGTCGTTTAGCGAGTGAACAGCAGTGTGCGCGACTTTCAGGAGTGTGCCTGGAAAGTGCCAGAATCACCAGGAGCATCTGTGCAAAAGCTGCTGCCTCTGTGACCGCATTGAGGCACGTTCGCGTGTCTGCGAGTATATAGACGGCTCTTTCGCGTTCACTCCGAGGGAAACGGTCCGCTATTGCTTCTGTGCGCACAGACGCGATTCCCTTGTCTCTTGCGAACACAGGGAACTCTGTGCATCCAAATCTACAGGCTAAGGACGCGTCTGCATATGTTTTGGTGAACAATCGAGTGTGCGTGTTCTGACAGCTGCCTCTATGCAGACGTCTCCACAGAGCCACTTCTGAATGCCCCGCAGCCCAGGACTGAATGGATACACTAACAAGTGCACCGGTGTGAGCAACCACATATGCAGAAGGACGTCTTTCATCTCACAGAAGCGCGAACGTCTTGGCGTTCAAGCACATGGCAGAAACAAGGTGTGAACAGATGAGCTGCTGCTATTTTCTCCGTTCGGCATGCTTCGTTGTAGCTCTCTTGCCGGTCGCCGGCTTAGCGGCTTGCTTTGCGCGACTAGCTCTGGGGAGAGAAGGAGATAGCGCCGGAAACCTCGCCTTTTGCCTTCTTCGGCGCTGGAACCTGGTTGCTGCGCCTCCTCTTTGTCCATGTGCACACACACGATTCCTCAGCGAAAACCATGCAGAAACCTTTCCACGAGCACCCAGGGATGTGCACCCAGCACCACGTGCACGCACACGCAGCTAGAGAAAAGCACCTACCTTTTCACACACTGATGCCTAAGCAAACGCGTGGCCACACACACGCACACATCCGCAAGCGCGCCTACTCCCATCTATTGAGGGAAAGACGGACGAGCTCTTTGGTTGCTCTTCACAGGCTTGTCCCTGATCTATAGCTGAGGGCAAACACTTGTGTGCTTGTGGGAGAGCCTGTGTCTTTCCTGGAAGCGTTTGGGAGTTTTGCTCAGACGCGTGTTTCCTCAAGTTCAAGAATCAAGATCTAGGATACCTGCAGACAGGTGCCTGTTTGTGTGGAGACAGTCTGTTTGAAACTGTGTTCCTCAGCGCCCGCTCTTTCTCCCCGTCGCTCCACACGCCTGGGAGTCCCTTTCTTTCTCTCCACAAGCACGTGTGTTGACTTCGTCGCACATGTGCATCTGCACAAGCGTTGAGCTCAGCAGAGCGTGTCTCTTGACACTTGATGTGCGTTGGCTGTGTCTGCCTGCTCCAGTGAAGAGAGAAACGGGAAATCATCTTGGTAGAGGCAACAAAGCAAAAGCGAGGCAGGATTGACATCTGCTCAACAGAGACGGATTCCCTGCGCTGACACAGTTCACAGTTACACGAGAAGCAATCTGAGCGGTCCGTCGACCGGAGACGTGTTTCCCAAGAGGTCGTTTAGCGAGTGAACAGCAGTGTGCGCGACTTTCAGGAGTGTGCCTGGAAAGTGCCAGAATCACCAGGAGCATCTGTGCAAAAGCTGCTGCCTCTGTGACCGCATTGAGGCACGTTCGCGTGTCTGCGAGTATATAGACGGCTCTTTCGCGTTCACTCCGAGGGAAACGGTCCGCTATTGCTTCTGTGCGCACAGACGCGATTCCCTTGTCTCTTGCGAACACAGGGAACTCTGTGCATCCAAATCTACAGGCTAAGGACGCGTCTGCATATGTTTTGGTGAACAATCGAGTGTGCGTGTTCTGACAGCTGCCTCTATGCAGACGTCTCCACAGAGCCACTTCTGAATGCCCCGCAGCCCAGGACTGAATGGATACACTAACAAGTGCACCGGTGTGAGCAACCACATATGCAGAAGGACGTCTTTCATCTCACAGAAGCGCGAACGTCTTGGCGTTCAAGCACATGGCAGAAACAAGGTGTGAACAGATGAGCTGCTGCTATTTTCTCCGTTCGGCATGCTTCGTTGTAGCTCTCTTGCCGGTCGCCGGCTTAGCGGCTTGCTTTGCGCGACTAGCTCTGGGGAGAGAAGGAGATAGCGCCGGAAACCTCGCCTTTTGCCTTCTTCGGCGCTGGAACCTGGTTGCTGCGCCTTCTCTTTGTCCATGTGCACACACACGATTCCTCAGCGAAAACCATGCAGAAACCTTTCCACGAGCACCCAGGGATGTGCACCCAGCACCACGTGCACGCACACGCAGCTAGAGAAAAGCACCTACCTTTTCACACACTGATGCCTAAGCAAACGCGTGGCCACACACACGCACACATCCGCAAGCGCGCCTACTCCCATCTACTGAGAGAAAGACGGACGAGCTCTTTGGTTGCTCTTCACAGGCTTGTCCCTGATCTATAGCTGAGGGCAAACACTTGTGTGCTTGTGGGAGAGCCTGTGTCTTTCCTGGAAGCGTTTGGGAGTTTTGCTCAGACGCGTGTTTCCTCAAGTTCAAGAATCAAGATCTAGGATACCTGCAGACAGGTGCCTGTTTGTGTGGAGACAGTCTGTTTGAAACTGTGTTCCTCAGCGCCCGCTCTTTCTCCCCGTCGCTCCACACGCCTGGGAGTCCCTTTCTTTCTCTCCACAAGCACGTGTGTTGACTTCGTCGCACATGTGCATCTGCACAAGCGTTGAGCTCAGCAGAGCGTGTCTCTTGACACTTGATGTGCGTTGGCTGTGTCTGCCTGCTCCAGTGAAGAGAGAAACGGGAAATCATCTTGGTAGAGGCAACAAAGCAAAAGCGAGGCAGGATTGACATCTGCTCAACAGAGACGGATTCCCTGCGCTGACACAGTTCACAGTTACACGAGAAGCAATCTGAGCGGTCCGTCGACCGGAGACGTGTTTCCCAAGAGGTCGTTTAGCGAGTGAACAGCAGTGTGCGCGACTTTCAGGAGTGTGCCTGGAAAGTGCCAGAATCACCAGGAGCATCTGTGCAAAAGCTGCTGCCTCTGTGACCGCATTGAGGCACGTTCGCGTGTCTGCGAGTATATAGACGGCTCTTTCGCGTTCACTCCGAGGGAAACGGTCCGCTATTGCTTCTGTGCGCACAGACGCGATTCCCTTGTCTCTTGCGAACACAGGGAACTCTGTGCATCCAAATCTACAGGCTAAGGACGCGTCTGCATATGTTTTGGTGAACAATCGAGTGTGCGTGTTCTGACAGCTGCCTCTATGCAGACGTCTCCACAGAGCCACTTCTGAATGCCCCGCAGCCCAGGACTGAATGGATACACTAACAAGTGCACCGGTGTGAGCAACCACATATGCAGAAGGACGTCTTTCATCTCACAGAAGCGCGAACGTCTTGGCGTTCAAGCACATGGCAGAAACAAGGTGTGAACAGATGAGCTGCTGCTATTTTCTCCGTTCGGCATGCTTCGTTGTAGCTCTCTTGCCGGTCGCCGGCTTAGCGGCTTGCTTTGCGCGACTAGCTCTGGGGAGAGAAGGAGATAGCGCCGGAAACCTCGCCTTTTGCCTTCTTCGGCGCTGGAACCTGGTTGCTGCGCCTTCTCTTTGTCCATGTGCACACACACGATTCCTCAGCGAAAACCATGCAGAAACCTTTCCACGAGCACCCAGGGATGTGCACCCAGCACCACGTGCACGCACACGCAGCTAGAGAAAAGCACCTACCTTTTCACACACTGATGCCTAAGCAAACGCGTGGCCACACACACGCACACATCCGCAAGCGCGCCTACTCCCATCTACTGAGAGAAAGACGGACGAGCTCTTTGGTTGCTCTTCACAGGCTTGTCCCTGATCTATAGCTGAGGGCAAACACTTGTGTGCTTGTGGGAGAGCCTGTGTCTTTCCTGGAAGCGTTTGGGAGTTTTGCTCAGACGCGTGTTTCCTCAAGTTCAAGAATCAAGATCTAGGATACCTGCAGACAGGTGCCTGTTTGTGTGGAGACAGTCTGTTTGAAACTGTGTTCCTCAGCGCCCGCTCTTTCTCCCCGTCGCTCCACACGCCTGGGAGTCCCTTTCTTTCTCTCCACAAGCACGTGTGTTGACTTCGTCGCACATGTGCATCTGCACAAGCGTTGAGCTCAGCAGAGCGTGTCTCTTGACACTTGATGTGCGTTGGCTGTGTCTGCCTGCTCCAGTGAAGAGAGAAACGGGAAATCATCTTGGTAGAGGCAACAAAGCAAAAGCGAGGCAGGATTGACATCTGCTCAACAGAGACGGATTCCCTGCGCTGACACAGTTCACAGTTACACGAGAAGCAATCTGAGCGGTCCGTCGACCGGAGACGTGTTTCCCAAGAGGTCGTTTAGCGAGTGAACAGCAGTGTGCGCGACTTTCAGGAGTGTGCCTGGAAAGTGCCAGAATCACCAGGAGCATCTGTGCAAAAGCTGCTGCCTCTGTGACCGCATTGAGGCACGTTCGCGTGTCTGCGAGTATATAGACGGCTCTTTCGCGTTCACTCCGAGGGAAACGGTCCGCTATTGCTTCTGTGCGCACAGACGCGATTCCCTTGTCTCTTGCGAACACAGGGAACTCTGTGCATCCAAATCTACAGGCTAAGGACGCGTCTGCATATGTTTTGGTGAACAATCGAGTGTGCGTGTTCTGACAGCTGCCTCTATGCAGACGTCTCCACAGAGCCACTTCTGAATGCCCCGCAGCCCAGGACTGAATGGATACACTAACAAGTGCACCGGTGTGAGCAACCACATATGCAGAAGGACGTCTTTCATCTCACAGAAGCGCGAACGTCTTGGCGTTCAAGCACATGGCAGAAACAAGGTGTGAACAGATGAGCTGCTGCTATTT
Source organism: Patagioenas fasciata (assembly GCF_037038585.1). Classification (NCBI taxonomy): domain Eukaryota; kingdom Metazoa; phylum Chordata; class Aves; order Columbiformes; family Columbidae; genus Patagioenas; species Patagioenas fasciata. The sequence continues at coordinate 71,252 of NW_027288787.1, read as the reverse complement.
TCTCCGTTCGGCATGCTTCGTTGTAGCTCTCTTGCCGGTCGCCGGCTTAGCGGCTTGCTTTGCGCGACTAGCTCTGGGGAGAGAAGGAGATAGCGCCGGAAACCTCGCCTTTTGCCTTCTTCGGCGCTGGAACCTGGTTGCTGCGCCTTCTCTTTGTCCATGTGCACACACACGATTCCTCAGCGAAAACCATGCAGAAACCTTTCCACGAGCACCCAGGGATGTGCACCCAGCACCACGTGCACGCACACGCAGCTAGAGAAAAGCACCTACCTTTTCACACACTGATGCCTAAGCAAACGCGTGGCCACACACACGCACACATCCGCAAGCGCGCCTACTCCCATCTACTGAGGGAAAGACGGACGAGCTCTTTGGTTGCTCTTCACAGGCTTGTCCCTGATCTATAGCTGAGGGCAAACACTTGTGTGCTTGTGGGAGAGCCTGTGTCTTTCCTGGAAGCGTTTGGGAGTTTTGCTCAGACGCGTGTTTCCTCAAGTTCAAGAATCAAGATCTAGGATACCTGCAGACAGGTGCCTGTTTGTGTGGAGACAGTCTGTTTGAAACTGTGTTCCTCAGCGCCCGCTCTTTCTCCCCGTCGCTCCACACGCCTGGGAGTCCCTTTCTTTCTCTCCACAAGCACGTGTGTTGACTTCGTCGCACATGTGCATCTGCACAAGCGTTGAGCTCAGCAGAGCGTGTCTCTTGACACTTGATGTGCGTTGGCTGTGTCTGCCTGCTCCAGTGAAGAGAGAAACGGGAAATCATCTTGGTAGAGGCAACAAAGCAAAAGCGAGGCAGGATTGACATCTGCTCAACAGAGACGGATTCCCTGCGCTGACACAGTTCACAGTTACACGAGAAGCAATCTGAGCGGTCCGTCGACCGGAGACGTGTTTCCCAAGAGGTCGTTTAGCGAGTGAACAGCAGTGTGCGCGACTTTCAGGAGTGTGCCTGGAAAGTGCCAGAATCACCAGGAGCATCTGTGCAAAAGCTGCTGCCTCTGTGACCGCATTGAGGCACGTTCGCGTGTCTGCGAGTATATAGACGGCTCTTTCGCGTTCACTCCGAGGGAAACGGTCCGCTATTGCTTCTGTGCGCACAGACGCGATTCCCTTGTCTCTTGCGAACACAGGGAACTCTGTGCATCCAAATCTACAGGCTAAGGACGCGTCTGCATATGTTTTGGTGAACAATCGAGTGTGCGTGTTCTGACAGCTGCCTCTATGCAGACGTCTCCACAGAGCCACTTCTGAATGCCCCGCAGCCCAGGACTGAATGGATACACTAACAAGTGCACCGGTGTGAGCAACCACATATGCAGAAGGACGTCTTTCATCTCACAGAAGCGCGAACGTCTTGGCGTTCAAGCACATGGCAGAAACAAGGTGTGAACAGATGAGCTGCTGCTATTTTCTCCGTTCGGCATGCTTCGTTGTAGCTCTCTTGCCGGTCGCCGGCTTAGCGGCTTGCTTTGCGCGACTAGCTCTGGGGAGAGAAGGAGATAGCGCCGGAAACCTCGCCTTTTGCCTTCTTCGGCGCTGGAACCTGGTTGCTGCGCCTTCTCTTTGTCCATGTGCACACACACGATTCCTCAGCGAAAACCATGCAGAAACCTTTCCACGAGCACCCAGGGATGTGCACCCAGCACCACGTGCACGCACACGCAGCTAGAGAAAAGCACCTACCTTTTCACACACTGATGCCTAAGCAAACGCGTGGCCACACACACGCACACATCCGCAAGCGCGCCTACTCCCATCTATTGAGGGAAAGACGGACGAGCTCTTTGGTTGCTCTTCACAGGCTTGTCCCTGATCTATAGCTGAGGGCAAACACTTGTGTGCTTGTGGGAGAGCCTGTGTCTTTCCTGGAAGCGTTTGGGAGTTTTGCTCAGACGCGTGTTTCCTCAAGTTCAAGAATCAAGATCTAGGATACCTGCAGACAGGTGCCTGTTTGTGTGGAGACAGTCTGTTTGAAACTGTGTTCCTCAGCGCCCGCTCTTTCTCCCCGTCGCTCCACACGCCTGGGAGTCCCTTTCTTTCTCTCCACAAGCACGTGTGTTGACTTCGTCGCACATGTGCATCTGCACAAGCGTTGAGCTCAGCAGAGCGTGTCTCTTGACACTTGATGTGCGTTGGCTGTGTCTGCCTGCTCCAGTGAAGAGAGAAACGGGAAATCATCTTGGTAGAGGCAACAAAGCAAAAGCGAGGCAGGATTGACATCTGCTCAACAGAGACGGATTCCCTGCGCTGACACAGTTCACAGTTACACGAGAAGCAATCTGAGCGGTCCGTCGACCGGAGACGTGTTTCCCAAGAGGTCGTTTAGCGAGTGAACAGCAGTGTGCGCGACTTTCAGGAGTGTGCCTGGAAAGTGCCAGAATCACCAGGAGCATCTGTGCAAAAGCTGCTGCCTCTGTGACCGCATTGAGGCACGTTCGCGTGTCTGCGAGTATATAGACGGCTCTTTCGCGTTCACTCCGAGGGAAACGGTCCGCTATTGCTTCTGTGCGCACAGACGCGATTCCCTTGTCTCTTGCGAACACAGGGAACTCTGTGCATCCAAATCTACAGGCTAAGGACGCGTCTGCATATGTTTTGGTGAACAATCGAGTGTGCGTGTTCTGACAGCTGCCTCTATGCAGACGTCTCCACAGAGCCACTTCTGAATGCCCCGCAGCCCAGGACTGAATGGATACACTAACAAGTGCACCGGTGTGAGCAACCACATATGCAGAAGGACGTCTTTCATCTCACAGAAGCGCGAACGTCTTGGCGTTCAAGCACATGGCAGAAACAAGGTGTGAACAGATGAGCTGCTGCTATTTTCTCCGTTCGGCATGCTTCGTTGTAGCTCTCTTGCCGGTCGCCGGCTTAGCGGCTTGCTTTGCGCGACTAGCTCTGGGGAGAGAAGGAGATAGCGCCGGAAACCTCGCCTTTTGCCTTCTTCGGCGCTGGAACCTGGTTGCTGCGCCTTCTCTTTGTCCATGTGCACACACACGATTCCTCAGCGAAAACCATGCAGAAACCTTTCCACGAGCACCCAGGGATGTGCACCCAGCACCACGTGCACGCACACGCAGCTAGAGAAAAGCACCTACCTTTTCACACACTGATGCCTAAGCAAACGCGTGGCCACACACACGCACACATCCGCAAGCGCGCCTACTCCCATCTATTGAGGGAAAGACGGACGAGCTCTTTGGTTGCTCTTCACAGGCTTGTCCCTGATCTATAGCTGAGGGCAAACACTTGTGTGCTTGTGGGAGAGCCTGTGTCTTTCCTGGAAGCGTTTGGGAGTTTTGCTCAGACGCGTGTTTCCTCAAGTTCAAGAATCAAGATCTAGGATACCTGCAGACAGGTGCCTGTTTGTGTGGAGACAGTCTGTTTGAAACTGTGTTCCTCAGCGCCCGCTCTTTCTCCCCGTCGCTCCACACGCCTGGGAGTCCCTTTCTTTCTCTCCACAAGCACGTGTGTTGACTTCGTCGCACATGTGCATCTGCACAAGCGTTGAGCTCAGCAGAGCGTGTCTCTTGACACTTGATGTGCGTTGGCTGTGTCTGCCTGCTCCAGTGAAGAGAGAAACGGGAAATCATCTTGGTAGAGGCAACAAAGCAAAAGCGAGGCAGGATTGACATCTGCTCAACAGAGACGGATTCCCTGCGCTGACACAGTTCACAGTTACACGAGAAGCAATCTGAGCGGTCCGTCGACCGGAGACGTGTTTCCCAAGAGGTCGTTTAGCGAGTGAACAGCAGTGTGCGCGACTTTCAGGAGTGTGCCTGGAAAGTGCCAGAATCACCAGGAGCATCTGTGCAAAAGCTGCTGCCTCTGTGACCGCATTGAGGCACGTTCGCGTGTCTGCGAGTATATAGACGGCTCTTTCGCGTTCACTCCGAGGGAAACGGTCCGCTATTGCTTCTGTGCGCACAGACGCGATTCCCTTGTCTCTTGCGAACACAGGGAACTCTGTGCATCCAAATCTACAGGCTAAGGACGCGTCTGCATATGTTTTGGTGAACAATCGAGTGTGCGTGTTCTGACAGCTGCCTCTATGCAGACGTCTCCACAGAGCCACTTCTGAATGCCCCGCAGCCCAGGACTGAATGGATACACTAACAAGTGCACCGGTGTGAGCAACCACATATGCAGAAGGACGTCTTTCATCTCACAGAAGCGCGAACGTCTTGGCGTTCAAGCACATGGCAGAAACAAGGTGTGAACAGATGAGCTGCTGCTATTTTCTCCGTTCGGCATGCTTCGTTGTAGCTCTCTTGCCGGTCGCCGGCTTAGCGGCTTGCTTTGCGCGACTAGCTCTGGGGAGAGAAGGAGATAGCGCCGGAAACCTCGCCTTTTGCCTTCTTCGGCGCTGGAACCTGGTTGCTGCGCCTTCTCTTTGTCCATGTGCACACACACGATTCCTCAGCGAAAACCATGCAGAAACCTTTCCACGAGCACCCAGGGATGTGCACCCAGCACCACGTGCACGCACACGCAGCTAGAGAAAAGCACCTACCTTTTCACACACTGATGCCTAAGCAAACGCGTGGCCACACACACGCACACATCCGCAAGCGCGCCTACTCCCATCTATTGAGGGAAAGACGGACGAGCTCTTTGGTTGCTCTTCACAGGCTTGTCCCTGATCTATAGCTGAGGGCAAACACTTGTGTGCTTGTGGGAGAGCCTGTGTCTTTCCTGGAAGCGTTTGGGAGTTTTGCTCAGACGCGTGTTTCCTCAAGTTCAAGAATCAAGATCTAGGATACCTGCAGACAGGTGCCTGTTTGTGTGGAGACAGTCTGTTTGAAACTGTGTTCCTCAGCGCCCGCTCTTTCTCCCCGTCGCTCCACACGCCTGGGAGTCCCTTTCTTTCTCTCCACAAGCACGTGTGTTGACTTCGTCGCACATGTGCATCTGCACAAGCGTTGAGCTCAGCAGAGCGTGTCTCTTGACACTTGATGTGCGTTGGCTGTGTCTGCCTGCTCCAGTGAAGAGAGAAACGGGAAATCATCTTGGTAGAGGCAACAAAGCAAAAGCGAGGCAGGATTGACATCTGCTCAACAGAGACGGATTCCCTGCGCTGACACAGTTCACAGTTACACGAGAAGCAATCTGAGCGGTCCGTCGACCGGAGACGTGTTTCCCAAGAGGTCGTTTAGCGAGTGAACAGCAGTGTGCGCGACTTTCAGGAGTGTGCCTGGAAAGTGCCAGAATCACCAGGAGCATCTGTGCAAAAGCTGCTGCCTCTGTGACCGCATTGAGGCACGTTCGCGTGTCTGCGAGTATATAGACGGCTCTTTCGCGTTCACTCCGAGGGAAACGGTCCGCTATTGCTTCTGTGCGCACAGACGCGATTCCCTTGTCTCTTGCGAACACAGGGAACTCTGTGCATCCAAATCTACAGGCTAAGGACGCGTCTGCATATGTTTTGGTGAACAATCGAGTGTGCGTGTTCTGACAGCTGCCTCTATGCAGACGTCTCCACAGAGCCACTTCTGAATGCCCCGCAGCCCAGGACTGAATGGATACACTAACAAGTGCACCGGTGTGAGCAACCACATATGCAGAAGGACGTCTTTCATCTCACAGAAGCGCGAACGTCTTGGCGTTCAAGCACATGGCAGAAACAAGGTGTGAACAGATGAGCTGCTGCTATTTTCTCCGTTCGGCATGCTTCGTTGTAGCTCTCTTGCCGGTCGCCGGCTTAGCGGCTTGCTTTGCGCGACTAGCTCTGGGGAGAGAAGGAGATAGCGCCGGAAACCTCGCCTTTTGCCTTCTTCGGCGCTGGAACCTGGTTGCTGCGCCTTCTCTTTGTCCATGTGCACACACACGATTCCTCAGCGAAAACCATGCAGAAACCTTTCCACGAGCACCCAGGGATGTGCACCCAGCACCACGTGCACGCACACGCAGCTAGAGAAAAGCACCTACCTTTTCACACACTGATGCCTAAGCAAACGCGTGGCCACACACACGCACACATCCGCAAGCGCGCCTACTCCCATCTATTGAGGGAAAGACGGACGAGCTCTTTGGTTGCTCTTCACAGGCTTGTCCCTGATCTATAGCTGAGGGCAAACACTTGTGTGCTTGTGGGAGAGCCTGTGTCTTTCCTGGAAGCGTTTGGGAGTTTTGCTCAGACGCGTGTTTCCTCAAGTTCAAGAATCAAGATCTAGGATACCTGCAGACAGGTGCCTGTTTGTGTGGAGACAGTCTGTTTGAAACTGTGTTCCTCAGCGCCCGCTCTTTCTCCCCGTCGCTCCACACGCCTGGGAGTCCCTTTCTTTCTCTCCACAAGCACGTGTGTTGACTTCGTCGCACATGTGCATCTGCACAAGCGTTGAGCTCAGCAGAGCGTGTCTCTTGACACTTGATGTGCGTTGGCTGTGTCTGCCTGCTCCAGTGAAGAGAGAAACGGGAAATCATCTTGGTAGAGGCAACAAAGCAAAAGCGAGGCAGGATTGACATCTGCTCAACAGAGACGGATTCCCTGCGCTGACACAGTTCACAGTTACACGAGAAGCAATCTGAGCGGTCCGTCGACCGGAGACGTGTTTCCCAAGAGGTCGTTTAGCGAGTGAACAGCAGTGTGCGCGACTTTCAGGAGTGTGCCTGGAAAGTGCCAGAATCACCAGGAGCATCTGTGCAAAAGCTGCTGCCTCTGTGACCGCATTGAGGCACGTTCGCGTGTCTGCGAGTATATAGACGGCTCTTTCGCGTTCACTCCGAGGGAAACGGTCCGCTATTGCTTCTGTGCGCACAGACGCGATTCCCTTGTCTCTTGCGAACACAGGGAACTCTGTGCATCCAAATCTACAGGCTAAGGACGCGTCTGCATATGTTTTGGTGAACAATCGAGTGTGCGTGTTCTGACAGCTGCCTCTATGCAGACGTCTCCACAGAGCCACTTCTGAATGCCCCGCAGCCCAGGACTGAATGGATACACTAACAAGTGCACCGGTGTGAGCAACCACATATGCAGAAGGACGTCTTTCATCTCACAGAAGCGCGAACGTCTTGGCGTTCAAGCACATGGCAGAAACAAGGTGTGAACAGATGAGCTGCTGCTATTTTCTCCGTTCGGCATGCTTCGTTGTAGCTCTCTTGCCGGTCGCCGGCTTAGCGGCTTGCTTTGCGCGACTAGCTCTGGGGAGAGAAGGAGATAGCGCCGGAAACCTCGCCTTTTGCCTTCTTCGGCGCTGGAACCTGGTTGCTGCGCCTTCTCTTTGTCCATGTGCACACACACGATTCCTCAGCGAAAACCATGCAGAAACCTTTCCACGAGCACCCAGGGATGTGCACCCAGCACCACGTGCACGCACACGCAGCTAGAGAAAAGCACCTACCTTTTCACACACTGATGCCTAAGCAAACGCGTGGCCACACACACGCACACATCCGCAAGCGCGCCTACTCCCATCTATTGAGGGAAAGACGGACGAGCTCTTTGGTTGCTCTTCACAGGCTTGTCCCTGATCTATAGCTGAGGGCAAACACTTGTGTGCTTGTGGGAGAGCCTGTGTCTTTCCTGGAAGCGTTTGGGAGTTTTGCTCAGACGCGTGTTTCCTCAAGTTCAAGAATCAAGATCTAGGATACCTGCAGACAGGTGCCTGTTTGTGTGGAGACAGTCTGTTTGAAACTGTGTTCCTCAGCGCCCGCTCTTTCTCCCCGTCGCTCCACACGCCTGGGAGTCCCTTTCTTTCTCTCCACAAGCACGTGTGTTGACTTCGTCGCACATGTGCATCTGCACAAGCGTTGAGCTCAGCAGAGCGTGTCTCTTGACACTTGATGTGCGTTGGCTGTGTCTGCCTGCTCCAGTGAAGAGAGAAACGGGAAATCATCTTGGTAGAGGCAACAAAGCAAAAGCGAGGCAGGATTGACATCTGCTCAACAGAGACGGATTCCCTGCGCTGACACAGTTCACAGTTACACGAGAAGCAATCTGAGCGGTCCGTCGACCGGAGACGTGTTTCCCAAGAGGTCGTTTAGCGAGTGAACAGCAGTGTGCGCGACTTTCAGGAGTGTGCCTGGAAAGTGCCAGAATCACCAGGAGCATCTGTGCAAAAGCTGCTGCCTCTGTGACCGCATTGAGGCACGTTCGCGTGTCTGCGAGTATATAGACGGCTCTTTCGCGTTCACTCCGAGGGAAACGGTCCGCTATTGCTTCTGTGCGCACAGACGCGATTCCCTTGTCTCTTGCGAACACAGGGAACTCTGTGCATCCAAATCTACAGGCTAAGGACGCGTCTGCATATGTTTTGGTGAACAATCGAGTGTGCGTGTTCTGACAGCTGCCTCTATGCAGACGTCTCCACAGAGCCACTTCTGAATGCCCCGCAGCCCAGGACTGAATGGATACACTAACAAGTGCACCGGTGTGAGCAACCACATATGCAGAAGGACGTCTTTCATCTCACAGAAGCGCGAACGTCTTGGCGTTCAAGCACATGGCAGAAACAAGGTGTGAACAGATGAGCTGCTGCTATTTTCTCCGTTCGGCATGCTTCGTTGTAGCTCTCTTGCCGGTCGCCGGCTTAGCGGCTTGCTTTGCGCGACTAGCTCTGGGGAGAGAAGGAGATAGCGCCGGAAACCTCGCCTTTTGCCTTCTTCGGCGCTGGAACCTGGTTGCTGCGCCTTCTCTTTGTCCATGTGCACACACACGATTCCTCAGCGAAAACCATGCAGAAACCTTTCCACGAGCACCCAGGGATGTGCACCCAGCACCACGTGCACGCACACGCAGCTAGAGAAAAGCACCTACCTTTTCACACACTGATGCCTAAGCAAACGCGTGGCCACACACACGCACACATCCGCAAGCGCGCCTACTCCCATCTATTGAGGGAAAGACGGACGAGCTCTTTGGTTGCTCTTCACAGGCTTGTCCCTGATCTATAGCTGAGGGCAAACACTTGTGTGCTTGTGGGAGAGCCTGTGTCTTTCCTGGAAGCGTTTGGGAGTTTTGCTCAGACGCGTGTTTCCTCAAGTTCAAGAATCAAGATCTAGGATACCTGCAGACAGGTGCCTGTTTGTGTGGAGACAGTCTGTTTGAAACTGTGTTCCTCAGCGCCCGCTCTTTCTCCCCGTCGCTCCACACGCCTGGGAGTCCCTTTCTTTCTCTCCACAAGCACGTGTGTTGACTTCGTCGCACATGTGCATCTGCACAAGCGTTGAGCTCAGCAGAGCGTGTCTCTTGACACTTGATGTGCGTTGGCTGTGTCTGCCTGCTCCAGTGAAGAGAGAAACGGGAAATCATCTTGGTAGAGGCAACAAAGCAAAAGCGAGGCAGGATTGACATCTGCTCAACAGAGACGGATTCCCTGCGCTGACACAGTTCACAGTTACACGAGAAGCAATCTGAGCGGTCCGTCGACCGGAGACGTGTTTCCCAAGAGGTCGTTTAGCGAGTGAACAGCAGTGTGCGCGACTTTCAGGAGTGTGCCTGGAAAGTGCCAGAATCACCAGGAGCATCTGTGCAAAAGCTGCTGCCTCTGTGACCGCATTGAGGCACGTTCGCGTGTCTGCGAGTATATAGACGGCTCTTTCGCGTTCACTCCGAGGGAAACGGTCCGCTATTGCTTCTGTGCGCACAGACGCGATTCCCTTGTCTCTTGCGAACACAGGGAACTCTGTGCATCCAAATCTACAGGCTAAGGACGCGTCTGCATATGTTTTGGTGAACAATCGAGTGTGCGTGTTCTGACAGCTGCCTCTATGCAGACGTCTCCACAGAGCCACTTCTGAATGCCCCGCAGCCCAGGACTGAATGGATACACTAACAAGTGCACCGGTGTGAGCAACCACATATGCAGAAGGACGTCTTTCATCTCACAGAAGCGCGAACGTCTTGGCGTTCAAGCACATGGCAGAAACAAGGTGTGAACAGATGAGCTGCTGCTATTTTCTCCGTTCGGCATGCTTCGTTGTAGCTCTCTTGCCGGTCGCCGGCTTAGCGGCTTGCTTTGCGCGACTAGCTCTGGGGAGAGAAGGAGATAGCGCCGGAAACCTCGCCTTTTGCCTTCTTCGGCGCTGGAACCTGGTTGCTGCGCCTTCTCTTTGTCCATGTGCACACACACGATTCCTCAGCGAAAACCATGCAGAAACCTTTCCACGAGCACCCAGGGATGTGCACCCAGCACCACGTGCACGCACACGCAGCTAGAGAAAAGCACCTACCTTTTCACACACTGATGCCTAAGCAAACGCGTGGCCACACACACGCACACATCCGCAAGCGCGCCTACTCCCATCTATTGAGGGAAAGACGGACGAGCTCTTTGGTTGCTCTTCACAGGCTTGTCCCTGATCTATAGCTGAGGGCAAACACTTGTGTGCTTGTGGGAGAGCCTGTGTCTTTCCTGGAAGCGTTTGGGAGTTTTGCTCAGACGCGTGTTTCCTCAAGTTCAAGAATCAAGATCTAGGATACCTGCAGACAGGTGCCTGTTTGTGTGGAGACAGTCTGTTTGAAACTGTGTTCCTCAGCGCCCGCTCTTTCTCCCCGTCGCTCCACACGCCTGGGAGTCCCTTTCTTTCTCTCCACAAGCACGTGTGTTGACTTCGTCGCACATGTGCATCTGCACAAGCGTTGAGCTCAGCAGAGCGTGTCTCTTGACACTTGATGTGCGTTGGCTGTGTCTGCCTGCTCCAGTGAAGAGAGAAACGGGAAATCATCTTGGTAGAGGCAACAAAGCAAAAGCGAGGCAGGATTGACATCTGCTCAACAGAGACGGATTCCCTGCGCTGACACAGTTCACAGTTACACGAGAAGCAATCTGAGCGGTCCGTCGACCGGAGACGTGTTTCCCAAGAGGTCGTTTAGCGAGTGAACAGCAGTGTGCGCGACTTTCAGGAGTGTGCCTGGAAAGTGCCAGAATCACCAGGAGCATCTGTGCAAAAGCTGCTGCCTCTGTGACCGCATTGAGGCACGTTCGCGTGTCTGCGAGTATATAGACGGCTCTTTCGCGTTCACTCCGAGGGAAACGGTCCGCTATTGCTTCTGTGCGCACAGACGCGATTCCCTTGTCTCTTGCGAACACAGGGAACTCTGTGCATCCAAATCTACAGGCTAAGGACGCGTCTGCATATGTTTTGGTGAACAATCGAGTGTGCGTGTTCTGACAGCTGCCTCTATGCAGACGTCTCCACAGAGCCACTTCTGAATGCCCCGCAGCCCAGGACTGAATGGATACACTAACAAGTGCACCGGTGTGAGCAACCACATATGCAGAAGGACGTCTTTCATCTCACAGAAGCGCGAACGTCTTGGCGTTCAAGCACATGGCAGAAACAAGGTGTGAACAGATGAGCTGCTGCTATTTTCTCCGTTCGGCATGCTTCGTTGTAGCTCTCTTGCCGGTCGCCGGCTTAGCGGCTTGCTTTGCGCGACTAGCTCTGGGGAGAGAAGGAGATAGCGCCGGAAACCTCGCCTTTTGCCTTCTTCGGCGCTGGAACCTGGTTGCTGCGCCTTCTCTTTGTCCATGTGCACACACACGATTCCTCAGCGAAAACCATGCAGAAACCTTTCCACGAGCACCCAGGGATGTGCACCCAGCACCACGTGCACGCACACGCAGCTAGAGAAAAGCACCTACCTTTTCACACACTGATGCCTAAGCAAACGCGTGGCCACACACACGCACACATCCGCAAGCGCGCCTACTCCCATCTATTGAGGGAAAGACGGACGAGCTCTTTGGTTGCTCTTCACAGGCTTGTCCCTGATCTATAGCTGAGGGCAAACACTTGTGTGCTTGTGGGAGAGCCTGTGTCTTTCCTGGAAGCGTTTGGGAGTTTTGCTCAGACGCGTGTTTCCTCAAGTTCAAGAATCAAGATCTAGGATACCTGCAGACAGGTGCCTGTTTGTGTGGAGACAGTCTGTTTGAAACTGTGTTCCTCAGCGCCCGCTCTTTCTCCCCGTCGCTCCACACGCCTGGGAGTCCCTTTCTTTCTCTCCACAAGCACGTGTGTTGACTTCGTCGCACATGTGCATCTGCACAAGCGTTGAGCTCAGCAGAGCGTGTCTCTTGACACTTGATGTGCGTTGGCTGTGTCTGCCTGCTCCAGTGAAGAGAGAAACGGGAAATCATCTTGGTAGAGGCAACAAAGCAAAAGCGAGGCAGGATTGACATCTGCTCAACAGAGACGGATTCCCTGCGCTGACACAGTTCACAGTTACACGAGAAGCAATCTGAGCGGTCCGTCGACCGGAGACGTGTTTCCCAAGAGGTCGTTTAGCGAGTGAACAGCAGTGTGCGCGACTTTCAGGAGTGTGCCTGGAAAGTGCCAGAATCACCAGGAGCATCTGTGCAAAAGCTGCTGCCTCTGTGACCGCATTGAGGCACGTTCGCGTGTCTGCGAGTATATAGACGGCTCTTTCGCGTTCACTCCGAGGGAAACGGTCCGCTATTGCTTCTGTGCGCACAGACGCGATTCCCTTGTCTCTTGCGAACACAGGGAACTCTGTGCATCCAAATCTACAGGCTAAGGACGCGTCTGCATATGTTTTGGTGAACAATCGAGTGTGCGTGTTCTGACAGCTGCCTCTATGCAGACGTCTCCACAGAGCCACTTCTGAATGCCCCGCAGCCCAGGACTGAATGGATACACTAACAAGTGCACCGGTGTGAGCAACCACATATGCAGAAGGACGTCTTTCATCTCACAGAAGCGCGAACGTCTTGGCGTTCAAGCACATGGCAGAAACAAGGTGTGAACAGATGAGCTGCTGCTATTTTCTCCGTTCGGCATGCTTCGTTGTAGCTCTCTTGCCGGTCGCCGGCTTAGCGGCTTGCTTTGCGCGACTAGCTCTGGGGAGAGAAGGAGATAGCGCCGGAAACCTCGCCTTTTGCCTTCTTCGGCGCTGGAACCTGGTTGCTGCGCCTTCTCTTTGTCCATGTGCACACACACGATTCCTCAGCGAAAACCATGCAGAAACCTTTCCACGAGCACCCAGGGATGTGCACCCAGCACCACGTGCACGCACACGCAGCTAGAGAAAAGCACCTACCTTTTCACACACTGATGCCTAAGCAAACGCGTGGCCACACACACGCACACATCCGCAAGCGCGCCTACTCCCATCTACTGAGAGAAAGACGGACGAGCTCTTTGGTTGCTCTTCACAGGCTTGTCCCTGATCTATAGCTGAGGGCAAACACTTGTGTGCTTGTGGGAGAGCCTGTGTCTTTCCTGGAAGCGTTTGGGAGTTTTGCTCAGACGCGTGTTTCCTCAAGTTCAAGAATCAAGATCTAGGATACCTGCAGACAGGTGCCTGTTTGTGTGGAGACAGTCTGTTTGAAACTGTGTTCCTCAGCGCCCGCTCTTTCTCCCCGTCGCTCCACACGCCTGGGAGTCCCTTTCTTTCTCTCCACAAGCACGTGTGTTGACTTCGTCGCACATGTGCATCTGCACAAGCGTTGAGCTCAGCAGAGCGTGTCTCTTGACACTTGATGTGCGTTGGCTGTGTCTGCCTGCTCCAGTGAAGAGAGAAACGGGAAATCATCTTGGTAGAGGCAACAAAGCAAAAGCGAGGCAGGATTGACATCTGCTCAACAGAGACGGATTCCCTGCGCTGACACAGTTCACAGTTACACGAGAAGCAATCTGAGCGGTCCGTCGACCGGAGACGTGTTTCCCAAGAGGTCGTTTAGCGAGTGAACAGCAGTGTGCGCGACTTTCAGGAGTGTGCCTGGAAAGTGCCAGAATCACCAGGAGCATCTGTGCAAAAGCTGCTGCCTCTGTGACCGCATTGAGGCACGTTCGCGTGTCTGCGAGTATATAGACGGCTCTTTCGCGTTCACTCCGAGGGAAACGGTCCGCTATTGCTTCTGTGCGCACAGACGCGATTCCCTTGTCTCTTGCGAACACAGGGAACTCTGTGCATCCAAATCTACAGGCTAAGGACGCGTCTGCATATGTTTTGGTGAACAATCGAGTGTGCGTGTTCTGACAGCTGCCTCTATGCAGACGTCTCCACAGAGCCACTTCTGAATGCCCCGCAGCCCAGGACTGAATGGATACACTAACAAGTGCACCGGTGTGAGCAACCACATATGCAGAAGGACGTCTTTCATCTCACAGAAGCGCGAACGTCTTGGCGTTCAAGCACATGGCAGAAACAAGGTGTGAACAGATGAGCTGCTGCTATTTTCTCCGTTCGGCATGCTTCGTTGTAGCTCTCTTGCCGGTCGCCGGCTTAGCGGCTTGCTTTGCGCGACTAGCTCTGGGGAGAGAAGGAGATAGCGCCGGAAACCTCGCCTTTTGCCTTCTTCGGCGCTGGAACCTGGTTGCTGCGCCTTCTCTTTGTCCATGTGCACACACACGATTCCTCAGCGAAAACCATGCAGAAACCTTTCCACGAGCACCCAGGGATGTGCACCCAGCACCACGTGCACGCACACGCAGCTAGAGAAAAGCACCTACCTTTTCACACACTGATGCCTAAGCAAACGCGTGGCCACACACACGCACACATCCGCAAGCGCGCCTACTCCCATCTATTGAGAGAAAGACGGACGAGCTCTTTGGTTGCTCTTCACAGGCTTGTCCCTGATCTATAGCTGAGGGCAAACACTTGTGTGCTTGTGGGAGAGCCTGTGTCTTTCCTGGAAGCGTTTGGGAGTTTTGCTCAGACGCGTGTTTCCTCAAGTTCAAGAATCAAGATCTAGGATACCTGCAGACAGGTGCCTGTTTGTGTGGAGACAGTCTGTTTGAAACTGTGTTCCTCAGCGCCCGCTCTTTCTCCCCGTCGCTCCACACGCCTGGGAGTCCCTTTCTTTCTCTCCACAAGCACGTGTGTTGACTTCGTCGCACATGTGCATCTGCACAAGCGTTGAGCTCAGCAGAGCGTGTCTCTTGACACTTGATGTGCGTTGGCTGTGTCTGCCTGCTCCAGTGAAGAGAGAAACGGGAAATCATCTTGGTAGAGGCAACAAAGCAAAAGCGAGGCAGGATTGACATCTGCTCAACAGAGACGGATTCCCTGCGCTGACACAGTTCACAGTTACACGAGAAGCAATCTGAGCGGTCCGTCGACCGGAGACGTGTTTCCCAAGAGGTCGTTTAGCGAGTGAACAGCAGTGTGCGCGACTTTCAGGAGTGTGCCTGGAAAGTGCCAGAATCACCAGGAGCATCTGTGCAAAAGCTGCTGCCTCTGTGACCGCATTGAGGCACGTTCGCGTGTCTGCGAGTATATAGACGGCTCTTTCGCGTTCACTCCGAGGGAAACGGTCCGCTATTGCTTCTGTGCGCACAGACGCGATTCCCTTGTCTCTTGCGAACACAGGGAACTCTGTGCATCCAAATCTACAGGCTAAGGACGCGTCTGCATATGTTTTGGTGAACAATCGAGTGTGCGTGTTCTGACAGCTGCCTCTATGCAGACGTCTCCACAGAGCCACTTCTGAATGCCCCGCAGCCCAGGACTGAATGGATACACTAACAAGTGCACCGGTGTGAGCAACCACATATGCAGAAGGACGTCTTTCATCTCACAGAAGCGCGAACGTCTTGGCGTTCAAGCACATGGCAGAAACAAGGTGTGAACAGATGAGCTGCTGCTATTTTCTCCGTTCGGCATGCTTCGTTGTAGCTCTCTTGCCGGTCGCCGGCTTAGCGGCTTGCTTTGCGCGACTAGCTCTGGGGAGAGAAGGAGATAGCGCCGGAAACCTCGCCTTTTGCCTTCTTCGGCGCTGGAACCTGGTTGCTGCGCCTTCTCTTTGTCCATGTGCACACACACGATTCCTCAGCGAAAACCATGCAGAAACCTTTCCACGAGCACCCAGGGATGTGCACCCAGCACCACGTGCACGCACACGCAGCTAGAGAAAAGCACCTACCTTTTCACACACTGATGCCTAAGCAAACGCGTGGCCACACACACGCACACATCCGCAAGCGCGCCTACTCCCATCTACTGAGAGAAAGACGGACGAGCTCTTTGGTTGCTCTTCACAGGCTTGTCCCTGATCTATAGCTGAGGGCAAACACTTGTGTGCTTGTGGGAGAGCCTGTGTCTTTCCTGGAAGCGTTTGGGAGTTTTGCTCAGACGCGTGTTTCCTCAAGTTCAAGAATCAAGATCTAGGATACCTGCAGACAGGTGCCTGTTTGTGTGGAGACAGTCTGTTTGAAACTGTGCTCCTCAGCGCCCGCTCTTTCTCCCCGTCGCTCCACACGCCTGGGAGTCCCTTTCTTTCTCTCCACAAGCACGTGTGTTGACTTCGTCGCACATGTGCATCTGCACAAGCGTTGAGCTCAGCAGAGCGTGTCTCTTGACACTTGATGTGCGTTGGCTGTTTCTGCCTGCTCCAGTGAAGAGAGAAACGGGAAATCATCTTGGTAGAGGCAACAAAGCAAAAGCGAGGCAGGATTGACATCTGCTCAACAGAGACGGATTCCCTGCGCTGACACAGTTCACAGTTACACGAGAAGCAATCTGAGCGGTCCGTCGACCGGAGACGTGTTTCCCAAGAGGTCGTTTAGCGAGTGAACAGCAGTGTGCGCGACTTTCAGGAGTGTGCCTGGAAAGTGCCAGAATCACCAGGAGCATCTGTGCAAAAGCTGCTGCCTCTGTGACCGCATTGAGGCACGTTCGCGTGTCTGCGAGTATATAGACGGCTCTTTCGCGTTCACTCCGAGGGAAACGGTCCGCTATTGCTTCTGTGCGCACAGACGCGATTCCCTTGTCTCTTGCGAACACAGGGAACTCTGTGCATCCAAATCTACAGGCTAAGGACGCGTCTGCATATGTTTTGGTGAACAATCGAGTGTGCGTGTTCTGACAGCTGCCTCTATGCAGACGTCTCCACAGAGCCACTTCTGAATGCCCCGCAGCCCAGGACTGAATGGATACACTAACAAGTGCACCGGTGTGAGCAACCACATATGCAGAAGGACGTCTTTCATCTCACAGAAGCGCGAACGTCTTGGCGTTCAAGCACATGGCAGAAACAAGGTGTGAACAGATGAGCTGCTGCTATTTTCTCCGTTCGGCATGCTTCGTTGTAGCTCTCTTGCCGGTCGCCGGCTTAGCGGCTTGCTTTGCGCGACTAGCTCTGGGGAGAGAAGGAGATAGCGCCGGAAACCTCGCCTTTTGCCTTCTTCGGCGCTGGAACCTGGTTGCTGCGCCTTCTCTTTGTCCATGTGCACACACACGATTCCTCAGCGAAAACCATGCAGAAACCTTTCCACGAGCACCCAGGGATGTGCACCCAGCACCACGTGCACGCACACGCAGCTAGAGAAAAGCACCTACCTTTTCACACACTGATGCCTAAGCAAACGCGTGGCCACACACACGCACACATCCGCAAGCGCGCCTACTCCCATCTACTGAGAGAAAGACGGACGAGCTCTTTGGTTGCTCTTCACAGGCTTGTCCCTGATCTATAGCTGAGGGCAAACACTTGTGTGCTTGTGGGAGAGCCTGTGTCTTTCCTGGAAGCGTTTGGGAGTTTTGCTCAGACGCGTGTTTCCTCAAGTTCAAGAATCAAGATCTAGGATACCTGCAGACAGGTGCCTGTTTGTGTGGAGACAGTCTGTTTGAAACTGTGCTCCTCAGCGCCCGCTCTTTCTCCCCGTCGCTCCACACGCCTGGGAGTCCCTTTCTTTCTCTCCACAAGCACGTGTGTTGACTTCGTCGCACATGTGCATCTGCACAAGCGTTGAGCTCAGCAGAGCGTGTCTCTTGACACTTGATGTGCGTTGGCTGTTTCTGCCTGCTCCAGTGAAGAGAGAAACGGGAAATCATCTTGGTAGAGGCAACAAAGCAAAAGCGAGGCAGGATTGACATCTGCTCAACAGAGACGGATTCCCTGCGCTGACACAGTTCACAGTTACACGAGAAGCAATCTGAGCGGTCCGTCGACCGGAGACGTGTTTCCCAAGAGGTCGTTTAGCGAGTGAACAGCAGTGTGCGCGACTTTCAGGAGTGTGCCTGGAAAGTGCCAGAATCACCAGGAGCATCTGTGCAAAAGCTGCTGCCTCTGTGACCGCATTGAGGCACGTTCGCGTGTCTGCGAGTATATAGACGGCTCTTTCGCGTTCACTCCGAGGGAAACGGTCCGCTATTGCTTCTGTGCGCACAGACGCGATTCCCTTGTCTCTTGCGAACACAGGGAACTCTGTGCATCCAAATCTACAGGCTAAGGACGCGTCTGCATATGTTTTGGTGAACAATCGAGTGTGCGTGTTCTGACAGCTGCCTCTATGCAGACGTCTCCACAGAGCCACTTCTGAATGCCCCGCAGCCCAGGACTGAATGGATACACTAACAAGTGCACCGGTGTGAGCAACCACATATGCAGAAGGACGTCTTTCATCTCACAGAAGCGCGAACGTCTTGGCGTTCAAGCACATGGCAGAAACAAGGTGTGAACAGATGAGCTGCTGCTATTTTCTCCGTTCGGCATGCTTCGTTGTAGCTCTCTTGCCGGTCGCCGGCTTAGCGGCTTGCTTTGCGCGACTAGCTCTGGGGAGAGAAGGAGATAGCGCCGGAAACCTCGCCTTTTGCCTTCTTCGGCGCTGGAACCTGGTTGCTGCGCCTTCTCTTTGTCCATGTGCACACACACGATTCCTCAGCGAAAACCATGCAGAAACCTTTCCACGAGCACCCAGGGATGTGCACCCAGCACCACGTGCACGCACACGCAGCTAGAGAAAAGCACCTACCTTTTCACACACTGATGCCTAAGCAAACGCGTGGCCACACACACGCACACATCCGCAAGCGCGCCTACTCCCATCTACTGAGGGAAAGACGGACGAGCTCTTTGGTTGCTCTTCACAGGCTTGTCCCTGATCTATAGCTGAGGGCAAACACTTGTGTGCTTGTGGGAGAGCCTGTGTCTTTCCTGGAAGCGTTTGGGAGTTTTGCTCAGACGCGTGTTTCCTCAAGTTCAAGAATCAAGATCTAGGATACCTGCAGACAGGTGCCTGTTTGTGTGGAGACAGTCTGTTTGAAACTGTGTTCCTCAGCGCCCGCTCTTTCTCCCCGTCGCTCCACACGCCTGGGAGTCCCTTTCTTTCTCTCCACAAGCACGTGTGTTGACTTCGTCGCACATGTGCATCTGCACAAGCGTTGAGCTCAGCAGAGCGTGTCTCTTGACACTTGATGTGCGTTGGCTGTGTCTGCCTGCTCCAGTGAAGAGAGAAACGGGAAATCATCTTGGTAGAGGCAACAAAGCAAAGGCGAGGCAGGATTGACATCTGCTCAACAGAGACGGATTCCCTGCGCTGACACAGTTCACAGTTACACGAGAAGCAATCTGAGCGGTCCGTCGACCGGAGACGTGTTTCCCAAGAGGTCGTTTAGCGAGTGAACAGCAGTGTGCGCGACTTTCAGGAGTGTGCCTGGAAAGTGCCAGAATCACCAGGAGCATCTGTGCAAAAGCTGCTGCCTCTGTGACCGCATTGAGGCACGTTCGCGTGTCTGCGAGTATATAGACGGCTCTTTCGCGTTCACTCCGAGGGAAACGGTCCGCTATTGCTTCTGTGCGCACAGACGCGATTCCCTTGTCTCTTGCGAACACAGGGAACTCTGTGCATCCAAATCTACAGGCTAAGGACGCGTCTGCATATGTTTTGGTGAACAATCGAGTGTGCGTGTTCTGACAGCTGCCTCTATGCAGACGTCTCCACAGAGCCACTTCTGAATGCCCCGCAGCCCAGGACTGAATGGATACACTAACAAGTGCACCGGTGTGAGCAACCACATATGCAGAAGGACGTCTTTCATCTCACAGAAGCGCGAACGTCTTGGCGTTCAAGCACATGGCAGAAACAAGGTGTGAACAGATGAGCTGCTGCTATTTTCTCCGTTCGGCATGCTTCGTTGTAGCTCTCTTGCCGGTCGCCGGCTTAGCGGCTTGCTTTGCGCGACTAGCTCTGGGGAGAGAAGGAGATAGCGCCGGAAACCTCGCCTTTTGCCTTCTTCGGCGCTGGAACCTGGTTGCTGCGCCTTCTCTTTGTCCATGTGCACACACACGATTCCTCAGCGAAAACCATGCAGAAACCTTTCCACGAGCACCCAGGGATGTGCACCCAGCACCACGTGCACGCACACGCAGCTAGAGAAAAGCACCTACCTTTTCACACACTGATGCCTAAGCAAACGCGTGGCCACACACACGCACACATCCGCAAGCGCGCCTACTCCCATCTATTGAGGGAAAGACGGACGAGCTCTTTGGTTGCTCTTCACAGGCTTGTCCCTGATCTATAGCTGAGGGCAAACACTTGTGTGCTTGTGGGAGAGCCTGTGTCTTTCCTGGAAGCGTTTGGGAGTTTTGCTCAGACGCGTGTTTCCTCAAGTTCAAGAATCAAGATCTAGGATACCTGCAGACAGGTGCCTGTTTGTGTGGAGACAGTCTGTTTGAAACTGTGTTCCTCAGCGCCCGCTCTTTCTCCCCGTCGCTCCACACGCCTGGGAGTCCCTTTCTTTCTCTCCACAAGCACGTGTGTTGACTTCGTCGCACATGTGCATCTGCACAAGCGTTGAGCTCAGCAGAGCGTGTCTCTTGACACTTGATGTGCGTTGGCTGTGTCTGCCTGCTCCAGTGAAGAGAGAAACGGGAAATCATCTTGGTAGAGGCAACAAAGCAAAGGCGAGGCAGGATTGACATCTGCTCAACAGAGACGGATTCCCTGCGCTGACACAGTTCACAGTTACACGAGAAGCAATCTGAGCGGTCCGTCGACCGGAGACGTGTTTCCCAAGAGGTCGTTTAGCGAGTGAACAGCAGTGTGCGCGACTTTCAGGAGTGTGCCTGGAAAGTGCCAGAATCACCAGGAGCATCTGTGCAAAAGCTGCTGCCTCTGTGACCGCATTGAGGCACGTTCGCGTGTCTGCGAGTATATAGACGGCTCTTTCGCGTTCACTCCGAGGGAAACGGTCCGCTATTGCTTCTGTGCGCACAGACGCGATTCCCTTGTCTCTTGCGAACACAAGGGAACTCTGTGCATCCAAATCTACAGGCTAAGGACGCGTCTGCATATGTTTTGGTGAACAATCGAGTGTGCGTGTTCTGACAGCTGCCTCTATGCAGACGTCTCCACAGAGCCACTTCTGAATGCCCCGCAGCCCAGGACTGAATGGATACACTAACAAGTGCACCGGTGTGAGCAACCACATATGCAGAAGGACGTCTTTCATCTCACAGAAGCGCGAACGTCTTGGCGTTCAAGCACATGGCAGAAACAAGGTGTGAACAGATGAGCTGCTGCTATTTTCTCCGTTCGGCATGCTTCGTTGTAGCTCTCTTGCCGGTCGCCGGCTTAGCGGCTTGCTTTGCGCGACTAGCTCTGGGGAGAGAAGGAGATAGCGCCGGAAACCTCGCCTTTTGCCTTCTTCGGCGCTGGAACCTGGTTGCTGCGCCTTCTCTTTGTCCATATGCACAGACACGATTCCTCAGCGAAAACCATGCAGAAACCTTTCCACGAGCACCCAGGGATGTGCACCCAGCACCACGTGCACGCACACGCAGCTAGAGAAAAGCACCTACCTTTTCACACACTGATGCCTAAGCAAACGCGTGGCCACACACACGCACACATCCGCAAGCGCGCCTACTCCCATCTATTGAGGGAAAGACGGACGAGCTCTTTGGTTGCTCTTCACAGGCTTGTCCCTGATCTATAGCTGAGGGCAAACACTTGTGTGCTTGTGGGAGAGCCTGTGTCTTTCCTGGAAGCGTTTGGGAGTTTTGCTCAGACGCGTGTTTCCTCAAGTTCAAGAATCAAGATCTAGGATACCTGCAGACAGGTGCCTGTTTGTGTGGAGACAGTCTGTTTGAAACTGTGTTCCTCAGCGCCCGCTCTTTCTCCCCGTCGCTCCACACGCCTGGGAGTCCCTTTCTTTCTCTCCACAAGCACGTGTGTTGACTTCGTCGCACATGTGCATCTGCACAAGCGTTGAGCTCAGCAGAGCGTGTCTCTTGACACTTGATGTGCGTTGGCTGTGTCTGCCTGCTCCAGTGAAGAGAGAAACGGGAAATCATCTTGGTAGAGGCAACAAAGCAAAGGCGAGGCAGGATTGACATCTGCTCAACAGAGACGGATTCCCTGCGCTGACACAGTTCACAGTTACACGAGAAGCAATCTGAGCGGTCCGTCGACCGGAGACGTGTTTCCCAAGAGGTCGTTTAGCGAGTGAACAGCAGTGTGCGCGACTTTCAGGAGTGTGCCTGGAAAGTGCCAGAATCACCAGGAGCATCTGTGCAAAAGCTGCTGCCTCTGTGACCGCATTGAGGCACGTTCGCGTGTCTGCGAGTATATAGACGGCTCTTTCGCGTTCACTCCGAGGGAAACGGTCCGCTATTGCTTCTGTGCGCACAGACGCGATTCCCTTGTCTCTTGCGAACACAGGGAACTCTGTGCATCCAAATCTACAGGCTAAGGACGCGTCTGCATATGTTTTGGTGAACAATCGAGTGTGCGTGTTCTGACAGCTGCCTCTATGCAGACGTCTCCACAGAGCCACTTCTGAATGCCCCGCAGCCCAGGACTGAATGGATACACTAACAAGTGCACCGGTGTGAGCAACCACATATGCAGAAGGACGTCTTTCATCTCACAGAAGCGCGAACGTCTTGGCGTTCAAGCACATGGCAGAAACAAGGTGTGAACAGATGAGCTGCTGCTATTTTCTCCGTTCGGCATGCTTCGTTGTAGCTCTCTTGCCGGTCGCCGGCTTAGCGGCTTGCTTTGCGCGACTAGCTCTGGGGAGAGAAGGAGATAGCGCCGGAAACCTCGCCTTTTGCCTTCTTCGGCGCTGGAACCTGGTTGCTGCGCCTTCTCTTTGTCCATGTGCACACACACGATTCCTCAGCGAAAACCATGCAGAAACCTTTCCACGAGCACCCAGGGATGTGCACCCAGCACCACGTGCACGCACACGCAGCTAGAGAAAAGCACCTACCTTTTCACACACTGATGCCTAAGCAAACGCGTGGCCACACACACGCACACATCCGCAAGCGCGCCTACTCCCATCTATTGAGGGAAAGACGGACGAGCTCTTTGGTTGCTCTTCACAGGCTTGTCCCTGATCTATAGCTGAGGGCAAACACTTGTGTGCTTGTGGGAGAGCCTGTGTCTTTCCTGGAAGCGTTTGGGAGTTTTGCTCAGACGCGTGTTTCCTCAAGTTCAAGAATCAAGATCTAGGATACCTGCAGACAGGTGCCTGTTTGTGTGGAGACAGTCTGTTTGAAACTGTGTTCCTCAGCGCCCGCTCTTTCTCCCCGTCGCTCCACACGCCTGGGAGTCCCTTTCTTTCTCTCCACAAGCACGTGTGTTGACTTCGTCCCACATGTGCATCTGCACAAGCGTTGAGCTCAGCAGAGCGTGTCTCTTGACACTTGATGTGCGTTGGCTGTGTCTGCCTGCTCCAGTGAAGAGAGAAACGGGAAATCATCTTGGTAGAGGCAACAAAGCAAAGGCGAGGCAGGATTGACATCTGCTCAACAGAGACGGATTCCCTGCGCTGACACAGTTCACAGTTACACGAGAAGCAATCTGAGCGGTCCGTCGACCGGAGACGTGTTTCCCAAGAGGTCGTTTAGCGAGTGAACAGCAGTGTGCGCGACTTTCAGGAGTGTGCCTGGAAAGTGCCAGAATCACCAGGAGCATCTGTGCAAAAGCTGCTGCCTCTGTGACCGCATTGAGGCACGTTCGCGTGTCTGCGAGTATATAGACGGCTCTTTCGCGTTCACTCCGAGGGAAACGGTCCGCTATTGCTTCTGTGCGCACAGACGCGATTCCCTTGTCTCTTGCGAACACAGGGAACTCTGTGCATCCAAATCTACAGGCTAAGGACGCGTCTGCATATGTTTTGGTGAACAATCGAGTGTGCGTGTTCTGACAGCTGCCTCTATGCAGACGTCTCCACAGAGCCACTTCTGAATGCCCCGCAGCCCAGGACTGAATGGATACACTAACAAGTGCACCGGTGTGAGCAACCACATATGCAGAAGGACGTCTTTCATCTCACAGAAGCGCGAACGTCTTGGCGTTCAAGCACATGGCAGAAACAAGGTGTGAACAGATGAGCTGCTGCTATTTTCTCCGTTCGGCATGCTTCGTTGTAGCTCTCTTGCCGGTCGCCGGCTTAGCGGCTTGCTTTGCGCGACTAGCTCTGGGGAGAGAAGGAGATAGCGCCGGAAACCTCGCCTTTTGCCTTCTTCGGCGCTGGAACCTGGTTGCTGCGCCTTCTCTTTGTCCATGTGCACACACACGATTCCTCAGCGAAAACCATGCAGAAACCTTTCCACGAGCACCCAGGGATGTGCACCCAGCACCACGTGCACGCACACGCAGCTAGAGAAAAGCACCTACCTTTTCACACACTGATGCCTAAGCAAACGCGTGGCCACACACACGCACACATCCGCAAGCGCGCCTACTCCCATCTATTGAGGGAAAGACGGACGAGCTCTTTGGTTGCTCTTCACAGGCTTGTCCCTGATCTATAGCTGAGGGCAAACACTTGTGTGCTTGTGGGAGAGCCTGTGTCTTTCCTGGAAGCGTTTGGGAGTTTTGCTCAGACGCGTGTTTCCTCAAGTTCAAGAATCAAGATCTAGGATACCTGCAGACAGGTGCCTGTTTGTGTGGAGACAGTCTGTTTGAAACTGTGTTCCTCAGCGCCCGCTCTTTCTCCCCGTCGCTCCACACGCCTGGGAGTCCCTTTCTTTCTCTCCACAAGCACGTGTGTTGACTTCGTCCCACATGTGCATCTGCACAAGCGTTGAGCTCAGCAGAGCGTGTCTCTTGACACTTGATGTGCGTTGGCTGTGTCTGCCTGCTCCAGTGAAGAGAGAAACGGGAAATCATCTTGGTAGAGGCAACAAAGCAAAGGCGAGGCAGGATTGACATCTGCTCAACAGAGACGGATTCCCTGCGCTGACACAGTTCACAGTTACACGAGAAGCAATCTGAGCGGTCCGTCGACCGGAGACGTGTTTCCCAAGAGGTCGTTTAGCGAGTGAACAGCAGTGTGCGCGACTTTCAGGAGTGTGCCTGGAAAGTGCCAGAATCACCAGGAGCATCTGTGCAAAAGCTGCTGCCTCTGTGACCGCATTGAGGCACGTTCGCGTGTCTGCGAGTATATAGACGGCTCTTTCGCGTTCACTCCGAGGGAAACGGTCCGCTATTGCTTCTGTGCGCACAGACGCGATTCCCTTGTCTCTTGCGAACACAGGGAACTCTGTGCATCCAAATCTACAGGCTAAGGACGCGTCTGCATATGTTTTGGTGAACAATCGAGTGTGCGTGTTCTGACAGCTGCCTCTATGCAGACGTCTCCACAGAGCCACTTCTGAATGCCCCGCAGCCCAGGACTGAATGGATACACTAACAAGTGCACCGGTGTGAGCAACCACATATGCAGAAGGACGTCTTTCATCTCACAGAAGCGCGAACGTCTTGGCGTTCAAGCACATGGCAGAAACAAGGTGTGAACAGATGAGCTGCTGCTATTTTCTCCGTTCGGCATGCTTCGTTGTAGCTCTCTTGCCGGTCGCCGGCTTAGCGGCTTGCTTTGCGCGACTAGCTCTGGGGAGAGAAGGAGATAGCGCCGGAAACCTCGCCTTTTGCCTTCTTCGGCGCTGGAACCTGGTTGCTGCGCCTTCTCTTTGTCCATGTGCACACACACGATTCCTCAGCGAAAACCATGCAGAAACCTTTCCACGAGCACCCAGGGATGTGCACCCAGCACCACGTGCACGCACACGCAGCTAGAGAAAAGCACCTACCTTTTCACACACTGATGCCTAAGCAAACGCGTGGCCACACACACGCACACATCCGCAAGCGCGCCTACTCCCATCTATTGAGGGAAAGACGGACGAGCTCTTTGGTTGCTCTTCACAGGCTTGTCCCTGATCTATAGCTGAGGGCAAACACTTGTGTGCTTGTGGGAGAGCCTGTGTCTTTCCTGGAAGCGTTTGGGAGTTTTGCTCAGACGCGTGTTTCCTCAAGTTCAAGAATCAAGATCTAGGATACCTGCAGACAGGTGCCTGTTTGTGTGGAGACAGTCTGTTTGAAACTGTGTTCCTCAGCGCCCGCTCTTTCTCCCCGTCGCTCCACACGCCTGGGAGTCCCTTTCTTTCTCTCCACAAGCACGTGTGTTGACTTCGTCGCACATGTGCATCTGCACAAGCGTTGAGCTCAGCAGAGCGTGTCTCTTGACACTTGATGTGCGTTGGCTGTGTCTGCCTGCTCCAGTGAAGAGAGAAACGGGAAATCATCTTGGTAGAGGCAACAAAGCAAAGGCGAGGCAGGATTGACATCTGCTCAACAGAGACGGATTCCCTGCGCTGACACAGTTCACAGTTACACGAGAAGCAATCTGAGCGGTCCGTCGACCGGAGACGTGTTTCCCAAGAGGTCGTTTAGCGAGTGAACAGCAGTGTGCGCGACTTTCAGGAGTGTGCCTGGAAAGTGCCAGAATCACCAGGAGCATCTGTGCAAAAGCTGCTGCCTCTGTGACCGCATTGAGGCACGTTCGCGTGTCTGCGAGTATATAGACGGCTCTTTCGCTTTCACTCCGAGGGAAACGGTCCGCTATTGCTTCTGTGCGCACAGACGCGATTCCCTTGTCTCTTGCGAACACAGGGAACTCTGTGCATCCAAATCTACAGGCTAAGGACGCGTCTGCATATGTTTTGGTGAACAATCGAGTGTGCGTGTTCTGACAGCTGCCTCTATGCAGACGTCTCCACAGAGCCACTTCTGAATGCCCCGCAGCCCAGGACTGAATGGATACACTAACAAGTGCACCGGTGTGAGCAACCACATATGCAGAAGGACGTCTTTCATCTCACAGAAGCGCGAACGTCTTGGCGTTCAAGCACATGGCAGAAACAAGGTGTGAACAGATGAGCTGCTGCTATTTTCTCCGTTCGGCATGCTTCGTTGTAGCTCTCTTGCCGGTCGCCGGCTTAGCGGCTTGCTTTGCGCGACTAGCTCTGGGGAGAGAAGGAGATAGCGCCGGAAACCTCGCCTTTTGCCTTCTTCGGCGCTGGAACCTGGTTGCTGCGCCTTCTCTTTGTCCATGTGCACACACACGATTCCTCAGCGAAAACCATGCAGAAACCTTTCCACGAGCACCCAGGGATGTGCACCCAGCACCACGTGCACGCACACGCAGCTAGAGAAAAGCACCTACCTTTTCACACACTGATGCCTAAGCAAACGCGTGGCCACACACACGCACACATCCGCAAGCGCGCCTACTCCCATCTATTGAGGGAAAGACGGACGAGCTCTTTGGTTGCTCTTCACAGGCTTGTCCCTGATCTATAGCTGAGGGCAAACACTTGTGTGCTTGTGGGAGAGCCTGTGTCTTTCCTGGAAGCGTTTGGGAGTTTTGCTCAGACGCGTGTTTCCTCAAGTTCAAGAATCAAGATCTAGGATACCTGCAGACAGGTGCCTGTTTGTGTGGAGACAGTCTGTTTGAAACTGTGTTCCTCAGCGCCCGCTCTTTCTCCCCGTCGCTCCACACGCCTGGGAGTCCCTTTCTTTCTCTCCACAAGCACGTGTGTTGACTTCGTCGCACATGTGCATCTGCACAAGCGTTGAGCTCAGCAGAGCGTGTCTCTTGACACTTGATGTGCGTTGGCTGTGTCTGCCTGCTCCAGTGAAGAGAGAAACGGGAAATCATCTTGGTAGAGGCAACAAAGCAAAGGCGAGGCAGGATTGACATCTGCTCAACAGAGACGGATTCCCTGCGCTGACACAGTTCACAGTTACACGAGAAGCAATCTGAGCGGTCCGTCGACCGGAGACGTGTTTCCCAAGAGGTCGTTTAGCGAGTGAACAGCAGTGTGCGCGACTTTCAGGAGTGTGCCTGGAAAGTGCCAGAATCACCAGGAGCATCTGTGCAAAAGCTGCTGCCTCTGTGACCGCATTGAGGCACGTTCGCGTGTCTGCGAGTATATAGACGGCTCTTTCGCGTTCACTCCGAGGGAAACGGTCCGCTATTGCTTCTGTGCGCACAGACGCGATTCCCTTGTCTCTTGCGAACACAGGGAACTCTGTGCATCCAAATCTACAGGCTAAGGACGCGTCTGCATATGTTTTGGTGAACAATCGAGTGTGCGTGTTCTGACAGCTGCCTCTATGCAGACGTCTCCACAGAGCCACTTCTGAATGCCCCGCAGCCCAGGACTGAATGGATACACTAACAAGTGCACCGGTGTGAGCAACCACATATGCAGAAGGACGTCTTTCATCTCACAGAAGCGCGAACGTCTTGGCGTTCAAGCACATGGCAGAAACAAGGTGTGAACAGATGAGCTGCTGCTATTTTCTCCGTTCGGCATGCTTCGTTGTAGCTCTCTTGCCGGTCGCCGGCTTAGCGGCTTGCTTTGCGCGACTAGCTCTGGGGAGAGAAGGAGATAGCGCCGGAAACCTCGCCTTTTGCCTTCTTCGGCGCTGGAACCTGGTTGCTGCGCCTTCTCTTTGTCCATGTGCACACACACGATTCCTCAGCGAAAACCATGCAGAAACCTTTCCACGAGCACCCAGGGATGTGCACCCAGCACCACGTGCACGCACACGCAGCTAGAGAAAAGCACCTACCTTTTCACACACTGATGCCTAAGCAAACGCGTGGCCACACACACGCACACATCCGCAAGCGCGCCTACTCCCATCTATTGAGGGAAAGACGGACGAGCTCTTTGGTTGCTCTTCACAGGCTTGTCCCTGATCTATAGCTGAGGGCAAACACTTGTGTGCTTGTGGGAGAGCCTGTGTCTTTCCTGGAAGCGTTTGGGAGTTTTGCTCAGACGCGTGTTTCCTCAAGTTCAAGAATCAAGATCTAGGATACCTGCAGACAGGTGCCTGTTTGTGTGGAGACAGTCTGTTTGAAACTGTGTTCCTCAGCGCCCGCTCTTTCTCCCCGTCGCTCCACACGCCTGGGAGTCCCTTTCTTTCTCTCCACAAGCACGTGTGTTGACTTCGTCGCACATGTGCATCTGCACAAGCGTTGAGCTCAGCAGAGCGTGTCTCTTGACACTTGATGTGCGTTGGCTGTGTCTGCCTGCTCCAGTGAAGAGAGAAACGGGAAATCATCTTGGTAGAGGCAACAAAGCAAAGGCGAGGCAGGATTGACATCTGCTCAACAGAGACGGATTCCCTGCGCTGACACAGTTCACAGTTACACGAGAAGCAATCTGAGCGGTCCGTCGACCGGAGACGTGTTTCCCAAGAGGTCGTTTAGCGAGTGAACAGCAGTGTGCGCGACTTTCAGGAGTGTGCCTGGAAAGTGCCAGAATCACCAGGAGCATCTGTGCAAAAGCTGCTGCCTCTGTGACCGCATTGAGGCACGTTCGCGTGTCTGCGAGTATATAGACGGCTCTTTCGCGTTCACTCCGAGGGAAACGGTCCGCTATTGCTTCTGTGCGCACAGACGCGATTCCCTTGTCTCTTGCGAACACAGGGAACTCTGTGCATCCAAATCTACAGGCTAAGGACGCGTCTGCATATGTTTTGGTGAACAATCGAGTGTGCGTGTTCTGACAGCTGCCTCTATGCAGACGTCTCCACAGAGCCACTTCTGAATGCCCCGCAGCCCAGGACTGAATGGATACACTAACAAGTGCACCGGTGTGAGCAACCACATATGCAGAAGGACGTCTTTCATCTCACAGAAGCGCGAACGTCTTGGCGTTCAAGCACATGGCAGAAACAAGGTGTGAACAGATGAGCTGCTGCTATTTTCTCCGTTCGGCATGCTTCGTTGTAGCTCTCTTGCCGGTCGCCGGCTTAGCGGCTTGCTTTGCGCGACTAGCTCTGGGGAGAGAAGGAGATAGCGCCGGAAACCTCGCCTTTTGCCTTCTTCGGCGCTGGAACCTGGTTGCTGCGCCTTCTCTTTGTCCATGTGCACACACACGATTCCTCAGCGAAAACCATGCAGAAACCTTTCCACGAGCACCCAGGGATGTGCACCCAGCACCACGTGCACGCACACGCAGCTAGAGAAAAGCACCTACCTTTTCACACACTGATGCCTAAGCAAACGCGTGGCCACACACACGCACACATCCGCAAGCGCGCCTACTCCCATCTATTGAGGGAAAGACGGACGAGCTCTTTGGTTGCTCTTCACAGGCTTGTCCCTGATCTATAGCTGAGGGCAAACACTTGTGTGCTTGTGGGAGAGCCTGTGTCTTTCCTGGAAGCGTTTGGGAGTTTTGCTCAGACGCGTGTTTCCTCAAGTTCAAGAATCAAGATCTAGGATACCTGCAGACAGGTGCCTGTTTGTGTGGAGACAGTCTGTTTGAAACTGTGTTCCTCAGCGCCCGCTCTTTCTCCCCGTCGCTCCACACGCCTGGGAGTCCCTTTCTTTCTCTCCACAAGCACGTGTGTTGACTTCGTCGCACATGTGCATCTGCACAAGCGTTGAGCTCAGCAGAGCGTGTCTCTTGACACTTGATGTGCGTTGGCTGTGTCTGCCTGCTCCAGTGAAGAGAGAAACGGGAAATCATCTTGGTAGAGGCAACAAAGCAAAGGCGAGGCAGGATTGACATCTGCTCAACAGAGACGGATTCCCTGCGCTGACACAGTTCACAGTTACACGAGAAGCAATCTGAGCGGTCCGTCGACCGGAGACGTGTTTCCCAAGAGGTCGTTTAGCGAGTGAACAGCAGTGTGCGCGACTTTCAGGAGTGTGCCTGGAAAGTGCCAGAATCACCAGGAGCATCTGTGCAAAAGCTGCTGCCTCTGTGACCGCATTGAGGCACGTTCGCGTGTCTGCGAGTATATAGACGGCTCTTTCGCGTTCACTCCGAGGGAAACGGTCCGCTATTGCTTCTGTGCGCACAGACGCGATTCCCTTGTCTCTTGCGAACACAGGGAACTCTGTGCATCCAAATCTACAGGCTAAGGACGCGTCTGCATATGTTTTGGTGAACAATCGAGTGTGCGTGTTCTGACAGCTGCCTCTATGCAGACGTCTCCACAGAGCCACTTCTGAATGCCCCGCAGCCCAGGACTGAATGGATACACTAACAAGTGCACCGGTGTGAGCAACCACATATGCAGAAGGACGTCTTTCATCTCACAGAAGCGCGAACGTCTTGGCGTTCAAGCACATGGCAGAAACAAGGTGTGAACAGATGAGCTGCTGCTATTTTCTCCGTTCGGCATGCTTCGTTGTAGCTCTCTTGCCGGTCGCCGGCTTAGCGGCTTGCTTTGCGCGACTAGCTCTGGGGAGAGAAGGAGATAGCGCCGGAAACCTCGCCTTTTGCCTTCTTCGGCGCTGGAACCTGGTTGCTGCGCCTTCTCTTTGTCCATGTGCACACACACGATTCCTCAGCGAAAACCATGCAGAAACCTTTCCACGAGCACCCAGGGATGTGCACCCAGCACCACGTGCACGCACACGCAGCTAGAGAAAAGCACCTACCTTTTCACACACTGATGCCTAAGCAAACGCGTGGCCACACACACGCACACATCCGCAAGCGCGCCTACTCCCATCTACTGAGAGAAAGACGGACGAGCTCTTTGGTTGCTCTTCACAGGCTTGTCCCTGATCTATAGCTGAGGGCAAACACTTGTGTGCTTGTGGGAGAGCCTGTGTCTTTCCTGGAAGCGTTTGGGAGTTTTGCTCAGACGCGTGTTTCCTCAAGTTCAAGAATCAAGATCTAGGATACCTGCAGACAGGTGCCTGTTTGTGTGGAGACA
Organism: Patagioenas fasciata; assembly: GCF_037038585.1. Lineage (NCBI taxonomy): Eukaryota > Metazoa > Chordata > Aves > Columbiformes > Columbidae > Patagioenas > Patagioenas fasciata. The sequence goes on along the minus strand of NW_027288787.1, from coordinate 39,567 downwards.
GTCTGTTTGAAACTGTGCTCCTCAGCGCCCGCTCTTTCTCCCCGTCGCTCCACACGCCTGGGAGTCCCTTTCTTTCTCTCCACAAGCACGTGTGTTGACTTCGTCGCACATGTGCATCTGCACAAGCGTTGAGCTCAGCAGAGCGTGTCTCTTGACACTTGATGTGCGTTGGCTGTGTCTGCCTGCTCCAGTGAAGAGAGAAACGGGAAATCATCTTGGTAGAGGCAACAAAGCAAAGGCGAGGCAGGATTGACATCTGCTCAACAGAGACGGATTCCCTGCGCTGACACAGTTCACAGTTACACGAGAAGCAATCTGAGCGGTCCGTCGACCGGAGACGTGTTTCCCAAGAGGTCGTTTAGCGAGTGAACAGCAGTGTGCGCGACTTTCAGGAGTGTGCCTGGAAAGTGCCAGAATCACCAGGAGCATCTGTGCAAAAGCTGCTGCCTCTGTGACCGCATTGAGGCACGTTCGCGTGTCTGCGAGTATATAGACGGCTCTTTCGCGTTCACTCCGAGGGAAACGGTCCGCTATTGCTTCTGTGCGCACAGACGCGATTCCCTTGTCTCTTGCGAACACAGGGAACTCTGTGCATCCAAATCTACAGGCTAAGGACGCGTCTGCATATGTTTTGGTGAACAATCGAGTGTGCGTGTTCTGACAGCTGCCTCTATGCAGACGTCTCCACAGAGCCACTTCTGAATGCCCCGCAGCCCAGGACTGAATGGATACACTAACAAGTGCACCGGTGTGAGCAACCACATATGCAGAAGGACGTCTTTCATCTCACAGAAGCGCGAACGTCTTGGCGTTCAAGCACATGGCAGAAACAAGGTGTGAACAGATGAGCTGCTGCTATTTTCTCCGTTCGGCATGCTTCGTTGTAGCTCTCTTGCCGGTCGCCGGCTTAGCGGCTTGCTTTGCGCGACTAGCTCTGGGGAGAGAAGGAGATAGCGCCGGAAACCTCGCCTTTTGCCTTCTTCGGCGCTGGAACCTGGTTGCTGCGCCTTCTCTTTGTCCATGTGCACACACACGATTCCTCAGCGAAAACCATGCAGAAACCTTTCCACGAGCACCCAGGGATGTGCACCCAGCACCACGTGCACGCACACGCAGCTAGAGAAAAGCACCTACCTTTTCACACACTGATGCCTAAGCAAACGCGTGGCCACACACACGCACACATCCGCAAGCGCGCCTACTCCCATCTACTGAGAGAAAGACGGACGAGCTCTTTGGTTGCTCTTCACAGGCTTGTCCCTGATCTATAGCTGAGGGCAAACACTTGTGTGCTTGTGGGAGAGCCTGTGTCTTTCCTGGAAGCGTTTGGGAGTTTTGCTCAGACGCGTGTTTCCTCAAGTTCAAGAATCAAGATCTAGGATACCTGCAGACAGGTGCCTGTTTGTGTGGAGACAGTCTGTTTGAAACTGTGCTCCTCAGCGCCCGCTCTTTCTCCCCGTCGCTCCACACGCCTGGGAGTCCCTTTCTTTCTCTCCACAAGCACGTGTGTTGACTTCGTCGCACATGTGCATCTGCACAAGCGTTGAGCTCAGCAGAGCGTGTCTCTTGACACTTGATGTGCGTTGGCTGTGTCTGCCTGCTCCAGTGAAGAGAGAAACGGGAAATCATCTTGGTAGAGGCAACAAAGCAAAAGCGAGGCAGGATTGACATCTGCTCAACAGAGACGGATTCCCTGCGCTGACACAGTTCACAGTTACACGAGAAGCAATCTGAGCGGTCCGTCGACCGGAGACGTGTTTCCCAAGAGGTCGTTTAGCGAGTGAACAGCAGTGTGCGCGACTTTCAGGAGTGTGCCTGGAAAGTGCCAGAATCACCAGGAGCATCTGTGCAAAAGCTGCTGCCTCTGTGACCGCATTGAGGCACGTTCGCGTGTCTGCGAGTATATAGACGGCTCTTTCGCGTTCACTCCGAGGGAAACGGTCCGCTATTGCTTCTGTGCGCACAGACGCGATTCCCTTGTCTCTTGCGAACACAGGGAACTCTGTGCATCCAAATCTACAGGCTAAGGACGCGTCTGCATATGTTTTGGTGAACAATCGAGTGTGCGTGTTCTGACAGCTGCCTCTATGCAGACGTCTCCACAGAGCCACTTCTGAATGCCCCGCAGCCCAGGACTGAATGGATACACTAACAAGTGCACCGGTGTGAGCAACCACATATGCAGAAGGACGTCTTTCATCTCACAGAAGCGCGAACGTCTTGGCGTTCAAGCACATGGCAGAAACAAGGTGTGAACAGATGAGCTGCTGCTATTTTCTCCGTTCGGCATGCTTCGTTGTAGCTCTCTTGCCGGTCGCCGGCTTAGCGGCTTGCTTTGCGCGACTAGCTCTGGGGAGAGAAGGAGATAGCGCCGGAAACCTCGCCTTTTGCCTTCTTCGGCGCTGGAACCTGGTTGCTGCGCCTTCTCTTTGTCCATGTGCACACACACGATTCCTCAGCGAAAACCATGCAGAAACCTTTCCACGAGCACCCAGGGATGTGCACCCAGCACCACGTGCACGCACACGCAGCTAGAGAAAAGCACCTACCTTTTCACACACTGATGCCTAAGCAAACGCGTGGCCACACACACGCACACATCCGCAAGCGCGCCTACTCCCATCTATTGAGGGAAAGACGGACGAGCTCTTTGGTTGCTCTTCACAGGCTTGTCCCTGATCTATAGCTGAGGGCAAACACTTGTGTGCTTGTGGGAGAGCCTGTGTCTTTCCTGGAAGCGTTTGGGAGTTTTGCTCAGACGCGTGTTTCCTCAAGTTCAAGAATCAAGATCTAGGATACCTGCAGACAGGTGCCTGTTTGTGTGGAGACAGTCTGTTTGAAACTGTGTTCCTCAGCGCCCGCTCTTTCTCCCCGTCGCTCCACACGCCTGGGAGTCCCTTTCTTTCTCTCCACAAGCACGTGTGTTGACTTCGTCGCACATGTGCATCTGCACAAGCGTTGAGCTCAGCAGAGCGTGTCTCTTGACACTTGATGTGCGTTGGCTGTGTCTGCCTGCTCCAGTGAAGAGAGAAACGGGAAATCATCTTGGTAGAGGCAACAAAGCAAAGGCGAGGCAGGATTGACATCTGCTCAACAGAGACGGATTCCCTGCGCTGACACAGTTCACAGTTACACGAGAAGCAATCTGAGCGGTCCGTCGACCGGAGACGTGTTTCCCAAGAGGTCGTTTAGCGAGTGAACAGCAGTGTGCGCGACTTTCAGGAGTGTGCCTGGAAAGTGCCAGAATCACCAGGAGCATCTGTGCAAAAGCTGCTGCCTCTGTGACCGCATTGAGGCACGTTCGCGTGTCTGCGAGTATATAGACGGCTCTTTCGCGTTCACTCCGAGGGAAACGGTCCGCTATTGCTTCTGTGCGCACAGACGCGATTCCCTTGTCTCTTGCGAACACAGGGAACTCTGTGCATCCAAATCTACAGGCTAAGGACGCGTCTGCATATGTTTTGGTGAACAATCGAGTGTGCGTGTTCTGACAGCTGCCTCTATGCAGACGTCTCCACAGAGCCACTTCTGAATGCCCCGCAGCCCAGGACTGAATGGATACACTAACAAGTGCACCGGTGTGAGCAACCACATATGCAGAAGGACGTCTTTCATCTCACAGAAGCGCGAACGTCTTGGCGTTCAAGCACATGGCAGAAACAAGGTGTGAACAGATGAGCTGCTGCTATTTTCTCCGTTCGGCATGCTTCGTTGTAGCTCTCTTGCCGGTCGCCGGCTTAGCGGCTTGCTTTGCGCGACTAGCTCTGGGGAGAGAAGGAGATAGCGCCGGAAACCTCGCCTTTTGCCTTCTTCGGCGCTGGAACCTGGTTGCTGCGCCTTCTCTTTGTCCATGTGCACACACACGATTCCTCAGCGAAAACCATGCAGAAACCTTTCCACGAGCACCCAGGGATGTGCACCCAGCACCACGTGCACGCACACGCAGCTAGAGAAAAGCACCTACCTTTTCACACACTGATGCCTAAGCAAACGCGTGGCCACACACACGCACACATCCGCAAGCGCGCCTACTCCCATCTACTGAGAGAAAGACGGACGAGCTCTTTGGTTGCTCTTCACAGGCTTGTCCCTGATCTATAGCTGAGGGCAAACACTTGTGTGCTTGTGGGAGAGCCTGTGTCTTTCCTGGAAGCGTTTGGGAGTTTTGCTCAGACGCGTGTTTCCTCAAGTTCAAGAATCAAGATCTAGGATACCTGCAGACAGGTGCCTGTTTGTGTGGAGACAGTCTGTTTGAAACTGTGCTCCTCAGCGCCCGCTCTTTCTCCCCGTCGCTCCACACGCCTGGGAGTCCCTTTCTTTCTCTCCACAAGCACGTGTGTTGACTTCGTCGCACATGTGCATCTGCACAAGCGTTGAGCTCAGCAGAGCGTGTCTCTTGACACTTGATGTGCGTTGGCTGTTTCTGCCTGCTCCAGTGAAGAGAGAAACGGGAAATCATCTTGGTAGAGGCAACAAAGCAAAAGCGAGGCAGGATTGACATCTGCTCAACAGAGACGGATTCCCTGCGCTGACACAGTTCACAGTTACACGAGAAGCAATCTGAGCGGTCCGTCGACCGGAGACGTGTTTCCCAAGAGGTCGTTTAGCGAGTGAACAGCAGTGTGCGCGACTTTCAGGAGTGTGCCTGGAAAGTGCCAGAATCACCAGGAGCATCTGTGCAAAAGCTGCTGCCTCTGTGACCGCATTGAGGCACGTTCGCGTGTCTGCGAGTATATAGACGGCTCTTTCGCGTTCACTCCGAGGGAAACGGTCCGCTATTGCTTCTGTGCGCACAGACGCGATTCCCTTGTCTCTTGCGAACACAGGGAACTCTGTGCATCCAAATCTACAGGCTAAGGACGCGTCTGCATATGTTTTGGTGAACAATCGAGTGTGCGTGTTCTGACAGCTGCCTCTATGCAGACGTCTCCACAGAGCCACTTCTGAATGCCCCGCAGCCCAGGACTGAATGGATACACTAACAAGTGCACCGGTGTGAGCAACCACATATGCAGAAGGACGTCTTTCATCTCACAGAAGCGCGAACGTCTTGGCGTTCAAGCACATGGCAGAAACAAGGTGTGAACAGATGAGCTGCTGCTATTTTCTCCGTTCGGCATGCTTCGTTGTAGCTCTCTTGCCGGTCGCCGGCTTAGCGGCTTGCTTTGCGCGACTAGCTCTGGGGAGAGAAGGAGATAGCGCCGGAAACCTCGCCTTTTGCCTTCTTCGGCGCTGGAACCTGGTTGCTGCGCCTTCTCTTTGTCCATGTGCACACACACGATTCCTCAGCGAAAACCATGCAGAAACCTTTCCACGAGCACCCAGGGATGTGCACCCAGCACCACGTGCACGCACACGCAGCTAGAGAAAAGCACCTACCTTTTCACACACTGATGCCTAAGCAAACGCGTGGCCACACACACGCACACATCCGCAAGCGCGCCTACTCCCATCTATTGAGGGAAAGACGGACGAGCTCTTTGGTTGCTCTTCACAGGCTTGTCCCTGATCTATAGCTGAGGGCAAACACTTGTGTGCTTGTGGGAGAGCCTGTGTCTTTCCTGGAAGCGTTTGGGAGTTTTGCTCAGACGCGTGTTTCCTCAAGTTCAAGAATCAAGATCTAGGATACCTGCAGACAGGTGCCTGTTTGTGTGGAGACAGTCTGTTTGAAACTGTGTTCCTCAGCGCCCGCTCTTTCTCCCCGTCGCTCCACACGCCTGGGAGTCCCTTTCTTTCTCTCCACAAGCACGTGTGTTGACTTCGTCGCACATGTGCATCTGCACAAGCGTTGAGCTCAGCAGAGCGTGTCTCTTGACACTTGATGTGCGTTGGCTGTGTCTGCCTGCTCCAGTGAAGAGAGAAACGGGAAATCATCTTGGTAGAGGCAACAAAGCAAAAGCGAGGCAGGATTGACATCTGCTCAACAGAGACGGATTTCCTGCGCTGACACAGTTCACAGTTACACGAGAAGCAATCTGAGCGGTCCGTCGACCGGAGACGTGTTTCCCAAGAGGTCGTTTAGCGAGTGAACAGCAGTGTGCGCGACTTTCAGGAGTGTGCCTGGAAAGTGCCAGAATCACCAGGAGCATCTGTGCAAAAGCTGCTGCCTCTGTGACCGCATTGAGGCACGTTCGCGTGTCTGCGAGTATATAGACGGCTCTTTCGCGTTCACTCCGAGGGAAACGGTCCGCTATTGCTTCTGTGCGCACAGACGCGATTCCCTTGTCTCTTGCGAACACAGGGAACTCTGTGCATCCAAATCTACAGGCTAAGGACGCGTCTGCATATGTTTTGGTGAACAATCGAGTGTGCGTGTTCTGACAGCTGCCTCTATGCAGACGTCTCCACAGAGCCACTTCTGAATGCCCCGCAGCCCAGGACTGAATGGATACACTAACAAGTGCACCGGTGTGAGCAACCACATATGCAGAAGGACGTCTTTCATCTCACAGAAGCGCGAACGTCTTGGCGTTCAAGCACATGGCAGAAACAAGGTGTGAACAGATGAGCTGCTGCTATTTTCTCCGTTCGGCATGCTTCGTTGTAGCTCTCTTGCCGGTCGCCGGCTTAGCGGCTTGCTTTGCGCGACTAGCTCTGGGGAGAGAAGGAGATAGCGCCGGAAACCTCGCCTTTTGCCTTCTTCGGCGCTGGAACCTGGTTGCTGCGCCTTCTCTTTGTCCATGTGCACACACACGATTCCTCAGCGAAAACCATGCAGAAACCTTTCCACGAGCACCCAGGGATGTGCACCCAGCACCACGTGCACGCACACGCAGCTAGAGAAAAGCACCTACCTTTTCACACACTGATGCCTAAGCAAACGCGTGGCCACACACACGCACACATCCGCAAGCGCGCCTACTCCCATCTATTGAGGGAAAGACGGACGAGCTCTTTGGTTGCTCTTCACAGGCTTGTCCCTGATCTATAGCTGAGGGCAAACACTTGTGTGCTTGTGGGAGAGCCTGTGTCTTTCCTGGAAGCGTTTGGGAGTTTTGCTCAGACGCGTGTTTCCTCAAGTTCAAGAATCAAGATCTAGGATACCTGCAGACAGGTGCCTGTTTGTGTGGAGACAGTCTGTTTGAAACTGTGTTCCTCAGCGCCCGCTCTTTCTCCCCGTCGCTCCACACGCCTGGGAGTCCCTTTCTTTCTCTCCACAAGCACGTGTGTTGACTTCGTCGCACATGTGCATCTGCACAAGCGTTGAGCTCAGCAGAGCGTGTCTCTTGACACTTGATGTGCGTTGGCTGTGTCTGCCTGCTCCAGTGAAGAGAGAAACGGGAAATCATCTTGGTAGAGGCAACAAAGCAAAAGCGAGGCAGGATTGACATCTGCTCAACAGAGACGGATTCCCTGCGCTGACACAGTTCACAGTTACACGAGAAGCAATCTGAGCGGTCCGTCGACCGGAGACGTGTTTCCCAAGAGGTCGTTTAGCGAGTGAACAGCAGTGTGCGCGACTTTCAGGAGTGTGCCTGGAAAGTGCCAGAATCACCAGGAGCATCTGTGCAAAAGCTGCTGCCTCTGTGACCGCATTGAGGCACGTTCGCGTGTCTGCGAGTATATAGACGGCTCTTTCGCGTTCACTCCGAGGGAAACGGTCCGCTATTGCTTCTGTGCGCACAGACGCGATTCCCTTGTCTCTTGCGAACACAGGGAACTCTGTGCATCCAAATCTACAGGCTAAGGACGCGTCTGCATATGTTTTGGTGAACAATCGAGTGTGCGTGTTCTGACAGCTGCCTCTATGCAGACGTCTCCACAGAGCCACTTCTGAATGCCCCGCAGCCCAGGACTGAATGGATACACTAACAAGTGCACCGGTGTGAGCAACCACATATGCAGAAGGACGTCTTTCATCTCACAGAAGCGCGAACGTCTTGGCGTTCAAGCACATGGCAGAAACAAGGTGTGAACAGATGAGCTGCTGCTATTTTCTCCGTTCGGCATGCTTCGTTGTAGCTCTCTTGCCGGTCGCCGGCTTAGCGGCTTGCTTTGCGCGACTAGCTCTGGGGAGAGAAGGAGATAGCGCCGGAAACCTCGCCTTTTGCCTTCTTCGGCGCTGGAACCTGGTTGCTGCGCCTTCTCTTTGTCCATGTGCACACACACGATTCCTCAGCGAAAACCATGCAGAAACCTTTCCACGAGCACCCAGGGATGTGCACCCAGCACCACGTGCACGCACACGCAGCTAGAGAAAAGCACCTACCTTTTCACACACTGATGCCTAAGCAAACGCGTGGCCACACACACGCACACATCCGCAAGCGCGCCTACTCCCATCTATTGAGGGAAAGACGGACGAGCTCTTTGGTTGCTCTTCACAGGCTTGTCCCTGATCTATAGCTGAGGGCAAACACTTGTGTGCTTGTGGGAGAGCCTGTGTCTTTCCTGGAAGCGTTTGGGAGTTTTGCTCAGACGCGTGTTTCCTCAAGTTCAAGAATCAAGATCTAGGATACCTGCAGACAGGTGCCTGTTTGTGTGGAGACAGTCTGTTTGAAACTGTGTTCCTCAGCGCCCGCTCTTTCTCCCCGTCGCTCCACACGCCTGGGAGTCCCTTTCTTTCTCTCCACAAGCACGTGTGTTGACTTCGTCGCACATGTGCATCTGCACAAGCGTTGAGCTCAGCAGAGCGTGTCTCTTGACACTTGATGTGCGTTGGCTGTGTCTGCCTGCTCCAGTGAAGAGAGAAACGGGAAATCATCTTGGTAGAGGCAACAAAGCAAAAGCGAGGCAGGATTGACATCTGCTCAACAGAGACGGATTCCCTGCGCTGACACAGTTCACAGTTACACGAGAAGCAATCTGAGCGGTCCGTCGACCGGAGACGTGTTTCCCAAGAGGTCGTTTAGCGAGTGAACAGCAGTGTGCGCGACTTTCAGGAGTGTGCCTGGAAAGTGCCAGAATCACCAGGAGCATCTGTGCAAAAGCTGCTGCCTCTGTGACCGCATTGAGGCACGTTCGCGTGTCTGCGAGTATATAGACGGCTCTTTCGCGTTCACTCCGAGGGAAACGGTCCGCTATTGCTTCTGTGCGCACAGACGCGATTCCCTTGTCTCTTGCGAACACAGGGAACTCTGTGCATCCAAATCTACAGGCTAAGGACGCGTCTGCATATGTTTTGGTGAACAATCGAGTGTGCGTGTTCTGACAGCTGCCTCTATGCAGACGTCTCCACAGAGCCACTTCTGAATGCCCCGCAGCCCAGGACTGAATGGATACACTAACAAGTGCACCGGTGTGAGCAACCACATATGCAGAAGGACGTCTTTCATCTCACAGAAGCGCGAACGTCTTGGCGTTCAAGCACATGGCAGAAACAAGGTGTGAACAGATGAGCTGCTGCTATTTTCTCCGTTCGGCATGCTTCGTTGTAGCTCTCTTGCCGGTCGCCGGCTTAGCGGCTTGCTTTGCGCGACTAGCTCTGGGGAGAGAAGGAGATAGCGCCGGAAACCTCGCCTTTTGCCTTCTTCGGCGCTGGAACCTGGTTGCTGCGCCTTCTCTTTGTCCATGTGCACACACACGATTCCTCAGCGAAAACCATGCAGAAACCTTTCCACGAGCACCCAGGGATGTGCACCCAGCACCACGTGCACGCACACGCAGCTAGAGAAAAGCACCTACCTTTTCACACACTGATGCCTAAGCAAACGCGTGGCCACACACACGCACACATCCGCAAGCGCGCCTACTCCCATCTATTGAGGGAAAGACGGACGAGCTCTTTGGTTGCTCTTCACAGGCTTGTCCCTGATCTATAGCTGAGGGCAAACACTTGTGTGCTTGTGGGAGAGCCTGTGTCTTTCCTGGAAGCGTTTGGGAGTTTTGCTCAGACGCGTGTTTCCTCAAGTTCAAGAATCAAGATCTAGGATACCTGCAGACAGGTGCCTGTTTGTGTGGAGACAGTCTGTTTGAAACTGTGTTCCTCAGCGCCCGCTCTTTCTCCCCGTCGCTCCACACGCCTGGGAGTCCCTTTCTTTCTCTCCACAAGCACGTGTGTTGACTTCGTCGCACATGTGCATCTGCACAAGCGTTGAGCTCAGCAGAGCGTGTCTCTTGACACTTGATGTGCGTTGGCTGTGTCTGCCTGCTCCAGTGAAGAGAGAAACGGGAAATCATCTTGGTAGAGGCAACAAAGCAAAAGCGAGGCAGGATTGACATCTGCTCAACAGAGACGGATTCCCTGCGCTGACACAGTTCACAGTTACACGAGAAGCAATCTGAGCGGTCCGTCGACCGGAGACGTGTTTCCCAAGAGGTCGTTTAGCGAGTGAACAGCAGTGTGCGCGACTTTCAGGAGTGTGCCTGGAAAGTGCCAGAATCACCAGGAGCATCTGTGCAAAAGCTGCTGCCTCTGTGACCGCATTGAGGCACGTTCGCGTGTCTGCGAGTATATAGACGGCTCTTTCGCGTTCACTCCGAGGGAAACGGTCCGCTATTGCTTCTGTGCGCACAGACGCGATTCCCTTGTCTCTTGCGAACACAGGGAACTCTGTGCATCCAAATCTACAGGCTAAGGACGCGTCTGCATATGTTTTGGTGAACAATCGAGTGTGCGTGTTCTGACAGCTGCCTCTATGCAGACGTCTCCACAGAGCCACTTCTGAATGCCCCGCAGCCCAGGACTGAATGGATACACTAACAAGTGCACCGGTGTGAGCAACCACATATGCAGAAGGACGTCTTTCATCTCACAGAAGCGCGAACGTCTTGGCGTTCAAGCACATGGCAGAAACAAGGTGTGAACAGATGAGCTGCTGCTATTTTCTCCGTTCGGCATGCTTCGTTGTAGCTCTCTTGCCGGTCGCCGGCTTAGCGGCTTGCTTTGCGCGACTAGCTCTGGGGAGAGAAGGAGATAGCGCCGGAAACCTCGCCTTTTGCCTTCTTCGGCGCTGGAACCTGGTTGCTGCGCCTTCTCTTTGTCCATGTGCACACACACGATTCCTCAGCGAAAACCATGCAGAAACCTTTCCACGAGCACCCAGGGATGTGCACCCAGCACCACGTGCACGCACACGCAGCTAGAGAAAAGCACCTACCTTTTCACACACTGATGCCTAAGCAAACGCGTGGCCACACACACGCACACATCCGCAAGCGCGCCTACTCCCATCTATTGAGGGAAAGACGGACGAGCTCTTTGGTTGCTCTTCACAGGCTTGTCCCTGATCTATAGCTGAGGGCAAACACTTGTGTGCTTGTGGGAGAGCCTGTGTCTTTCCTGGAAGCGTTTGGGAGTTTTGCTCAGACGCGTGTTTCCTCAAGTTCAAGAATCAAGATCTAGGATACCTGCAGACAGGTGCCTGTTTGTGTGGAGACAGTCTGTTTGAAACTGTGTTCCTCAGCGCCCGCTCTTTCTCCCCGTCGCTCCACACGCCTGGGAGTCCCTTTCTTTCTCTCCACAAGCACGTGTGTTGACTTCGTCGCACATGTGCATCTGCACAAGCGTTGAGCTCAGCAGAGCGTGTCTCTTGACACTTGATGTGCGTTGGCTGTGTCTGCCTGCTCCAGTGAAGAGAGAAACGGGAAATCATCTTGGTAGAGGCAACAAAGCAAAGGCGAGGCAGGATTGACATCTGCTCAACAGAGACGGATTCCCTGCGCTGACACAGTTCACAGTTACACGAGAAGCAATCTGAGCGGTCCGTCGACCGGAGACGTGTTTCCCAAGAGGTCGTTTAGCGAGTGAACAGCAGTGTGCGCGACTTTCAGGAGTGTGCCTGGAAAGTGCCAGAATCACCAGGAGCATCTGTGCAAAAGCTGCTGCCTCTGTGACCGCATTGAGGCACGTTCGCGTGTCTGCGAGTATATAGACGGCTCTTTCGCGTTCACTCCGAGGGAAACGGTCCGCTATTGCTTCTGTGCGCACAGACGCGATTCCCTTGTCTCTTGCGAACACAGGGAACTCTGTGCATCCAAATCTACAGGCTAAGGACGCGTCTGCATATGTTTTGGTGAACAATCGAGTGTGCGTGTTCTGACAGCTGCCTCTATGCAGACGTCTCCACAGAGCCACTTCTGAATGCCCCGCAGCCCAGGACTGAATGGATACACTAACAAGTGCACCGGTGTGAGCAACCACATATGCAGAAGGACGTCTTTCATCTCACAGAAGCGCGAACGTCTTGGCGTTCAAGCACATGGCAGAAACAAGGTGTGAACAGATGAGCTGCTGCTATTTTCTCCGTTCGGCATGCTTCGTTGTAGCTCTCTTGCCGGTCGCCGGCTTAGCGGCTTGCTTTGCGCGACTAGCTCTGGGGAGAGAAGGAGATAGCGCCGGAAACCTCGCCTTTTGCCTTCTTCGGCGCTGGAACCTGGTTGCTGCGCCTTCTCTTTGTCCATGTGCACACACACGATTCCTCAGCGAAAACCATGCAGAAACCTTTCCACGAGCACCCAGGGATGTGCACCCAGCACCACGTGCACGCACACGCAGCTAGAGAAAAGCACCTACCTTTTCACACACTGATGCCTAAGCAAACGCGTGGCCACACACACGCACACATCCGCAAGCGCGCCTACTCCCATCTATTGAGGGAAAGACGGACGAGCTCTTTGGTTGCTCTTCACAGGCTTGTCCCTGATCTATAGCTGAGGGCAAACACTTGTGTGCTTGTGGGAGAGCCTGTGTCTTTCCTGGAAGCGTTTGGGAGTTTTGCTCAGACGCGTGTTTCCTCAAGTTCAAGAATCAAGATCTAGGATACCTGCAGACAGGTGCCTGTTTGTGTGGAGACAGTCTGTTTGAAACTGTGTTCCTCAGCGCCCGCTCTTTCTCCCCGTCGCTCCACACGCCTGGGAGTCCCTTTCTTTCTCTCCACAAGCACGTGTGTTGACTTCGTCGCACATGTGCATCTGCACAAGCGTTGAGCTCAGCAGAGCGTGTCTCTTGACACTTGATGTGCGTTGGCTGTGTCTGCCTGCTCCAGTGAAGAGAGAAACGGGAAATCATCTTGGTAGAGGCAACAAAGCAAAAGCGAGGCAGGATTGACATCTGCTCAACAGAGACGGATTCCCTGCGCTGACACAGTTCACAGTTACACGAGAAGCAATCTGAGCGGTCCGTCGACCGGAGACGTGTTTCCCAAGAGGTCGTTTAGCGAGTGAACAGCAGTGTGCGCGACTTTCAGGAGTGTGCCTGGAAAGTGCCAGAATCACCAGGAGCATCTGTGCAAAAGCTGCTGCCTCTGTGACCGCATTGAGGCACGTTCGCGTGTCTGCGAGTATATAGACGGCTCTTTCGCGTTCACTCCGAGGGAAACGGTCCGCTATTGCTTCTGTGCGCACAGACGCGATTCCCTTGTCTCTTGCGAACACAGGGAACTCTGTGCATCCAAATCTACAGGCTAAGGACGCGTCTGCATATGTTTTGGTGAACAATCGAGTGTGCGTGTTCTGACAGCTGCCTCTATGCAGACGTCTCCACAGAGCCACTTCTGAATGCCCCGCAGCCCAGGACTGAATGGATACACTAACAAGTGCACCGGTGTGAGCAACCACATATGCAGAAGGACGTCTTTCATCTCACAGAAGCGCGAACGTCTTGGCGTTCAAGCACGTGGCAGAAACAAGGTGTGAACAGATGAGCTGCTGCTATTTTCTCCGTTCGGCATGCTTCGTTGTAGCTCTCTTGCCGGTCGCCGGCTTAGCGGCTTGCTTTGCGCGACTAGCTCTGGGGAGAGAAGGAGATAGCGCCGGAAACCTCGCCTTTTGCCTTCTTCGGCGCTGGAACCTGGTTGCTGCGCCTTCTCTTTGTCCATGTGCACACACACGATTCCTCAGCGAAAACCATGCAGAAACCTTTCCACGAGCACCCAGGGATGTGCACCCAGCACCACGTGCACGCACACGCAGCTAGAGAAAAGCACCTACCTTTTCACACACTGATGCCTAAGCAAACGCGTGGCCACACACACGCACACATCCGCAAGCGCGCCTACTCCCATCTATTGAGGGAAAGACGGACGAGCTCTTTGGTTGCTCTTCACAGGCTTGTCCCTGATCTATAGCTGAGGGCAAACACTTGTGTGCTTGTGGGAGAGCCTGTGTCTTTCCTGGAAGCGTTTGGGAGTTTTGCTCAGACGCGTGTTTCCTCAAGTTCAAGAATCAAGATCTAGGATACCTGCAGACAGGTGCCTGTTTGTGTGGAGACAGTCTGTTTGAAACTGTGTTCCTCAGCGCCCGCTCTTTCTCCCCGTCGCTCCACACGCCTGGGAGTCCCTTTCTTTCTCTCCACAAGCACGTGTGTTGACTTCGTCGCACATGTGCATCTGCACAAGCGTTGAGCTCAGCAGAGCGTGTCTCTTGACACTTGATGTGCGTTGGCTGTGTCTGCCTGCTCCAGTGAAGAGAGAAACGGGAAATCATCTTGGTAGAGGCAACAAAGCAAAGGCGAGGCAGGATTGACATCTGCTCAACAGAGACGGATTCCCTGCGCTGACACAGTTCACAGTTACACGAGAAGCAATCTGAGCGGTCCGTCGACCGGAGACGTGTTTCCCAAGAGGTCGTTTAGCGAGTGAACAGCAGTGTGCGCGACTTTCAGGAGTGTGCCTGGAAAGTGCCAGAATCACCAGGAGCATCTGTGCAAAAGCTGCTGCCTCTGTGACCGCATTGAGGCACGTTCGCGTGTCTGCGAGTATATAGACGGCTCTTTCGCGTTCACTCCGAGGGAAACGGTCCGCTATTGCTTCTGTGCGCACAGACGCGATTCCCTTGTCTCTTGCGAACACAGGGAACTCTGTGCATCCAAATCTACAGGCTAAGGACGCGTCTGCATATGTTTTGGTGAACAATCGAGTGTGCGTGTTCTGACAGCTGCCTCTATGCAGACGTCTCCACAGAGCCACTTCTGAATGCCCCGCAGCCCAGGACTGAATGGATACACTAACAAGTGCACCGGTGTGAGCAACCACATATGCAGAAGGACGTCTTTCATCTCACAGAAGCGCGAACGTCTTGGCGTTCAAGCACATGGCAGAAACAAGGTGTGAACAGATGAGCTGCTGCTATTTTCTCCGTTCGGCATGCTTCGTTGTAGCTCTCTTGCCGGTCGCCGGCTTAGCGGCTTGCTTTGCGCGACTAGCTCTGGGGAGAGAAGGAGATAGCGCCGGAAACCTCGCCTTTTGCCTTCTTCGGCGCTGGAACCTGGTTGCTGCGCCTTCTCTTTGTCCATGTGCACACACACGATTCCTCAGCGAAAACCATGCAGAAACCTTTC
This sequence comes from Patagioenas fasciata, assembly GCF_037038585.1. Classification (NCBI taxonomy): domain Eukaryota; kingdom Metazoa; phylum Chordata; class Aves; order Columbiformes; family Columbidae; genus Patagioenas; species Patagioenas fasciata. The sequence goes on along the minus strand of NW_027288787.1, from coordinate 24,350 downwards.
CACGAGCACCCAGGGATGTGCACCCAGCACCACGTGCACGCACACGCAGCTAGAGAAAAGCACCTACCTTTTCACACACTGATGCCTAAGCAAACGCGTGGCCACACACACGCACACATCCGCAAGCGCGCCTACTCCCATCTATTGAGGGAAAGACGGACGAGCTCTTTGGTTGCTCTTCACAGGCTTGTCCCTGATCTATAGCTGAGGGCAAACACTTGTGTGCTTGTGGGAGAGCCTGTGTCTTTCCTGGAAGCGTTTGGGAGTTTTGCTCAGACGCGTGTTTCCTCAAGTTCAAGAATCAAGATCTAGGATACCTGCAGACAGGTGCCTGTTTGTGTGGAGACAGTCTGTTTGAAACTGTGTTCCTCAGCGCCCGCTCTTTCTCCCCGTCGCTCCACACGCCTGGGAGTCCCTTTCTTTCTCTCCACAAGCACGTGTGTTGACTTCGTCGCACATGTGCATCTGCACAAGCGTTGAGCTCAGCAGAGCGTGTCTCTTGACACTTGATGTGCGTTGGCTGTGTCTGCCTGCTCCAGTGAAGAGAGAAACGGGAAATCATCTTGGTAGAGGCAACAAAGCAAAAGCGAGGCAGGATTGACATCTGCTCAACAGAGACGGATTCCCTGCGCTGACACAGTTCACAGTTACACGAGAAGCAATCTGAGCGGTCCGTCGACCGGAGACGTGTTTCCCAAGAGGTCGTTTAGCGAGTGAACAGCAGTGTGCGCGACTTTCAGGAGTGTGCCTGGAAAGTGCCAGAATCACCAGGAGCATCTGTGCAAAAGCTGCTGCCTCTGTGACCGCATTGAGGCACGTTCGCGTGTCTGCGAGTATATAGACGGCTCTTTCGCGTTCACTCCGAGGGAAACGGTCCGCTATTGCTTCTGTGCGCACAGACGCGATTCCCTTGTCTCTTGCGAACACAGGGAACTCTGTGCATCCAAATCTACAGGCTAAGGACGCGTCTGCATATGTTTTGGTGAACAATCGAGTGTGCGTGTTCTGACAGCTGCCTCTATGCAGACGTCTCCACAGAGCCACTTCTGAATGCCCCGCAGCCCAGGACTGAATGGATACACTAACAAGTGCACCGGTGTGAGCAACCACATATGCAGAAGGACGTCTTTCATCTCACAGAAGCGCGAACGTCTTGGCGTTCAAGCACATGGCAGAAACAAGGTGTGAACAGATGAGCTGCTGCTATTTTCTCCGTTCGGCATGCTTCGTTGTAGCTCTCTTGCCGGTCGCCGGCTTAGCGGCTTGCTTTGCGCGACTAGCTCTGGGGAGAGAAGGAGATAGCGCCGGAAACCTCGCCTTTTGCCTTCTTCGGCGCTGGAACCTGGTTGCTGCGCCTTCTCTTTGTCCATGTGCACACACACGATTCCTCAGCGAAAACCATGCAGAAACCTTTCCACGAGCACCCAGGGATGTGCACCCAGCACCACGTGCACGCACACGCAGCTAGAGAAAAGCACCTACCTTTTCACACACTGATGCCTAAGCAAACGCGTGGCCACACACACGCACACATCCGCAAGCGCGCCTACTCCCATCTATTGAGGGAAAGACGGACGAGCTCTTTGGTTGCTCTTCACAGGCTTGTCCCTGATCTATAGCTGAGGGCAAACACTTGTGTGCTTGTGGGAGAGCCTGTGTCTTTCCTGGAAGCGTTTGGGAGTTTTGCTCAGACGCGTGTTTCCTCAAGTTCAAGAATCAAGATCTAGGATACCTGCAGACAGGTGCCTGTTTGTGTGGAGACAGTCTGTTTGAAACTGTGTTCCTCAGCGCCCGCTCTTTCTCCCCGTCGCTCCACACGCCTGGGAGTCCCTTTCTTTCTCTCCACAAGCACGTGTGTTGACTTCGTCGCACATGTGCATCTGCACAAGCGTTGAGCTCAGCAGAGCGTGTCTCTTGACACTTGATGTGCGTTGGCTGTGTCTGCCTGCTCCAGTGAAGAGAGAAACGGGAAATCATCTTGGTAGAGGCAACAAAGCAAAAGCGAGGCAGGATTGACATCTGCTCAACAGAGACGGATTCCCTGCGCTGACACAGTTCACAGTTACACGAGAAGCAATCTGAGCGGTCCGTCGACCGGAGACGTGTTTCCCAAGAGGTCGTTTAGCGAGTGAACAGCAGTGTGCGCGACTTTCAGGAGTGTGCCTGGAAAGTGCCAGAATCACCAGGAGCATCTGTGCAAAAGCTGCTGCCTCTGTGACCGCATTGAGGCACGTTCGCGTGTCTGCGAGTATATAGACGGCTCTTTCGCGTTCACTCCGAGGGAAACGGTCCGCTATTGCTTCTGTGCGCACAGACGCGATTCCCTTGTCTCTTGCGAACACAGGGAACTCTGTGCATCCAAATCTACAGGCTAAGGACGCGTCTGCATATGTTTTGGTGAACAATCGAGTGTGCGTGTTCTGACAGCTGCCTCTATGCAGACGTCTCCACAGAGCCACTTCTGAATGCCCCGCAGCCCAGGACTGAATGGATACACTAACAAGTGCACCGGTGTGAGCAACCACATATGCAGAAGGACGTCTTTCATCTCACAGAAGCGCGAACGTCTTGGCGTTCAAGCACATGGCAGAAACAAGGTGTGAACAGATGAGCTGCTGCTATTTTCTCCGTTCGGCATGCTTCGTTGTAGCTCTCTTGCCGGTCGCCGGCTTAGCGGCTTGCTTTGCGCGACTAGCTCTGGGGAGAGAAGGAGATAGCGCCGGAAACCTCGCCTTTTGCCTTCTTCGGCGCTGGAACCTGGTTGCTGCGCCTTCTCTTTGTCCATGTGCACACACACGATTCCTCAGCGAAAACCATGCAGAAACCTTTCCACGAGCACCCAGGGATGTGCACCCAGCACCACGTGCACGCACACGCAGCTAGAGAAAAGCACCTACCTTTTCACACACTGATGCCTAAGCAAACGCGTGGCCACACACACGCACACATCCGCAAGCGCGCCTACTCCCATCTATTGAGGGAAAGACGGACGAGCTCTTTGGTTGCTCTTCACAGGCTTGTCCCTGATCTATAGCTGAGGGCAAACACTTGTGTGCTTGTGGGAGAGCCTGTGTCTTTCCTGGAAGCGTTTGGGAGTTTTGCTCAGACGCGTGTTTCCTCAAGTTCAAGAATCAAGATCTAGGATACCTGCAGACAGGTGCCTGTTTGTGTGGAGACAGTCTGTTTGAAACTGTGTTCCTCAGCGCCCGCTCTTTCTCCCCGTCGCTCCACACGCCTGGGAGTCCCTTTCTTTCTCTCCACAAGCACGTGTGTTGACTTCGTCGCACATGTGCATCTGCACAAGCGTTGAGCTCAGCAGAGCGTGTCTCTTGACACTTGATGTGCGTTGGCTGTGTCTGCCTGCTCCAGTGAAGAGAGAAACGGGAAATCATCTTGGTAGAGGCAACAAAGCAAAAGCGAGGCAGGATTGACATCTGCTCAACAGAGACGGATTCCCTGCGCTGACACAGTTCACAGTTACACGAGAAGCAATCTGAGCGGTCCGTCGACCGGAGACGTGTTTCCCAAGAGGTCGTTTAGCGAGTGAACAGCAGTGTGCGCGACTTTCAGGAGTGTGCCTGGAAAGTGCCAGAATCACCAGGAGCATCTGTGCAAAAGCTGCTGCCTCTGTGACCGCATTGAGGCACGTTCGCGTGTCTGCGAGTATATAGACGGCTCTTTCGCGTTCACTCCGAGGGAAACGGTCCGCTATTGCTTCTGTGCGCACAGACGCGATTCCCTTGTCTCTTGCGAACACAGGGAACTCTGTGCATCCAAATCTACAGGCTAAGGACGCGTCTGCATATGTTTTGGTGAACAATCGAGTGTGCGTGTTCTGACAGCTGCCTCTATGCAGACGTCTCCACAGAGCCACTTCTGAATGCCCCGCAGCCCAGGACTGAATGGATACACTAACAAGTGCACCGGTGTGAGCAACCACATATGCAGAAGGACGTCTTTCATCTCACAGAAGCGCGAACGTCTTGGCGTTCAAGCACGTGGCAGAAACAAGGTGTGAACAGATGAGCTGCTGCTATTTTCTCCGTTCGGCATGCTTCGTTGTAGCTCTCTTGCCGGTCGCCGGCTTAGCGGCTTGCTTTGCGCGACTAGCTCTGGGGAGAGAAGGAGATAGCGCCGGAAACCTCGCCTTTTGCCTTCTTCGGCGCTGGAACCTGGTTGCTGCGCCTTCTCTTTGTCCATGTGCACACACACGATTCCTCAGCGAAAACCATGCAGAAACCTTTCCACGAGCACCCAGGGATGTGCACCCAGCACCACGTGCACGCACACGCAGCTAGAGAAAAGCACCTACCTTTTCACACACTGATGCCTAAGCAAACGCGTGGCCACACACACGCACACATCCGCAAGCGCGCCTACTCCCATCTATTGAGGGAAAGACGGACGAGCTCTTTGGTTGCTCTTCACAGGCTTGTCCCTGATCTATAGCTGAGGGCAAACACTTGTGTGCTTGTGGGAGAGCCTGTGTCTTTCCTGGAAGCGTTTGGGAGTTTTGCTCAGACGCGTGTTTCCTCAAGTTCAAGAATCAAGATCTAGGATACCTGCAGACAGGTGCCTGTTTGTGTGGAGACAGTCTGTTTGAAACTGTGTTCCTCAGCGCCCGCTCTTTCTCCCCGTCGCTCCACACGCCTGGGAGTCCCTTTCTTTCTCTCCACAAGCACGTGTGTTGACTTCGTCGCACATGTGCATCTGCACAAGCGTTGAGCTCAGCAGAGCGTGTCTCTTGACACTTGATGTGCGTTGGCTGTGTCTGCCTGCTCCAGTGAAGAGAGAAACGGGAAATCATCTTGGTAGAGGCAACAAAGCAAAAGCGAGGCAGGATTGACATCTGCTCAACAGAGACGGATTCCCTGCGCTGACACAGTTCACAGTTACACGAGAAGCAATCTGAGCGGTCCGTCGACCGGAGACGTGTTTCCCAAGAGGTCGTTTAGCGAGTGAACAGCAGTGTGCGCGACTTTCAGGAGTGTGCCTGGAAAGTGCCAGAATCACCAGGAGCATCTGTGCAAAAGCTGCTGCCTCTGTGACCGCATTGAGGCACGTTCGCGTGTCTGCGAGTATATAGACGGCTCTTTCGCGTTCACTCCGAGGGAAACGGTCCGCTATTGCTTCTGTGCGCACAGACGCGATTCCCTTGTCTCTTGCGAACACAGGGAACTCTGTGCATCCAAATCTACAGGCTAAGGACGCGTCTGCATATGTTTTGGTGAACAATCGAGTGTGCGTGTTCTGACAGCTGCCTCTATGCAGACGTCTCCACAGAGCCACTTCTGAATGCCCCGCAGCCCAGGACTGAATGGATACACTAACAAGTGCACCGGTGTGAGCAACCACATATGCAGAAGGACGTCTTTCATCTCACAGAAGCGCGAACGTCTTGGCGTTCAAGCACATGGCAGAAACAAGGTGTGAACAGATGAGCTGCTGCTATTTTCTCCGTTCGGCATGCTTCGTTGTAGCTCTCTTGCCGGTCGCCGGCTTAGCGGCTTGCTTTGCGCGACTAGCTCTGGGGAGAGAAGGAGATAGCGCCGGAAACCTCGCCTTTTGCCTTCTTCGGCGCTGGAACCTGGTTGCTGCGCCTTCTCTTTGTCCATGTGCACACACACGATTCCTCAGCGAAAACCATGCAGAAACCTTTCCACGAGCACCCAGGGATGTGCACCCAGCACCACGTGCACGCACACGCAGCTAGAGAAAAGCACCTACCTTTTCACACACTGATGCCTAAGCAAACGCGTGGCCACACACACGCACACATCCGCAAGCGCGCCTACTCCCATCTATTGAGGGAAAGACGGACGAGCTCTTTGGTTGCTCTTCACAGGCTTGTCCCTGATCTATAGCTGAGGGCAAACACTTGTGTGCTTGTGGGAGAGCCTGTGTCTTTCCTGGAAGCGTTTGGGAGTTTTGCTCAGACGCGTGTTTCCTCAAGTTCAAGAATCAAGATCTAGGATACCTGCAGACAGGTGCCTGTTTGTGTGGAGACAGTCTGTTTGAAACTGTGTTCCTCAGCGCCCGCTCTTTCTCCCCGTCGCTCCACACGCCTGGGAGTCCCTTTCTTTCTCTCCACAAGCACGTGTGTTGACTTCGTCGCACATGTGCATCTGCACAAGCGTTGAGCTCAGCAGAGCGTGTCTCTTGACACTTGATGTGCGTTGGCTGTGTCTGCCTGCTCCAGTGAAGAGAGAAACGGGAAATCATCTTGGTAGAGGCAACAAAGCAAAAGCGAGGCAGGATTGACATCTGCTCAACAGAGACGGATTCCCTGCGCTGACACAGTTCACAGTTACACGAGAAGCAATCTGAGCGGTCCGTCGACCGGAGACGTGTTTCCCAAGAGGTCGTTTAGCGAGTGAACAGCAGTGTGCGCGACTTTCAGGAGTGTGCCTGGAAAGTGCCAGAATCACCAGGAGCATCTGTGCAAAAGCTGCTGCCTCTGTGACCGCATTGAGGCACGTTCGCGTGTCTGCGAGTATATAGACGGCTCTTTCGCGTTCACTCCGAGGGAAACGGTCCGCTATTGCTTCTGTGCGCACAGACGCGATTCCCTTGTCTCTTGCGAACACAGGGAACTCTGTGCATCCAAATCTACAGGCTAAGGACGCGTCTGCATATGTTTTGGTGAACAATCGAGTGTGCGTGTTCTGACAGCTGCCTCTATGCAGACGTCTCCACAGAGCCACTTCTGAATGCCCCGCAGCCCAGGACTGAATGGATACACTAACAAGTGCACCGGTGTGAGCAACCACATATGCAGAAGGACGTCTTTCATCTCACAGAAGCGCGAACGTCTTGGCGTTCAAGCACATGGCAGAAACAAGGTGTGAACAGATGAGCTGCTGCTATTTTCTCCGTTCGGCATGCTTCGTTGTAGCTCTCTTGCCGGTCGCCGGCTTAGCGGCTTGCTTTGCGCGACTAGCTCTGGGGAGAGAAGGAGATAGCGCCGGAAACCTCGCCTTTTGCCTTCTTCGGCGCTGGAACCTGGTTGCTGCGCCTTCTCTTTGTCCATGTGCACACACACGATTCCTCAGCGAAAACCATGCAGAAACCTTTCCACGAGCACCCAGGGATGTGCACCCAGCACCACGTGCACGCACACGCAGCTAGAGAAAAGCACCTACCTTTTCACACACTGATGCCTAAGCAAACGCGTGGCCACACACACGCACACATCCGCAAGCGCGCCTACTCCCATCTATTGAGGGAAAGACGGACGAGCTCTTTGGTTGCTCTTCACAGGCTTGTCCCTGATCTATAGCTGAGGGCAAACACTTGTGTGCTTGTGGGAGAGCCTGTGTCTTTCCTGGAAGCGTTTGGGAGTTTTGCTCAGACGCGTGTTTCCTCAAGTTCAAGAATCAAGATCTAGGATACCTGCAGACAGGTGCCTGTTTGTGTGGAGACAGTCTGTTTGAAACTGTGTTCCTCAGCGCCCGCTCTTTCTCCCCGTCGCTCCACACGCCTGGGAGTCCCTTTCTTTCTCTCCACAAGCACGTGTGTTGACTTCGTCGCACATGTGCATCTGCACAAGCGTTGAGCTCAGCAGAGCGTGTCTCTTGACACTTGATGTGCGTTGGCTGTGTCTGCCTGCTCCAGTGAAGAGAGAAACGGGAAATCATCTTGGTAGAGGCAACAAAGCAAAAGCGAGGCAGGATTGACATCTGCTCAACAGAGACGGATTCCCTGCGCTGACACAGTTCACAGTTACACGAGAAGCAATCTGAGCGGTCCGTCGACCGGAGACGTGTTTCCCAAGAGGTCGTTTAGCGAGTGAACAGCAGTGTGCGCGACTTTCAGGAGTGTGCCTGGAAAGTGCCAGAATCACCAGGAGCATCTGTGCAAAAGCTGCTGCCTCTGTGACCGCATTGAGGCACGTTCGCGTGTCTGCGAGTATATAGACGGCTCTTTCGCGTTCACTCCGAGGGAAACGGTCCGCTATTGCTTCTGTGCGCACAGACGCGATTCCCTTGTCTCTTGCGAACACAGGGAACTCTGTGCATCCAAATCTACAGGCTAAGGACGCGTCTGCATATGTTTTGGTGAACAATCGAGTGTGCGTGTTCTGACAGCTGCCTCTATGCAGACGTCTCCACAGAGCCACTTCTGAATGCCCCGCAGCCCAGGACTGAATGGATACACTAACAAGTGCACCGGTGTGAGCAACCACATATGCAGAAGGACGTCTTTCATCTCACAGAAGCGCGAACGTCTTGGCGTTCAAGCACATGGCAGAAACAAGGTGTGAACAGATGAGCTGCTGCTATTTTCTCCGTTCGGCATGCTTCGTTGTAGCTCTCTTGCCGGTCGCCGGCTTAGCGGCTTGCTTTGCGCGACTAGCTCTGGGGAGAGAAGGAGATAGCGCCGGAAACCTCGCCTTTTGCCTTCTTCGGCGCTGGAACCTGGTTGCTGCGCCTTCTCTTTGTCCATGTGCACACACACGATTCCTCAGCGAAAACCATGCAGAAACCTTTCCACGAGCACCCAGGGATGTGCACCCAGCACCACGTGCACGCACACGCAGCTAGAGAAAAGCACCTACCTTTTCACACACTGATGCCTAAGCAAACGCGTGGCCACACACACGCACACATCCGCAAGCGCGCCTACTCCCATCTATTGAGGGAAAGACGGACGAGCTCTTTGGTTGCTCTTCACAGGCTTGTCCCTGATCTATAGCTGAGGGCAAACACTTGTGTGCTTGTGGGAGAGCCTGTGTCTTTCCTGGAAGCGTTTGGGAGTTTTGCTCAGACGCGTGTTTCCTCAAGTTCAAGAATCAAGATCTAGGATACCTGCAGACAGGTGCCTGTTTGTGTGGAGACAGTCTGTTTGAAACTGTGTTCCTCAGCGCCCGCTCTTTCTCCCCGTCGCTCCACACGCCTGGGAGTCCCTTTCTTTCTCTCCACAAGCACGTGTGTTGACTTCGTCGCACATGTGCATCTGCACAAGCGTTGAGCTCAGCAGAGCGTGTCTCTTGACACTTGATGTGCGTTGGCTGTGTCTGCCTGCTCCAGTGAAGAGAGAAACGGGAAATCATCTTGGTAGAGGCAACAAAGCAAAAGCGAGGCAGGATTGACATCTGCTCAACAGAGACGGATTCCCTGCGCTGACACAGTTCACAGTTACACGAGAAGCAATCTGAGCGGTCCGTCGACCGGAGACGTGTTTCCCAAGAGGTCGTTTAGCGAGTGAACAGCAGTGTGCGCGACTTTCAGGAGTGTGCCTGGAAAGTGCCAGAATCACCAGGAGCATCTGTGCAAAAGCTGCTGCCTCTGTGACCGCATTGAGGCACGTTCGCGTGTCTGCGAGTATATAGACGGCTCTTTCGCGTTCACTCCGAGGGAAACGGTCCGCTATTGCTTCTGTGCGCACAGACGCGATTCCCTTGTCTCTTGCGAACACAGGGAACTCTGTGCATCCAAATCTACAGGCTAAGGACGCGTCTGCATATGTTTTGGTGAACAATCGAGTGTGCGTGTTCTGACAGCTGCCTCTATGCAGACGTCTCCACAGAGCCACTTCTGAATGCCCCGCAGCCCAGGACTGAATGGATACACTAACAAGTGCACCGGTGTGAGCAACCACATATGCAGAAGGACGTCTTTCATCTCACAGAAGCGCGAACGTCTTGGCGTTCAAGCACATGGCAGAAACAAGGTGTGAACAGATGAGCTGCTGCTATTTTCTCCGTTCGGCATGCTTCGTTGTAGCTCTCTTGCCGGTCGCCGGCTTAGCGGCTTGCTTTGCGCGACTAGCTCTGGGGAGAGAAGGAGATAGCGCCGGAAACCTCGCCTTTTGCCTTCTTCGGCGCTGGAACCTGGTTGCTGCGCCTTCTCTTTGTCCATGTGCACACACACGATTCCTCAGCGAAAACCATGCAGAAACCTTTCCACGAGCACCCAGGGATGTGCACCCAGCACCACGTGCACGCACACGCAGCTAGAGAAAAGCACCTACCTTTTCACACACTGATGCCTAAGCAAACGCGTGGCCACACACACGCACACATCCGCAAGCGCGCCTACTCCCATCTATTGAGGGAAAGACGGACGAGCTCTTTGGTTGCTCTTCACAGGCTTGTCCCTGATCTATAGCTGAGGGCAAACACTTGTGTGCTTGTGGGAGAGCCTGTGTCTTTCCTGGAAGCGTTTGGGAGTTTTGCTCAGACGCGTGTTTCCTCAAGTTCAAGAATCAAGATCTAGGATACCTGCAGACAGGTGCCTGTTTGTGTGGAGACAGTCTGTTTGAAACTGTGTTCCTCAGCGCCCGCTCTTTCTCCCCGTCGCTCCACACGCCTGGGAGTCCCTTTCTTTCTCTCCACAAGCACGTGTGTTGACTTCGTCGCACATGTGCATCTGCACAAGCGTTGAGCTCAGCAGAGCGTGTCTCTTGACACTTGATGTGCGTTGGCTGTGTCTGCCTGCTCCAGTGAAGAGAGAAACGGGAAATCATCTTGGTAGAGGCAACAAAGCAAAAGCGAGGCAGGATTGACATCTGCTCAACAGAGACGGATTCCCTGCGCTGACACAGTTCACAGTTACACGAGAAGCAATCTGAGCGGTCCGTCGACCGGAGACGTGTTTCCCAAGAGGTCGTTTAGCGAGTGAACAGCAGTGTGCGCGACTTTCAGGAGTGTGCCTGGAAAGTGCCAGAATCACCAGGAGCATCTGTGCAAAAGCTGCTGCCTCTGTGACCGCATTGAGGCACGTTCGCGTGTCTGCGAGTATATAGACGGCTCTTTCGCGTTCACTCCGAGGGAAACGGTCCGCTATTGCTTCTGTGCGCACAGACGCGATTCCCTTGTCTCTTGCGAACACAGGGAACTCTGTGCATCCAAATCTACAGGCTAAGGACGCGTCTGCATATGTTTTGGTGAACAATCGAGTGTGCGTGTTCTGACAGCTGCCTCTATGCAGACGTCTCCACAGAGCCACTTCTGAATGCCCCGCAGCCCAGGACTGAATGGATACACTAACAAGTGCACCGGTGTGAGCAACCACATATGCAGAAGGACGTCTTTCATCTCACAGAAGCGCGAACGTCTTGGCGTTCAAGCACATGGCAGAAACAAGGTGTGAACAGATGAGCTGCTGCTATTTTCTCCGTTCGGCATGCTTCGTTGTAGCTCTCTTGCCGGTCGCCGGCTTAGCGGCTTGCTTTGCGCGACTAGCTCTGGGGAGAGAAGGAGATAGCGCCGGAAACCTCGCCTTTTGCCTTCTTCGGCGCTGGAACCTGGTTGCTGCGCCTTCTCTTTGTCCATGTGCACACACACGATTCCTCAGCGAAAACCATGCAGAAACCTTTCCACGAGCACCCAGGGATGTGCACCCAGCACCACGTGCACGCACACGCAGCTAGAGAAAAGCACCTACCTTTTCACACACTGATGCCTAAGCAAACGCGTGGCCACACACACGCACACATCCGCAAGCGCGCCTACTCCCATCTATTGAGGGAAAGACGGACGAGCTCTTTGGTTGCTCTTCACAGGCTTGTCCCTGATCTATAGCTGAGGGCAAACACTTGTGTGCTTGTGGGAGAGCCTGTGTCTTTCCTGGAAGCGTTTGGGAGTTTTGCTCAGACGCGTGTTTCCTCAAGTTCAAGAATCAAGATCTAGGATACCTGCAGACAGGTGCCTGTTTGTGTGGAGACAGTCTGTTTGAAACTGTGTTCCTCAGCGCCCGCTCTTTCTCCCCGTCGCTCCACACGCCTGGGAGTCCCTTTCTTTCTCTCCACAAGCACGTGTGTTGACTTCGTCGCACATGTGCATCTGCACAAGCGTTGAGCTCAGCAGAGCGTGTCTCTTGACACTTGATGTGCGTTGGCTGTGTCTGCCTGCTCCAGTGAAGAGAGAAACGGGAAATCATCTTGGTAGAGGCAACAAAGCAAAAGCGAGGCAGGATTGACATCTGCTCAACAGAGACGGATTCCCTGCGCTGACACAGTTCACAGTTACACGAGAAGCAATCTGAGCGGTCCGTCGACCGGAGACGTGTTTCCCAAGAGGTCGTTTAGCGAGTGAACAGCAGTGTGCGCGACTTTCAGGAGTGTGCCTGGAAAGTGCCAGAATCACCAGGAGCATCTGTGCAAAAGCTGCTGCCTCTGTGACCGCATTGAGGCACGTTCGCGTGTCTGCGAGTATATAGACGGCTCTTTCGCGTTCACTCCGAGGGAAACGGTCCGCTATTGCTTCTGTGCGCACAGACGCGATTCCCTTGTCTCTTGCGAACACAGGGAACTCTGTGCATCCAAATCTACAGGCTAAGGACGCGTCTGCATATGTTTTGGTGAACAATCGAGTGTGCGTGTTCTGACAGCTGCCTCTATGCAGACGTCTCCACAGAGCCACTTCTGAATGCCCCGCAGCCCAGGACTGAATGGATACACTAACAAGTGCACCGGTGTGAGCAACCACATATGCAGAAGGACGTCTTTCATCTCACAGAAGCGCGAACGTCTTGGCGTTCAAGCACATGGCAGAAACAAGGTGTGAACAGATGAGCTGCTGCTATTTTCTCCGTTCGGCATGCTTCGTTGTAGCTCTCTTGCCGGTCGCCGGCTTAGCGGCTTGCTTTGCGCGACTAGCTCTGGGGAGAGAAGGAGATAGCGCCGGAAACCTCGCCTTTTGCCTTCTTCGGCGCTGGAACCTGGTTGCTGCGCCTTCTCTTTGTCCATGTGCACACACACGATTCCTCAGCGAAAACCATGCAGAAACCTTTCCACGAGCACCCAGGGATGTGCACCCAGCACCACGTGCACGCACACGCAGCTAGAGAAAAGCACCTACCTTTTCACACACTGATGCCTAAGCAAACGCGTGGCCACACACACGCACACATCCGCAAGCGCGCCTACTCCCATCTATTGAGGGAAAGACGGACGAGCTCTTTGGTTGCTCTTCACAGGCTTGTCCCTGATCTATAGCTGAGGGCAAACACTTGTGTGCTTGTGGGAGAGCCTGTGTCTTTCCTGGAAGCGTTTGGGAGTTTTGCTCAGACGCGTGTTTCCTCAAGTTCAAGAATCAAGATCTAGGATACCTGCAGACAGGTGCCTGTTTGTGTGGAGACAGTCTGTTTGAAACTGTGTTCCTCAGCGCCCGCTCTTTCTCCCCGTCGCTCCACACGCCTGGGAGTCCCTTTCTTTCTCTCCACAAGCACGTGTGTTGACTTCGTCGCACATGTGCATCTGCACAAGCGTTGAGCTCAGCAGAGCGTGTCTCTTGACACTTGATGTGCGTTGGCTGTGTCTGCCTGCTCCAGTGAAGAGAGAAACGGGAAATCATCTTGGTAGAGGCAACAAAGCAAAAGCGAGGCAGGATTGACATCTGCTCAACAGAGACGGATTCCCTGCGCTGACACAGTTCACAGTTACACGAGAAGCAATCTGAGCGGTCCGTCGACCGGAGACGTGTTTCCCAAGAGGTCGTTTAGCGAGTGAACAGCAGTGTGCGCGACTTTCAGGAGTGTGCCTGGAAAGTGCCAGAATCACCAGGAGCATCTGTGCAAAAGCTGCTGCCTCTGTGACCGCATTGAGGCACGTTCGCGTGTCTGCGAGTATATAGACGGCTCTTTCGCGTTCACTCCGAGGGAAACGGTCCGCTATTGCTTCTGTGCGCACAGACGCGATTCCCTTGTCTCTTGCGAACACAGGGAACTCTGTGCATCCAAATCTACAGGCTAAGGACGCGTCTGCATATGTTTTGGTGAACAATCGAGTGTGCGTGTTCTGACAGCTGCCTCTATGCAGACGTCTCCACAGAGCCACTTCTGAATGCCCCGCAGCCCAGGACTGAATGGATACACTAACAAGTGCACCGGTGTGAGCAACCACATATGCAGAAGGACGTCTTTCATCTCACAGAAGCGCGAACGTCTTGGCGTTCAAGCACATGGCAGAAACAAGGTGTGAACAGATGAGCTGCTGCTATTTTCTCCGTTCGGCATGCTTCGTTGTAGCTCTCTTGCCGGTCGCCGGCTTAGCGGCTTGCTTTGCGCGACTAGCTCTGGGGAGAGAAGGAGATAGCGCCGGAAACCTCGCCTTTTGCCTTCTTCGGCGCTGGAACCTGGTTGCTGCGCCTTCTCTTTGTCCATGTGCACACACACGATTCCTCAGCGAAAACCATGCAGAAACCTTTCCACGAGCACCCAGGGATGTGCACCCAGCACCACGTGCACGCACACGCAGCTAGAGAAAAGCACCTACCTTTTCACACACTGATGCCTAAGCAAACGCGTGGCCACACACACGCACACATCCGCAAGCGCGCCTACTCCCATCTATTGAGGGAAAGACGGACGAGCTCTTTGGTTGCTCTTCACAGGCTTGTCCCTGATCTATAGCTGAGGGCAAACACTTGTGTGCTTGTGGGAGAGCCTGTGTCTTTCCTGGAAGCGTTTGGGAGTTTTGCTCAGACGCGTGTTTCCTCAAGTTCAAGAATCAAGATCTAGGATACCTGCAGACAGGTGCCTGTTTGTGTGGAGACAGTCTGTTTGAAACTGTGTTCCTCAGCGCCCGCTCTTTCTCCCCGTCGCTCCACACGCCTGGGAGTCCCTTTCTTTCTCTCCACAAGCACGTGTGTTGACTTCGTCGCACATGTGCATCTGCACAAGCGTTGAGCTCAGCAGAGCGTGTCTCTTGACACTTGATGTGCGTTGGCTGTGTCTGCCTGCTCCAGTGAAGAGAGAAACGGGAAATCATCTTGGTAGAGGCAACAAAGCAAAAGCGAGGCAGGATTGACATCTGCTCAACAGAGACGGATTCCCTGCGCTGACACAGTTCACAGTTACACGAGAAGCAATCTGAGCGGTCCGTCGACCGGAGACGTGTTTCCCAAGAGGTCGTTTAGCGAGTGAACAGCAGTGTGCGCGACTTTCAGGAGTGTGCCTGGAAAGTGCCAGAATCACCAGGAGCATCTGTGCAAAAGCTGCTGCCTCTGTGACCGCATTGAGGCACGTTCGCGTGTCTGCGAGTATATAGACGGCTCTTTCGCGTTCACTCCGAGGGAAACGGTCCGCTATTGCTTCTGTGCGCACAGACGCGATTCCCTTGTCTCTTGCGAACACAGGGAACTCTGTGCATCCAAATCTACAGGCTAAGGACGCGTCTGCATATGTTTTGGTGAACAATCGAGTGTGCGTGTTCTGACAGCTGCCTCTATGCAGACGTCTCCACAGAGCCACTTCTGAATGCCCCGCAGCCCAGGACTGAATGGATACACTAACAAGTGCACCGGTGTGAGCAACCACATATGCAGAAGGACGTCTTTCATCTCACAGAAGCGCGAACGTCTTGGCGTTCAAGCACATGGCAGAAACAAGGTGTGAACAGATGAGCTGCTGCTATTTTCTCCGTTCGGCATGCTTCGTTGTAGCTCTCTTGCCGGTCGCCGGCTTAGCGGCTTGCTTTGCGCGACTAGCTCTGGGGAGAGAAGGAGATAGCGCCGGAAACCTCGCCTTTTGCCTTCTTCGGCGCTGGAACCTGGTTGCTGCGCCTTCTCTTTGTCCATGTGCACACACACGATTCCTCAGCGAAAACCATGCAGAAACCTTTCCACGAGCACCCAGGGATGTGCACCCAGCACCACGTGCACGCACACGCAGCTAGAGAAAAGCACCTACCTTTTCACACACTGATGCCTAAGCAAACGCGTGGCCACACACACGCACACATCCGCAAGCGCGCCTACTCCCATCTATTGAGGGAAAGACGGACGAGCTCTTTGGTTGCTCTTCACAGGCTTGTCCCTGATCTATAGCTGAGGGCAAACACTTGTGTGCTTGTGGGAGAGCCTGTGTCTTTCCTGGAAGCGTTTGGGAGTTTTGCTCAGACGCGTGTTTCCTCAAGTTCAAGAATCAAGATCTAGGATACCTGCAGACAGGTGCCTGTTTGTGTGGAGACAGTCTGTTTGAAACTGTGTTCCTCAGCGCCCGCTCTTTCTCCCCGTCGCTCCACACGCCTGGGAGTCCCTTTCTTTCTCTCCACAAGCACGTGTGTTGACTTCGTCGCACATGTGCATCTGCACAAGCGTTGAGCTCAGCAGAGCGTGTCTCTTGACACTTGATGTGCGTTGGCTGTGTCTGCCTGCTCCAGTGAAGAGAGAAACGGGAAATCATCTTGGTAGAGGCAACAAAGCAAAAGCGAGGCAGGATTGACATCTGCTCAACAGAGACGGATTCCCTGCGCTGACACAGTTCACAGTTACACGAGAAGCAATCTGAGCGGTCCGTCGACCGGAGACGTGTTTCCCAAGAGGTCGTTTAGCGAGTGAACAGCAGTGTGCGCGACTTTCAGGAGTGTGCCTGGAAAGTGCCAGAATCACCAGGAGCATCTGTGCAAAAGCTGCTGCCTCTGTGACCGCATTGAGGCACGTTCGCGTGTCTGCGAGTATATAGACGGCTCTTTCGCGTTCACTCCGAGGGAAACGGTCCGCTATTGCTTCTGTGCGCACAGACGCGATTCCCTTGTCTCTTGCGAACACAGGGAACTCTGTGCATCCAAATCTACAGGCTAAGGACGCGTCTGCATATGTTTTGGTGAACAATCGAGTGTGCGTGTTCTGACAGCTGCCTCTATGCAGACGTCTCCACAGAGCCACTTCTGAATGCCCCGCAGCCCAGGACTGAATGGATACACTAACAAGTGCACCGGTGTGAGCAACCACATATGCAGAAGGACGTCTTTCATCTCACAGAAGCGCGAACGTCTTGGCGTTCAAGCACATGGCAGAAACAAGGTGTGAACAGATGAGCTGCTGCTATTTTCTCCGTTCGGCATGCTTCGTTGTAGCTCTCTTGCCGGTCGCCGGCTTAGCGGCTTGCTTTGCGCGACTAGCTCTGGGGAGAGAAGGAGATAGCGCCGGAAACCTCGCCTTTTGCCTTCTTCGGCGCTGGAACCTGGTTGCTGCGCCTTCTCTTTGTCCATGTGCACACACACGATTCCTCAGCGAAAACCATGCAGAAACCTTTCCACGAGCACCCAGGGATGTGCACCCAGCACCACGTGCACGCACACGCAGCTAGAGAAAAGCACCTACCTTTTCACACACTGATGCCTAAGCAAACGCGTGGCCACACACACGCACACATCCGCAAGCGCGCCTACTCCCATCTATTGAGGGAAAGACGGACGAGCTCTTTGGTTGCTCTTCACAGGCTTGTCCCTGATCTATAGCTGAGGGCAAACACTTGTGTGCTTGTGGGAGAGCCTGTGTCTTTCCTGGAAGCGTTTGGGAGTTTTGCTCAGACGCGTGTTTCCTCAAGTTCAAGAATCAAGATCTAGGATACCTGCAGACAGGTGCCTGTTTGTGTGGAGACAGTCTGTTTGAAACTGTGTTCCTCAGCGCCCGCTCTTTCTCCCCGTCGCTCCACACGCCTGGGAGTCCCTTTCTTTCTCTCCACAAGCACGTGTGTTGACTTCGTCGCACATGTGCATCTGCACAAGCGTTGAGCTCAGCAGAGCGTGTCTCTTGACACTTGATGTGCGTTGGCTGTGTCTGCCTGCTCCAGTGAAGAGAGAAACGGGAAATCATCTTGGTAGAGGCAACAAAGCAAAAGCGAGGCAGGATTGACATCTGCTCAACAGAGACGGATTCCCTGCGCTGACACAGTTCACAGTTACACGAGAAGCAATCTGAGCGGTCCGTCGACCGGAGACGTGTTTCCCAAGAGGTCGTTTAGCGAGTGAACAGCAGTGTGCGCGACTTTCAGGAGTGTGCCTGGAAAGTGCCAGAATCACCAGGAGCATCTGTGCAAAAGCTGCTGCCTCTGTGACCGCATTGAGGCACGTTCGCGTGTCTGCGAGTATATAGACGGCTCTTTCGCGTTCACTCCGAGGGAAACGGTCCGCTATTGCTTCTGTGCGCACAGACGCGATTCCCTTGTCTCTTGCGAACACAGGGAACTCTGTGCATCCAAATCTACAGGCTAAGGACGCGTCTGCATATGTTTTGGTGAACAATCGAGTGTGCGTGTTCTGACAGCTGCCTCTATGCAGACGTCTCCACAGAGCCACTTCTGAATGCCCCGCAGCCCAGGACTGAATGGATACACTAACAAGTGCACCGGTGTGAGCAACCACATATGCAGAAGGACGTCTTTCATCTCACAGAAGCGCGAACGTCTTGGCGTTCAAGCACATGGCAGAAACAAGGTGTGAACAGATGAGCTGCTGCTATTTTCTCCGTTCGGCATGCTTCGTTGTAGCTCTCTTGCCGGTCGCCGGCTTAGCGGCTTGCTTTGCGCGACTAGCTCTGGGGAGAGAAGGAGATAGCGCCGGAAACCTCGCCTTTTGCCTTCTTCGGCGCTGGAACCTGGTTGCTGCGCCTTCTCTTTGTCCATGTGCACACACACGATTCCTCAGCGAAAACCATGCAGAAACCTTTCCACGAGCACCCAGGGATGTGCACCCAGCACCACGTGCACGCACACGCAGCTAGAGAAAAGCACCTACCTTTTCACACACTGATGCCTAAGCAAACGCGTGGCCACACACACGCACACATCCGCAAGCGCGCCTACTCCCATCTATTGAGGGAAAGACGGACGAGCTCTTTGGTTGCTCTTCACAGGCTTGTCCCTGATCTATAGCTGAGGGCAAACACTTGTGTGCTTGTGGGAGAGCCTGTGTCTTTCCTGGAAGCGTTTGGGAGTTTTGCTCAGACGCGTGTTTCCTCAAGTTCAAGAATCAAGATCTAGGATACCTGCAGACAGGTGCCTGTTTGTGTGGAGACAGTCTGTTTGAAACTGTGTTCCTCAGCGCCCGCTCTTTCTCCCCGTCGCTCCACACGCCTGGGAGTCCCTTTCTTTCTCTCCACAAGCACGTGTGTTGACTTCGTCGCACATGTGCATCTGCACAAGCGTTGAGCTCAGCAGAGCGTGTCTCTTGACACTTGATGTGCGTTGGCTGTGTCTGCCTGCTCCAGTGAAGAGAGAAACGGGAAATCATCTTGGTAGAGGCAACAAAGCAAAAGCGAGGCAGGATTGACATCTGCTCAACAGAGACGGATTCCCTGCGCTGACACAGTTCACAGTTACACGAGAAGCAATCTGAGCGGTCCGTCGACCGGAGACGTGTTTCCCAAGAGGTCGTTTAGCGAGTGAACAGCAGTGTGCGCGACTTTCAGGAGTGTGCCTGGAAAGTGCCAGAATCACCAGGAGCATCTGTGCAAAAGCTGCTGCCTCTGTGACCGCATTGAGGCACGTTCGCGTGTCTGCGAGTATATAGACGGCTCTTTCGCGTTCACTCCGAGGGAAACGGTCCGCTATTGCTTCTGTGCGCACAGACGCGATTCCCTTGTCTCTTGCGAACACAGGGAACTCTGTGCATCCAAATCTACAGGCTAAGGACGCGTCTGCATATGTTTTGGTGAACAATCGAGTGTGCGTGTTCTGACAGCTGCCTCTATGCAGACGTCTCCACAGAGCCACTTCTGAATGCCCCGCAGCCCAGGACTGAATGGATACACTAACAAGTGCACCGGTGTGAGCAACCACATATGCAGAAGGACGTCTTTCATCTCACAGAAGCGCGAACGTCTTGGCGTTCAAGCACATGGCAGAAACAAGGTGTGAACAGATGAGCTGCTGCTATTTTCTCCGTTCGGCATGCTTCGTTGTAGCTCTCTTGCCGGTCGCCGGCTTAGCGGCTTGCTTTGCGCGACTAGCTCTGGGGAGAGAAGGAGATAGCGCCGGAAACCTCGCCTTTTGCCTTCTTCGGCGCTGGAACCTGGTTGCTGCGCCTTCTCTTTGTCCATGTGCACACACACGATTCCTCAGCGAAAACCATGCAGAAACCTTTCCACGAGCACCCAGGGATGTGCACCCAGCACCACGTGCACGCACACGCAGCTAGAGAAAAGCACCTACCTTTTCACACACTGATGCCTAAGCAAACGCGTGGCCACACACACGCACACATCCGCAAGCGCGCCTACTCCCATCTATTGAGGGAAAGACGGACGAGCTCTTTGGTTGCTCTTCACAGGCTTGTCCCTGATCTATAGCTGAGGGCAAACACTTGTGTGCTTGTGGGAGAGCCTGTGTCTTTCCTGGAAGCGTTTGGGAGTTTTGCTCAGACGCGTGTTTCCTCAAGTTCAAGAATCAAGATCTAGGATACCTGCAGACAGGTGCCTGTTTGTGTGGAGACAGTCTGTTTGAAACTGTGTTCCTCAGCGCCCGCTCTTTCTCCCCGTCGCTCCACACGCCTGGGAGTCCCTTTCTTTCTCTCCACAAGCACGTGTGTTGACTTCGTCGCACATGTGCATCTGCACAAGCGTTGAGCTCAGCAGAGCGTGTCTCTTGACACTTGATGTGCGTTGGCTGTGTCTGCCTGCTCCAGTGAAGAGAGAAACGGGAAATCATCTTGGTAGAGGCAACAAAGCAAAAGCGAGGCAGGATTGACATCTGCTCAACAGAGACGGATTCCCTGCGCTGACACAGTTCACAGTTACACGAGAAGCAATCTGAGCGGTCCGTCGACCGGAGACGTGTTTCCCAAGAGGTCGTTTAGCGAGTGAACAGCAGTGTGCGCGACTTTCAGGAGTGTGCCTGGAAAGTGCCAGAATCACCAGGAGCATCTGTGCAAAAGCTGCTGCCTCTGTGACCGCATTGAGGCACGTTCGCGTGTCTGCGAGTATATAGACGGCTCTTTCGCGTTCACTCCGAGGGAAACGGTCCGCTATTGCTTCTGTGCGCACAGACGCGATTCCCTTGTCTCTTGCGAACACAGGGAACTCTGTGCATCCAAATCTACAGGCTAAGGACGCGTCTGCATATGTTTTGGTGAACAATCGAGTGTGCGTGTTCTGACAGCTGCCTCTATGCAGACGTCTCCACAGAGCCACTTCTGAATGCCCCGCAGCCCAGGACTGAATGGATACACTAACAAGTGCACCGGTGTGAGCAACCACATATGCAGAAGGACGTCTTTCATCTCACAGAAGCGCGAACGTCTTGGCGTTCAAGCACATGGCAGAAACAAGGTGTGAACAGATGAGCTGCTGCTATTTTCTCCGTTCGGCATGCTTCGTTGTAGCTCTCTTGCCGGTCGCCGGCTTAGCGGCTTGCTTTGCGCGACTAGCTCTGGGGAGAGAAGGAGATAGCGCCGGAAACCTCGCCTTTTGCCTTCTTCGGCGCTGGAACCTGGTTGCTGCGCCTTCTCTTTGTCCATGTGCACACACACGATTCCTCAGCGAAAACCATGCAGAAACCTTTCCACGAGCACCCAGGGATGTGCACCCAGCACCACGTGCACGCACACGCAGCTAGAGAAAAGCACCTACCTTTTCACACACTGATGCCTAAGCAAACGCGTGGCCACACACACGCACACATCCGCAAGCGCGCCTACTCCCATCTATTGAGGGAAAGACGGACGAGCTCTTTGGTTGCTCTTCACAGGCTTGTCCCTGATCTATAGCTGAGGGCAAACACTTGTGTGCTTGTGGGAGAGCCTGTGTCTTTCCTGGAAGCGTTTGGGAGTTTTGCTCAGACGCGTGTTTCCTCAAGTTCAAGAATCAAGATCTAGGATACCTGCAGACAGGTGCCTGTTTGTGTGGAGACAGTCTGTTTGAAACTGTGTTCCTCAGCGCCCGCTCTTTCTCCCCGTCGCTCCACACGCCTGGGAGTCCCTTTCTTTCTCTCCACAAGCACGTGTGTTGACTTCGTCGCACATGTGCATCTGCACAAGCGTTGAGCTCAGCAGAGCGTGTCTCTTGACACTTGATGTGCGTTGGCTGTGTCTGCCTGCTCCAGTGAAGAGAGAAACGGGAAATCATCTTGGTAGAGGCAACAAAGCAAAAGCGAGGCAGGATTGACATCTGCTCAACAGAGACGGATTCCCTGCGCTGACACAGTTCACAGTTACACGAGAAGCAATCTGAGCGGTCCGTCGACCGGAGACGTGTTTCCCAAGAGGTCGTTTAGCGAGTGAACAGCAGTGTGCGCGACTTTCAGGAGTGTGCCTGGAAAGTGCCAGAATCACCAGGAGCATCTGTGCAAAAGCTGCTGCCTCTGTGACCGCATTGAGGCACGTTCGCGTGTCTGCGAGTATATAGAC
The DNA here is from genome assembly GCF_037038585.1 of Patagioenas fasciata. Taxonomy (NCBI): domain Eukaryota; kingdom Metazoa; phylum Chordata; class Aves; order Columbiformes; family Columbidae; genus Patagioenas; species Patagioenas fasciata. The sequence goes on along the minus strand of NW_027288787.1, from coordinate 2,282 downwards.
GGCTCTTTCGCGTTCACTCCGAGGGAAACGGTCCGCTATTGCTTCTGTGCGCACAGACGCGATTCCCTTGTCTCTTGCGAACACAGGGAACTCTGTGCATCCAAATCTACAGGCTAAGGACGCGTCTGCATATGTTTTGGTGAACAATCGAGTGTGCGTGTTCTGACAGCTGCCTCTATGCAGACGTCTCCACAGAGCCACTTCTGAATGCCCCGCAGCCCAGGACTGAATGGATACACTAACAAGTGCACCGGTGTGAGCAACCACATATGCAGAAGGACGTCTTTCATCTCACAGAAGCGCGAACGTCTTGGCGTTCAAGCACGTGGCAGAAACAAGGTGTGAACAGATGAGCTGCTGCTATTTTCTCCGTTCGGCATGCTTCGTTGTAGCTCTCTTGCCGGTCGCCGGCTTAGCGGCTTGCTTTGCGCGACTAGCTCTGGGGAGAGAAGGAGATAGCGCCGGAAACCTCGCCTTTTGCCTTCTTCGGCGCTGGAACCTGGTTGCTGCGCCTTCTCTTTGTCCATGTGCACACACACGATTCCTCAGCGAAAACCATGCAGAAACCTTTCCACGAGCACCCAGGGATGTGCACCCAGCACCACGTGCACGCACACGCAGCTAGAGAAAAGCACCTACCTTTTCACACACTGATGCCTAAGCAAACGCGTGGCCACACACACGCACACATCCGCAAGCGCGCCTACTCCCATCTATTGAGGGAAAGACGGACGAGCTCTTTGGTTGCTCTTCACAGGCTTGTCCCTGATCTATAGCTGAGGGCAAACACTTGTGTGCTTGTGGGAGAGCCTGTGTCTTTCCTGGAAGCGTTTGGGAGTTTTGCTCAGACGCGTGTTTCCTCAAGTTCAAGAATCAAGATCTAGGATACCTGCAGACAGGTGCCTGTTTGTGTGGAGACAGTCTGTTTGAAACTGTGTTCCTCAGCGCCCGCTCTTTCTCCCCGTCGCTCCACACGCCTGGGAGTCCCTTTCTTTCTCTCCACAAGCACGTGTGTTGACTTCGTCGCACATGTGCATCTGCACAAGCGTTGAGCTCAGCAGAGCGTGTCTCTTGACACTTGATGTGCGTTGGCTGTGTCTGCCTGCTCCAGTGAAGAGAGAAACGGGAAATCATCTTGGTAGAGGCAACAAAGCAAAAGCGAGGCAGGATTGACATCTGCTCAACAGAGACGGATTCCCTGCGCTGACACAGTTCACAGTTACACGAGAAGCAATCTGAGCGGTCCGTCGACCGGAGACGTGTTTCCCAAGAGGTCGTTTAGCGAGTGAACAGCAGTGTGCGCGACTTTCAGGAGTGTGCCTGGAAAGTGCCAGAATCACCAGGAGCATCTCTGCAAAAGCTGCTGCCTCTGTGACCGCATTGAGGCACGTTCGCGTGTCTGCGAGTATATAGACGGCTCTTTCGCGTTCACTCCGAGGGAAACGGTCCGCTATTGCTTCTGTGCGCACAGACGCGATTCCCTTGTCTCTTGCGAACACAGGGAACTCTGTGCATCCAAATCTACAGGCTAAGGACGCGTCTGCATATGTTTTGGTGAACAATCGAGTGTGCGTGTTCTGACAGCTGCCTCTATGCAGACGTCTCCACAGAGCCACTTCTGAATGCCCCGCAGCCCAGGACTGAATGGATACACTAACAAGTGCACCGGTGTGAGCAACCACATATGCAGAAGGACGTCTTTCATCTCACAGAAGCGCGAACGTCTTGGCGTTCAAGCACATGGCAGAAACAAGGTGTGAACAGATGAGCTGCTGCTATTTTCTCCGTTCGGCATGCTTCGTTGTAGCTCTCTTGCCGGTCGCCGGCTTAGCGGCTTGCTTTGCGCGACTAGCTCTGGGGAGAGAAGGAGATAGCGCCGGAAACCTCGCCTTTTGCCTTCTTCGGCGCTGGAACCTGGTTGCTGCGCCTTCTCTTTGTCCATGTGCACACACACGATTCCTCAGCGAAAACCATGCAGAAACCTTTCCACGAGCACCCAGGGATGTGCACCCAGCACCACGTGCACGCACACGCAGCTAGAGAAAAGCACCTACCTTTTCACACACTGATGCCTAAGCAAACGCGTGGCCACACACACGCACACATCCGCAAGCGCGCCTACTCCCATCTATTGAGGGAAAGACGGACGAGCTCTTTGGTTGCTCTTCACAGGCTTGTCCCTGATCTATAGCTGAGGGCAAACACTTGTGTGCTTGTGGGAGAGCCTGTGTCTTTCCTGGAAGCGTTTGGGAGTTTTGCTCAGACGCGTGTTTCCTCAAGTT